>NC_084858.1:8931491-9241500 GCF_951802175.1 Populus nigra | reverse complement strand
GGCAGCCGGGTCACTGGTTTAAACCAGTGACCAGGTTGGGCTGGCTGGGTCCAGCCTAACCACAAAAATAAATAAATAAATAAAATTTTCTTCAAAAAAATATTATTATTTCAAAAAAATCTGTGATTTTTATGTGTATTTTTCTACTGAATTTTGCTTAGTATTGGTTTGTATTTTTATACCGTAAAGATACAAATCCGGTATTAAAAGTTTTTGTTTTTATGTATATGACCAAGTATCTCAAAAAAAAAATTATAATAAATCATATCGTATTTTCATATAACAAAAGATTCAAAAATTTATCTTAGCATGCATTTTAGCTTTAATAATCAGTTTATTAAAGTCACGAGAACTAAGTCAATATTTTAAAAATTCTATAAAAAATATTTTGTTTTCTTTTAGTATCTGGGGTAACGACCTTATACGTAAGACGTATTCCGAATATTAAATTCTTTTGTTGACGTTAGAACGATTAAGTTTACCCAATAAGATAAGGATCTCCATTTCCGAGGAGGACTTTTCTTAAACAATAGATGGACCAACAACTAGAAAACACGACAAGACGATTTTATCAGACAATAAAACAATGCAGCTTATCTTAGGTAGAGCGTATTTGGGTGCTAATACCTTCCCTTTACACAACCAGTTCTCGTACCCGATCTCTGAGACTAGTTAGGGTTCCTAGTGATCAAAATACGAGGTGGCGACTCCTATTCCATTTTCCAACTAATAAAAGACAAGAATTCCTTATCTCCCTATATTTACCAGATAGATAGGAGATAATATAAATATGATAGTGGATATTTTCGCCGCGACGCTGCATATGTGCGACAAACACATGCTTTTAAGTTCCAACATTACCTTTGTTCTTAGAACCAAACAGAATCATACAATTTCAAGCATGAACACATGCATTTCAGCTCTAGCATTATATTTGTACTTAGAACCTAGCAGAATTACACAATTTCAAGCATGAACACATGCATTTCAGTTCCAACATTACATTTATTCTTAGAACCCAACAAAATCTCATAATTTCAAGCATGAACACATGCATTTCAGTTCCAACATTATATTTGTTCTTAGAACCCTGCAAAATCACACAATTTCAAGCATGAACACATGCATTTCAGTTCCAACATTACATTTATACATTAACACATTTCCACATAATTTTGTTAAAGATTTATTACAGAAATTACATCACAGTTGCATGTACGATTCTGTTTCTGGCAAGGTCATCCCTCAAGCATTTGGCCACCTAAACTCCTGGTCTGTCCATCCACCATTATGGCTGGCCAACTAACAATATTTGCCTATACAAAATCATCCATCCCCCATACTGTCTATTTTGGTTATTGGTCCCTCATCCAGCCCTTTTATTGTCTTTCTTTTTAGTTTAGTTTTTCCCTTAGCAGTTAGTGTAAGATCCTGGCCAATCCCTCATGGTTTTTCTTTTCCCCTTCGGTTCCAAGGCTCAAGAACTGGTGAAGAGAAGATTTGGTTCATACCTCACTGTTTTTAGTAGTTTTAGGAAGGAATTTAACAAGATTTTCTCCCCCATCTGTTCATGTTTTTTTTGCTTCTTCTTCCTTTCTGGTTTCAATTTTCCCTCCCTCTTTCTCTAGCTATACCAGCCAGCCTGTTACACACCCTCTTTTGTCATGGTCTCAACCATTTTTGACACTCATTAAGTTTCATTTCCTTTCTAGGGTTCAAGAGGGATGCATGTAGTTGGATTGGGTGTCTTCTCTTTGGGAAAGAGGGAGGGAGTCTGCTGTATGTAGTTAGTCAAATTTTAGGGAAAAGCAAGGGTCACTTTCTCTCTTTGTCTCTCTCCTTACATTTATACCCCCCTTAAATAAGGTGGGGGTGTTTGGGGTTGGTTTAGAAGTGTTCTTGTCCCCATTTTGGTTATTCCAAGACTGGTTTCCCCCACTCTTAACTCCTTAAGGCAAGCCGGCTTGCTCCCTTAAACTATCACTTAGCATGAGCTGACCTTTTTACTTAGATTTCTGTTGGGCATTACAACCACAAATGATGCATAAATTTGTCAGTGCACATAACCCCCTGTTGACTCATGAATCGTCAACGTAACTGAGTCACTACCAATTTAGAAATCCGTAGCGGAAACTATTTGGCATCAAAAACTGTTTCGCTGCCAATTTGGAAATCGACAACCAAAAGCTGTGCCGCTGCCGATTCAGAAATTGGCAGCGTAAACTGTTTGGCATCAAAAACTGTTTCGCTATCGATTTGGAAATCGGTAGCCAAAAGCTATGCCACTACTGATTTAGAAATTAGCAGAGATGATGGAGTCATTTCTGGTTTTACTTTAACTTTTTTTTTAGGTGTTTACACTTTCCCACATGGAATAATTATATACTTCACTAATTAGAGCTTATATGGCAGTGAGTTCTATGATGCTTTTTTTTTTGATAAGAATGCTTGTGTTAAAATGAGAGATTAGTTTGGAGCTGAGATCATAAAAGTGGAGAATAAAACCAGGCTTTAAATTATGATAACATCAGTGTCTTATATGGTAAGCTCTAAGATGTTTTTCATATTTTGCATGTGTTCACGAGGATCTCTGAGTTCCTTATAGTTGTTTAGGTTGGATTTTGCATAAACACAATCTTCTGAGATTCAAATGTATAGGATTTTGCAACAAAATGATGATTCTTTCATTGTGATATATTTAAAAGCTTATAGAGTCATAGATCTCGTCTCACACCTAAGTTGTTTTCTGGTGTATGAGTGAGATTCAGATAGAGATTGATAGTGACTAGATCTTTTAGAATGTCTCGTTTAAGAACAAGGTTTATAGCTACTTCTAAGTGTAAGAGCATGAGCATTACTCATTTGCATGTCATTTGTTCTTTCAAGAAACTAGAATTGTCTTTGTATATTTAGTGGTGCATGCATGAAAGATGTTGTGGAGGTGGAAGAGTGCGAAGATGCAATTGTATTGTTGTGACAACATCATTGAGCAACTGTACCTACTTGGAGAGTTGTTGGAGACTTGAGGGAGTTAGAGTTCTTAATATAGAGAGATCAATCACTCTTTCTTGTATTGGAGTTTCATCAGTCATAGAATTGTTTTTGATGAAGAGTAAAGAGAATGAACTAACGTTTTATTTAAGTTTCCACAAATGATGCTATTGATACAATCATAAAAAAAATTCACCCATAAATTAAGCTTTACACAGTCTAATGTGAATCTAGGCCAAGACATTATAACTTGGTTGAGTTTGTGTAAGCTTATGTTTGGGAGTTCTTGAAAAAGTAGGTCCCTCATGGAACGAGAGACTCCCTAATGCTTAAGTTCGTATTTTTATTTGAGGGAGAAGATAATATATAGAAAAGAAAAATGAGAGTATATAATGGGCATATCTGGGTGTAGCTGGTTGTGGGTAAAGAATTTATATAGGCCAAAAGTTTGTGACACTGTGGAGAGTCTCTACCATTAAAGTTAGTCATCTACTTGCTTGTGAGTATGCTCCTATACACCTAGTTTGAACTTTTTTTTTTCATGGAGGAGGAATTGTTTCATTGGCCAACCAAATAGCTCATTGGTTGGTGTGATGTCGTGCATAGGTTCTGTGCCTGACACAAGATTGGAGGAGAAGTTGGTGTGCCATATCTTTGTGACAAAGTTTATTTATTTTCATTGGTGTTTATATGGGTTTGTAGGCGTGGAAACAAATATAACTATTGGTGATATAAAATAATATATGTCTATAAAAAAGTTTATTCACGCGAGACAAACAATTATGTGTGCTAAATTAAAATTATCAATATGGGAAGATAAAATAAATTTATAAACATCGAAAAAAGGTAAATATTAAAGAAAAATCATATAGAAGGGAAGAAAATTAGATTGGTAGCTAAAAAATAGAGCAACCATAACTTTGATTAATCAAACGTATTCCCTATTATTCCTTTCAAGTTTTGTAAACATATTTGTTTGGGAGATTTTAACTAGCTAAGAAGAAGAAACACTAAAATTTTATCTTTATGACCATGCTTGCATAAAACTATTACTTTTATGGCTATGCTTTCGAATGTTTTTCATATTTGGTGAAATCATAAGAGATTTTTGTTAATGTTTTCTAAAAAAGGATACACGACCCTTTTAAAGACAGTGGTCGTTAAGCCCTAGAGAAGAATATTGATAGTTTTAGATACATGTGGTCATGAAGACTTAGAGATAGCGGTTATAGGGACCTAGAGACATGAATAATTTTTAATGGAGATTTGCACAACAAAGATATATAGAAAACCTAGAGAAGAAGGATACACGACTCTTTTGAAGATAGTGGTCGTCAAGACCTGGAGAAGAATATTGATACTTTTAGATACATGTGGTCATGAAGACTTAGAGATAGTAGTTATGGGGACCTAGAGACATGAAGAATTTTTAATGGAGATTTGCACAACAAAGATATAGAGAAAACCATTATTTTTTATTTAAGATACTCAAAAGATAGGGGTATAATTTGAAGACTATTTGATCTCAGAAAAACTATAAAATATACAGACTTCTTTTCTTTGTTCTAGTTGTTTTTCTTTTCTCATAAATTAGTGGAGGTATAATACATGAGATTTGCACCAGTTTTCATGATATTATATATACATTTTTAAGTCCTTAAATATTATTTTAATTTTTTTCCATTTTTCTCATTTTATTTTTCCAATTAATCTGTTTTTATGCCAAAATAAAATTTATATTCCTAAAAGTTGTCAACTAGGATTTACATAAGTGCTATATTAGTCTTTCATTTCCTTGAACCATCATTTAATATAACTTTTTTTTTTCGAACTTTACTTTAATCTATTTTATCTTTGATTTGAATTTTAATATTCTACTAACTCAAAAAATTCTAACAATGGGTTTACAAAAGTAAAGATACTCAAATAGAAAAAATAAAGTTCATGAACTAAAAATATTATTAGCCTTTCACTTAGAAATCTTTGTTTTGTGTCAATTAAACCCCATATCTTTTAATTTTCTTTCAATATTACTCTTAGGCCTCATTTTTTTTTAAGGTTGGAAAATTCTTTTGCAAAAAAAAATGATTTTTTTCTTCAAATTAATTTTTTTGGTGTTTTTAGATCGTTTTGATATAAAAAAAAATATTTTTTAAAAATACTATTCGATGCATTTCCAAACAAAAAACACTTTGAAAAGTAACTGTTATCACAATACTAAATAGACTCTTAGTCAACTAAGATAACAAACTAGATTTCCACCGGAACTAAAGAATATTTATTATGATTGTTATAGAGGACAAGAAAAACCATTTTAATTCCACTATCAATTTTCACTCTCGAAACCTTTCTGATAACCAAAAAAAAAAGAAAACCTAAACTTTTCATCCCTAAAACTACAAAAAGCAATTGCATTTGATGTGGTTGGTTCATTTATTATTACAATCATGGTGAATCAACCATCATAAGAATACCATGGACAATCAAAAGCCTAAAGAGGAGATTTAAAGCTATATGACAATCAAAAACTTTTGTAATCCGATGCCATTCCTATAGAACCTATGATATTTTTGTCAATGATTTCAAGTTATGGAATCATTGTAATATTTATGATAAATGCTAATGAGATATCAATTGTTCTATTGTTTTTTCATCATGAAATATAATATGCTAATCTAACATGTTTAAAATCTAGAACGGTGTAAACAATTATGCTATAACTTCATCATTTGGATGTTGAAAAAACGATTTCATATGGGAATTCATCAATAAAATAATTATACCAAGATTTGAAATAAAATTTGTTACAAACTACTTGATAGTATCACAAATAATATGCCAATCTAATAGCTGAGACAAACAAAACATTCTTACATGAGTGTAGATTCGAATAAAAACAAAACATGACCAACAAATCTTAAACTCTTAAACTTTGGTGATTCTTTTTCATAGACTAACATGATGGAATATCTTACCTTTAAATATTGTCCTTCTCACTTGGATATTGATTAAAGAGGATATATGTGAATTTGAACTTGTATCAACAAGTATTTAAAGAAAATAGTGTCACTTTTTCAAGAAAAAAAAGAAAAGTGAATAAAATTTCATAATTACATTCATACATCTCATAGTTATTATTCTAGTGATTTTATACAATTGCTAGTCATAGCAGATTGAATAGCACCATATGCAATTTGACTTCCTTGTTATGACAGATTTTAGACAATTGATGTTTGGTCTGTCATTATGATTATTTATCTAAATAACATAATTTTGAAAATGAATATATAAATGGGATTATAATTTAGGAAAATATATATTTCAAATGAATATAAATTATCCTTCATTCTACATACTAATGTCATCTAGCAACAACTCTAAAAACTATATCCAATAATATGTATTTTCTACACTCACAACAATATATGCATATGTTTAGAAACCATCATATACATATATAAGCTATTCACTGTCATTCACCTAAGAAATATATATCCTTTATAAAACACCCCACTTAGCATACACCTTAATTTTCCTCCCCTTATTATTTTGTATAATCACACAATCTTGGATATTGTTCCGTGAAAGAGCCATCAATAGTCTTTAATATAATATCTTCAGCTACAATTATGATTTTCATTGAATGTCCTCAATTGAAAAGTGCTTAAATTGGTGCTATATATCAAATGATATCGTTTTATATAACAAATATTTATTAGATATTAACTCATTTGATTTTCATTGGTGCTATATATGTAACAAATAGATACCCTTTTATACATCTAACCCTGGCTTCATCTTTGTCTTCTTTTTTAAAGTGAGATCACAACTATTGATGATTGAATACTCATTCATAGCTCTTTTAAATACTTTAGCACTACTAACAAGCTAAAAAAATTGGGTTCTTCAAGTCATTTATGAGATTGAATACTATAAATCTCTTATTATCATTAGCATAAATAAATCCACCTAAATCTCCTTCATAATCATCCACATTATCATCTTTATTGTCGCATGTGTGCAGCATCATGACGATCATCCACTTATGGTATTTATCCAGGTTATCGGGAAAATGGGGAAGACAAGGAATTATTGTCTTTTATCTGTGGAAAGCAGGAATGAGAGTCGTTACCTAGTATTTTGGTCACTAGGAACCCTAACTGGTCTTAGAGATCGAACATGGAGACTGGTTGTGTAAAGTTAATGTATTGACACCCCAAATACACCCTACCTAAGGTAGATTGCACTGTTTGATTGTCTGATATATGCTAAAATGTTATTGTATTTCTAATTGTTGGTCTGTTTATGGTTTAAAAAAAGTCCTCCCTGGTAAGGATATTCTTATCTTCTTGGGTAAAAACCTAACCGTTCTAATATCTATAAAATAAATACTTTTTTAATATTAGAAATACATTTTACGTAGAAGTTCATAATCCCACATACTAAAAGAAAACAAAATTAATTTTTTTTTGGTTTTTTAAAATATTGGCCTAGTTTTCATGACTTTAATAAACTGGTTATTAAAACTCAAAATGCAAGCCAAAACATGTTTTTGAATTTTTGTTATATGAAAATACGATATATATCTCTTTGAGAGACTTAATCATATCCATGAAAACAAAATATTTTTTTTGTTTTATAATTTTTTGCAATGTCGACAAAAACTAAGTATTTTAATACCGAATTTGTATCTTTACAATATAAAAATACAAACCAACATTAAGAAAAAATAATAGAAAAAAATACGCGGGAAAATCACAATTTTTTCGAAAGAATTTTTTTTGATTTTTTTTGGACTGAATCGGAATTGGTTTGACCCATAAACAATGGCTCTCCACTGTTCACGTGAACAATATAGAGTGAGTTATAATTCACTCTCTAGTGTTCATTAGCAGAACAATGGAGCTAGGAAGTGGCAAAGCAGAAGGAGGAGGAGGAGAAGGGCAGGGGAAGGCTGACCTAACAATGTCCCGTGGCGGTGCTGGTGGTGGCAGAATGCGGTTTCAAACGATGGCGTTGCGGTGGCTTATTTTCTTGTCTCTTCTACTTCTCCCTGTTTTTTCTTCCTCTGTTTTTCATTCCCTCTGTCAAGTCCTCCCCTCTTTGTCCTCTCTTAAAACCTCTCCTGTCTTTTTTTTCCTGGTTCTCAAAATGTTCCCCTCGTTCTCTTCTCTGTATTTTTCTTTCAGTCCTTTCTCTTTTTTTCTTTCCCCATCCCTAGTTCATCTATGTTTTCAACTCCTTTGGGTTCTCAAACAATGTCTCTCTCTCTCTCTCTCTCAAAACCTTTCCCCCCTCACAACATCCTCTTGATTTTCAAAAATCTCTATTTTATTCTCTCTCAATCCCCTGTCTTTGTGTTTATGTTCCTCTCTTCTTTTTCTCTTACTTTCTCCCCCTGTCTCTATTTCTTTTCTTTTTTTTCTTCCTCCCCGTATTTATAGGTAGGAGGAGAGGGGGCCACCTTGTCCTATCCCATCATGCGCAGGGTAGGGTGGCATGGGGAGTCTTCTGTAGGGCATGGCTCCCCTCTCCTTTCTTCAACGTGATTGCAGGGTGTGTGGTCTTGTCAGCGTTTGGTCAAGTTGGGGGAAGAGAGAGAGAGAGAGAGAGAGAGAGAGAGAGAATGTGGGAAAAAACAAAAACAAAAACTCTTCTTCCCCTGCTGCACATCCAGGGGAAGAAGAAGAAGCACAGTGCCGTTTAAAACGACACCGTGTTGTGCTTATTTTTTTATGAACAGTGGATGAAATGACATCGTTTTTGTCAAAATGCATCGTTTCATTTAAAATGAAATGGTATAAAAATACATCAATTTCCAAATCAATCCTCCATATTTGATTCAATTCAATTGTATCCCTACCAAATTAAAATGTCGGCCCTGATGTTGGCCGCCATTTTCACTTTAGTCCATGGTATCAGATTTATACAATTTGACCCTCAATTGATCAATAAACTTTCATCTTCTTCAATTTGACCCCTAATTCGGTTGATTTCAGTCCTTCTATGTACGCGCCTTTTCCAGTTTGGTAATTGGTAATTGAAGTCCCTAATTGGGCATCAAACTTCAATATTTATGCAATTAAGCCCATGATTTGATCAAATCAACTCTTAAAAAAAATATAATTTGACCCCTAAACTTTAGTTTCTTCCAATTAAAGCTCAAATTGACTTAAAAATAAATTTTCTTGCAATCAAACCCTTTATAAATTCAATTAAACTTTTAATAAAATTTAATTGAGACTATAAACATTTGATTTTGGACATTTCTTCCTAAACTTGAATTTTCTTTGTCAACAGGGCTCTCATAAGTCAAAATATACTGTTAAATTTCAATCTTTGTAATTTTGAACCTCCTCAACCAAATTTGGCTATTTTCTAGGCACTCTAGAATCA
Source organism: Populus nigra (assembly GCF_951802175.1). NCBI lineage: Eukaryota > Viridiplantae > Streptophyta > Magnoliopsida > Malpighiales > Salicaceae > Populus > Populus nigra. The sequence continues at coordinate 9,232,113 of NC_084858.1, read as the reverse complement.
TCTTCTCACTGCTATTATTTTTTTTTAGTTTCTTTTAATATATATTTTTTGATTTATTTTTGTATTTTCTTCTTTTTTTATGTGGGGATCAAAAAATAGGTAACAACATATGCCTATTTTTTTTGGTTAAGTGCTTTGCATAGCAAATTTTGTAAAGATAAACAAAACTGAAGTTACGAAACTACTCTTTTAGACGCTTGGTTGATCTGAAACTCTGTCTCTACATCAATCCCCTTCAACCGAACACTAACGATCTAAACTATGTACAATTTAGTTATTGTTAGATCACAATTTGGAATTCTTCTAAATTTTGTTTTTGGTTGGGTTAACCTGAAATTCCATCTGGTGATTCCCTTTAACCAGAACCTAAAAAATGTTCTTCCTGATAGTAGGGTTTGAACCTTTTTTTTTCTTTTAAGAATTTTCTAATGGTGGGGTTTTTTTTACTTTTCTTCCAATACTAAAATAATGTTAGAGCCTCGGTCAACCTGAAATCCCATCTGGCGATCTCTTTTAACCAGAACCAAAGTCTTTGTGTAGATCGGTCAACTTGAAATCCCTTCAAGCAAATCCCTTTAACCAAAGCTAAAATTCATGTGTGGTTGGGTTAGCTTGAGATCCCATCTGACGATCCTCTTTAACCAGAACCAAAATTCATGTGTGGTTGGGTTAGCTTGAAATCCCATCTAGCGTCTCCTTTTAACCAGAACCAAAATTCATGTGTGATTGGGCTAACCTGAGATCCCATCTAGCTATTTTCTTTAACCAGAACTAAAATTCTGTGTGTAGCTCGGTCAACTTAAAATCCTATCTGACGACTCTCTTTAACCAAAGCTAAAATTCGTGTGTGGTTGGGTTAGCTGATTAGTACTAAAAAGTGTATTTTTATCAAGGTTTTATATCATCATTTTGCACTTAAAGTATCAATAACTCCTTAACTAAAGCATGTTTTATAATAACAAGTCTGATACCATAAGATACCTTTAATTTATGGTAAATGTCCATCTTAAATGCAGGCCTATCACATAAATGAAGGATTGATTGATGAGTTTAAGTATTGAAATTGAAAGGACAAAAAGAGGGCCAAACTTAGAAAAGAGATGCTGGTTCAGTCCAAACTGGAATACTGTTCGGTCATTGGTTCATATCTAGAGCTGTAGATCTTGGATTTAAGTCTGTTTTATATGGTTGGAAAGCTAAGACAGGCCTAAAACTTTCATGGGGAGTCCAGGATTTAAAAATGCTGTTTTTAAGTCCAAATTGTAGCAACAACGGAGAAGTCTGAATCTGTTCTGCAGCCCAGACACTGTTCAGTGTTCAGCCCATATCTCGAGTTCTAGAAGTTCAAATGACCTCAATATTTTTTTCCTGGCAAGCTGAGACAATGTCCTAGAACTTTCATGATTTAAATCTATTCAAATTCTAAAGATATCAATGATGTTTTGTTCAGACAAGAAGGTAAGGATTGTCACCAAGTTAAGATGTGGCCACCCACTCAACAATTAGTCATCAAATTAATAGTTCCAAATTTTGGCCTATAAAAGGAGGCATTTGCCATGCATTTAGGCATCTTGGTTTTCAGATCAAGATCATGTTCTTGCTCTCTTTCTTTATATTTTTGTAATGCTTAAGTTTTGTTTATATTAATATCTTGTTTATGCTTTTTATTTCATTTCCTTTACTTAGTTAACTTATATCTTATTTATGTTCTTATCTTGTTTATATATGTTTCTCTTTTTCACTATGTTTAGCTAAGTTTATTATGTCAAGGTGAACAGGTTACACTAATGGTGTAAGAATAAGTATAGTATAAACTCAACATGGTCTTTAATATTTGATACTAACATGTTTTGTATTTGTTATCTTATTCACTCTTAATACTTTGCTTGTTGAATGGTTAATCTAGATTTATGTTGTATAACCTTGGTACAACAAATACTTGACACTTTCATAACTCAAACCATATGGTATAACTGACACCTGTGCTATGAAAGGAACTTGATTTGTTGTTAACGTAAGTTATAATCATGAATACCTGACAACATTTACAAGTATTAGCATTACTCAAATAAGATAACTAATGTAATCATGTTAACAATTTATAATCTGATTGGAACCTTCTTTGTGTGTGGTTTCCAGTTTAGTAATAAGAGTTTATACTATACTTGTTTGAAATACCATTAGTGGATCCTCTAACCTTGACAACTGTTTTTATCATTGTTTAATCCTTATATCAATATCACATCTCAAAGTTCTCTTCAACTTATTATTATTATTATTATTATTATTATTATTATTATAGTTAACCTCCCTATGGTTCGACCCCGCTCTTGCCGGGTTATAAATTACTTCGACACTCCTACACTTGGGAGAAGACATCAATCTTTTGGTCGTGTCAAGTTTTTGGTGCCGTTGCCGGAGAGGTAAATTCTTGTATAAATTATAATATTTATTTTATTTTCTCTTTTCACTTTTTATTTTATCTAATTTTTGTTTCTTTTTGTTTCTTTTTCTTCCTTTTATTCTCTTCCTACACGTGTACGAGAGTTTGGTCACGTACAGTAAGTGGTAAACTTTGTAGGGTATCCTCATCATTTTCAGAAAATATGGCTGAAGAAGATAACCAACCGCTTCATAATGAGAATAATGAGAAAAACCGTGTTAGAATACTTAGAGACCACATGAATCCCACAAGAACAAGTGCACCCTAATGCATAATCCCCCTCTTGATGCATCTCATTTTAATTTTAGGCCAAACATTATTCAACTTTTACCTTCTTTTCATGGCTTAGATTTAGAAAATCCATACTTGCATTTAAGGGAATTTGAGGAGGTCTGTAACACCTATAATGACTCAAATTGTAGCATGAACACCATCAGATTAAAGCTTTTTTCTTTTTCATTATAAGATAAAGCTAAAACATGGCTACAAAATTTGAGACCAGGATCTATTCGTGCTTGGTATGAAAGCAACAATAATTTTTAAAGAAGTTTTTTCCGTCTCATAGAACAAACTCTTTCAAAAGACAAATCATCACTTTCACTCAAAAACCAGGAGAAACATTTTACCAATGTTGGGATAGGTATCGAGACTTGCTTAATACTTGCCCTCATCTTGGTTTTGAAACATGGAGATTAGTTTCACAATTTTATGAAGGGTTAACACCTAGAGATAGGCAAATGGTTGAATTGATGTGCAATGGAACTTTTGAAGACAAAGACCCTAATGAAGCAATGGAGTACCTAGACTTGCTAGCTGAAAATGCGCAAATTGGGACACTACAGGCGCTTATGAGGCACCAAGTAAAACCTAACCTCATACATCTAGTGGAGGTATGTACAACCTTAGGAAAGATCATGACCTCTAAGCCAAGTTTGTATCTTTAGCTAGAAAAGTCGAGACACTAGAATTGAAAAAGAGTGGTAAATTAAAATCTGTTCAAGACATTGTGTGTCAAATATGTGAAACCAATGAACACTCAACCAATGACTGTTCAACTTTGCCTTCTTTTAAGGAATGCTTTCATGAACAAGACCATGCTTTAAACAGTTTCCAAAGGCCTAATTATAACCCATATTCGCAAACATACAACCCTGGTTGGAGAAATCACCCAAATTTTAGTTGGAATAGTGATAACAATAATGCACAAACTTCACAGCCACCATTTCAAGCACACCATAATTTTGAAAATTCTCATGGATATGCACATCCTTATGCTCCACCTCCTAGAAGAAATATTAAGGAAACATTGCATGCATTTATTGAAAAGCAGGAGACAATCAACACTCAATTTGCTCAAAGCATGACAAATTTTAAAGATACTCTTACAAAATTGACATATGCTCTCAGTTTTTAAGAGAAAGGTAAGTTTCCATCTCAACCACAACAAAATTCAAAGGGGCAATATAATGCAAATGCAAGTAGTTCTGGAAGCCAACACATAAATCAAGCCAAATCAGTCATCACTCTTCATAGTAGTAAGGTTATTGAAAAACCCATTCTTGAACCTTTTGAGAAATCTCTGAGGGTAAGGAAGGGGTTGAATATAAACATTGCAAAGAAAAGACTGATTCCCTGCCAGCACTTCTATTTCCTCATGCCATGACCAAACAAAGGAAAGTCAATCACAATTCTGAAATCTATGAAACTTTCAAATAGGTAAGGATCAATATACCTTTGTTGGATGCTATTAAACATGTTCCTTCTTATGCTAAATTTTTTAAAGATCTGTGCAATGTGAAGAGAAAACTGAAGGTGAAAAAGAAAGTCTTTTTAGCCGAACAAGTATGTGCCATTCTTCAGAACAATAATGCTTTGAAATATAAAGACCCTGGTTGTCCTATAATTTCTTGCTTTATTGGAGAACATAAAATTGAAAGAGATTTACTTGATCTTGGAGCTAGTGTGAATTTACTTTCATATTCAGTTTTTCAGAGTCTCAATCTAGACCAACTTATGTAACTCTCTTACTTGCTGATAGATCTGTAAAAGTGCCTAGAGGAATAATTGAATATGTGTTAATACAAGTCGATAAATTCATTTATCCTGTGGATTTTATTGTCTTGGATACAAAATTTGTTGAAGCATGTAATTTATTTCCTATTATTTTAGGACGTTCGTTTCTTGCAACTTCTAATGCATTGATTAATTGTAGGAATGGACTGATGAAACTATCATTTGGAAACATGACATTGGAGATGAATATTTTTAACATTTACAAGCAACCTGAAGATGATAATGATTTACAAGAAGTAGATCTTATTAAAGAATTAGTTCATGATCAACTTGAATCTACTTTGAGTAAAATTGAGTTTGATGAATCTGAAGATTTGCAAATGATTTATTCTCAGGAAGAAATCATGGATAAGAAAGGCACCGAAAATATTGATACGAATCTTTTGTCAAGATTGACAATAGATTCAACATCTGACATCACAACAATCGATGATTACTTTCCTGACGAATCCTTACTTTCTCTTAGTACAATGCTTTGGTTTGCTAAAAATATCACTTTTCTTGCTACATGAGATTTGCCATCTCATTGGAGTACCCGAAACAAAAGTAAGTTTTTGAACGAAGTGAAGAAATTTTATTGGGATGACCCTTACTTATTCAAATATTGTCCTTATCAAATATTTCAAAGATGCATTCCCGATAATGAGGTAAGTAGTGTCACTAAACTTTGTCATTCTAAGGCATGTGGGAGTCATTTCTTGTAAAAAAAGACAACTACAAAAATCTTACAATATGGATTCTATTGGCCCACCATGTTCAAAGACACATATGTGTTCTGCAAAGCTTGTGAAAATTGTCAAAAGTCAGGATTTATTTCACAACATAAGGAATCTTTGGATAATCTTCTATTGAATTTTGAGACGTATCCTGGTGGAGATGTGCATTGTGCATTTCATGACTTATGACCCAATTTGCATAAAGAACATGCTCGACATAGTCTTGGGAATCTGACTAAAAAAGACCCTGTTTGTTAGTTTTTAAGAAAACTAGATGGGAAGTCTATCCCCAACCCATAGAGGGCGTTTAAGCCATTCTTGGACATAAAACCAAGGGAAGATGTGAGCCACAATAGGGAAGATGTGAGCCACAATCACAACTACCTGTATATGCACATGTTTTTTCAAAATAAATAAATCAATAAAGAGAGAGAGAGAGTGAGACTCCAGCTGGCCTACATATAGGTAGTATGATTGCATTTTCAATTTCTCATCTCTAAAATCTTCTATTTCTTCCCTTCATTTCTACTCAACCCGTACATTTAATAGATATAGAAGTGTGTAGAAATGACAATTTCCTCAAGTCATCACATAAGAAATATTTGTGTTTTTGGTGGATCCAGTCCTAAGAAAGAAAAAGAATTTTTAGAATCAGCAAATTATTTTGCACAGGTGGTCTGGGCACATTGGAAGAGATCTTTCATATTTCCTCTTAGGCTCAACTGCACATTCACCATAAACTTATAGGTCTATTAAATGTTAATGGTTTTTATGATAATTTGTTGTCTTTTCTTGATCAAACTGTGGAATAGGAATTTCTAACATCTTCAGCACGATAAATCATAATCTCTGCTGCTACTGCTGACTAATTGATTGACTAACTACAATTTTTCATCCCTGTAATTGATCCTTCCATGAGTCGCATAAATTGGTCAACTAAGAAAAGCTGTAAAAAGCTTAGATTGGATTTGAGCCTTCGTTTGTGAAACCTTATGTCTTTTGGTTTTTGACACGACCAAAAGATTGATGTCTTCTCCCAAGTGCAGGAGTGTCGAAGTAATAAATAACCCGGCAAGACCGGAGTCGAACCACAGGGAGGTTACTTGTATAAATTATAAGCAACAATAACACTACAACAATAGTAACAACAACAATAATAATAATAACAGTGAAGAAGAAGAGGAGGAAGTCGATGAGAACTTTGAGATGGAAGATTAATGTAAGGATTAAACAATGATAACAACAAATGTCAAGGTTAGAGGATCCACTAATGGTATTTCAAACAAGTATAGTATAAACCCTTATTATTCAATTGGAAACCACACACAAGGAGGTTCCAATCAAATTATAAATTGTTAACATGATTACATTAGCTATCTTATTCGAATAATGCTAATACTTGTAAATGTTGTCAGGCATTCATGATTATAACTTATGTTAACAACAAATCAAGTTCCTTTCATAGCTCAGGTGTCGGTTATACCATACAGTATGGGCTATGAAAGTGCCAAGTATTTGTTGTACCAAGTGTTATACAACATAAATCTAGATTAGCCATTTAACAAGCAAAGTATTAAAAGTGAACAAGATAACAAATATAAAGCATGTTAGTATCCAACATTAAGGTCCATGTTAAGTTTATATTATACTTATTCTTACACCATTAGTGTACCCTTTTCACCTTGACATAATTAACTTAGCTAGACATGATGAAAGAAAGAAACATAAATAAACAAGGAAAGGAAATGAAAAGCATAAACTTGATATTAATGAAAGCAAAGCATAAGCAATACAAAGAGAGAAAGCAAGAGCATGATCTTGATCTGAACACCAAGATGCCTAAATACATGGCAAATGCCTCCTTTTATAGGCCAAAATTCGGAACTATTGATTTGTTGACTAATTGATGAGTGGGTGGCCACATCTTGACTTGGTGACAATTCTTATCTTCTTGTCTGCCAAAAACGTCATTGATGACGTCATAATTTGAACAAACTTGAATCATGAAAGTTCTAAGAAATTGTCTCATCTTTCCAGGGTAAAAATTTGAGATCATTTGGACTTCTAGAACTCGAGATATGGGCTGAACACTGAACAGTGTCTGGGCTGCAGGACAGATTCGGACTTCTTCTTTGTTGCTACAATTTGGACTTGAAAACGGCCTTGTTAAATCTTGGGCTCCACATGAAAGTTGTAGGCCTATGTCTTATCTTTCCATCCATATAAAATGGACCTAAATCCAAGATCTACAGCTCCAGATATGACCCAATTACCGAACTGTGTTCCAGTTTGGATTGCACCAGCATCTCTTTGGCCATCTTTTTGTCCTTTCAATTTCAGTACTTCAACTCATCAATCAATTCTTTCATTTATGTGATAGGCCTGCATTTAAGATGAACATTTACCATAAATTAAAGGTATCTTATATAATTAGATATGTTATTATAAAACACGCTTTAGTTAAGGAGTTATTGATACTTCAAGTGCAAAATGATGATATAAAACCTTGATAAAAATGCACTTTTAAGTACTAATCACACCCCCCAACCAGCTTATTACTAGTCCCTAGTAATTAAAGCGTTAAAATAGAAAAACAATTTGCAAAATCCACAAAGCAAGGCATTCATCATTCAACTTCCATTAATCTATCCAGATAAACAAACTCTCATTAAATTTTATATATCTGCTCAATACCTCTTAAACAAAATATTAATAAACCTTCCTTGTTATGTGCTCAATGTATGAAACATAGATGATGGGGCTTTTGTTGGAAGAAAACAATATTTTGTTCTAATGTTTAAGGTTAACTTCCTTGGGTTGGGATTATTTTATTTTATTTTACTCTTTTTTTTTTTTTTTTTTTTTAATATCTATACATAAAACACAATGCATCTTTAACCCATGTAACGAGCTTTCGGCTAATGACTCCCAGACCAGTTGATCTTAGGGCATTAGGTGTTGAGACACCCCTACGAGCTTAGTAACTCGGGTTGCAGATACTGATACGTAGATAGTGCAATGTTTGATTCCCTTAAGCTTTTCTCCTTAACCCATGTAACAAGCTTTGGGCCAATAACTCCCAAGTCAGTTGACTTTAGGGTATTAGGTGTTAAAACACCCCTTCGGGCTTAATTGCTTAGGTTAGGGAGGCTACGAAATCAAACTTATCTACGTTTTTATTATCATCATTTTCTTTTCTTTTTTTTTTTCTTTCTTTTTTTTTTTTTTTTTTTTTTTGCAAATTATAGACTATCCCTATCCCTTAGTTGTTACCTTTAACAAAAGAACATAAATAATGTAATAATCCAATGTGCAACCCACAATCATATGTTAAAGTGTGTGTGTGAAAATGAAGGTTTACGAATACTTGTTAAATGAGTATATGAGCAGAATTAAGTGATAGCAATGCGAGAGTTTGTAAACCTGAATATTTCAAGAAGTATTCTAATAGGCCTTGTTATGAATATTGCAAATAACCATTAGAAAATGTTTACTAAGATGCGTCTCAAGAGTCATTCCCCCTTACTCTACCATCCTAGTAATAACAGTTTTGCCCAATGGTTTTTAAACAAAAACAGTTAGTTGGTTAGTTTTTTTTTTTTTTTTTTTTTTTTTTAATTACTACTACCCTCTCCCCCCAACCAAAACGAGACATTGTCCTCAATGTTCTAAGGTAGAAAGATAGAGTATAGAAGACATCACCTGAAACAACGAACATTAACAAACCTGAAACACACTTAAACAAATATAAAAAAATAACAGAACAAAATACTATGTTAGAAATAAAACCAAAAGACACAAGGATTCACAAACGAAGGCTCAAATCCAATCTAAGCTTTTTACGGCTTTCTGTAGTTGACCAATTGATGCGACTCATGGAAGGATCAATTACAGGGGTGAAAGATTGTAGTTTGTCGATCAATTGTTCAGCCGTAGCAGCAGAGATTATGATTTGTCGTGCCGAAGATGTTAGAAATTCCTGTTCCACAGCTTGATCAAGAAAAGACAACAAAGTATCATAAAAACCATTAACATTGAGCAAACCTATAGGTTTATGGTGAATGTGAAGTTGGGCCCAAGAGGAAATATGAAAGATCTCTTCCAATGTGCCCAGACCACCTGGTAAGGCAATGAAGGCATCAGCATGGTTAAACATTGTATTCATTCGATCAAACATTGTGGAGACCTGTAGTTCCTCTCCAATTGTTCTTCCAATGATGTCCCCTTTTGTTAAAGCTTCGGGGACGACCCCCAAAACTTGACTACCTCCTAAAAATGCAGCTATTGCCACACCCCCCATTAACCCAAGGCTGCCTCCCCCATACACTAAATGAATCTTTTTCTTAGCTAGTACCTGACCAAGATGATTTGCTGCTTCTAAAAAAGCTATTTCCTTCCCAGGACTGGATCCACCGAAAACACAAATATTTTTGATGTGATAACTTGAGGGACCTGCCATTTCTACACACTTCTATATCTGTCTAATGTAAGGGATAAGTAGAAATGAGGGGAAGGAAGAGAAGATTTTATAGATGAGAAATTGAAGATGCAATCATACCACCTATATGTAGGCCAGCTGGAGTCTCACACTCTTTCTCTCTCTTTATTTATTTATTTATTTATTTATTTTGAAAAAGCATGTGTATGTACAGGTAGTTGTGATTGTGGCTCACATCTTCCCTTGGTTTTACGTCCAAGAACGGCTTAAACGCCCTCTATGGGTCGGGGATAGGCTTCCCATCCAGTTTTCTTAAAAACTGGCAAACAGGGTCTTTTTTAGTCAGATTCCCAAGACTAAGTCTATCATGTTCTTTATGAAAATGGGGCCATAAATCATGAATTGCACGATGCACATCTCCACTAGGATGCGTCTCAAGGGTCAACAAAAGATTATCTAAAGACCCCTTACTCAGGCCATCCTTAATGAATTGTATTTTATCTTCACGGTTTATAGATACCATTCCTAAAGAACGACATGTTGCATTACAAGTCCATCTGGCACATCGGTGACAGACTTTCAGTCGTTTTGCACGACGTTTCTTTGCAAAAGTGCTTTTACCTGTTCCAGGCATGTGTGAAATGAAAGAATCGGAGGACTCACCTAATAATCGGACCTTTGCTTCAATCAGCCAGCGAATATCTTCAGGAATTCCATGATTCATCAACAACTTCAATCTTGCACACCTAGCACGGTAAATTTTTGTAATCGCATTCTGAGGCAGAGCGGGAAAATACTTTTTCAATTTTTCAAGAGTGGTGTCCATTTTGAAATGAGAATTGGAGAAGAGATTCAAAGAAGAGAGAAAGAGCAAAGAATTGCACAAATATATACAGATATCAGTTATTATGGGAAACTGAAAGAACCGACTAAAGTCACGGAGTACCGTTATCCGCCTTTTGACCGGGGTGAGAGAAACTAACAAAACACAAAACAATGTGAGAAAACGAATCAATCTTTATATACAGGATCACTCAATTCAATAGAGGCATTTTCAACTGAAAAATTGTCAAAGTAGACTTTCAAACGATGTCCATTTACCTTGAAAACATTGCCATTCTTTGGATTCTCGATATCACAGGCCCCATATGGATACACATGTTTCACAATGAAAGGACCACTCCATCTTGATCTTAGTTTTCCAGGAAATAAATGGAGTCGAGAATTATAAAGCAAGACTTTTTGACCAACATTGAATGTTTTTCTCAATATTTTCTTGTCATGCAACTCTTTGATTCTTGCTTTATGAATTCTTGAATTTTCATATGCATCATTTCTTATTTCCTCAAGCTCATTTATTTGTAATTTTCGCAGTTGACCAGCATCATCAAGGTTTGAATTAAAAGCTTTAATAGCCCAATAAGCTTTATGTTCAAGTTCCACAGGCAAGTGACAAGGTTTTCCATAGACTAGTCTATAAGGTGACATACCTAATGATGTTTTATAAGCAGTTCGATAAGCCCAAAGTGCATCATTAAGTCTTAAAGACCAGTCTTTCCTATTAGGGTTCACTGTTTTCTCCAAGATTTGTTTGATCTCCCTATTAGCAAGCTCTACCTGTCCACTAGTCTGAGGGTGATAAGGGGTGGCAACTTTGTGAGTGATTCCATATTTCTTCATTAAAGACTCAAATGGCTTATTGCAGAAATGTGTTCCACCATCACTTATCATGGCTCGAGGGATTCCAAATCGACTTAAGATATTTTCTTTCAAGAATTTTATCACTGTTTTGTGATCATTGTTTCGACTTGGAATTGCCTCTATCCATTTTGAAACATAATCTACTGCGACTAATATGTACACGAAACCAAATGATGAAGGAAATGGACCCATGAAATCTATACCCCAACAGTCAAAGATCTCAATGACAAGAATAGGATTTAAAGGCATCATGTGACGTTTTGAAATAGATCCCAACTTTTGACAATTTTCACAAATCTTACAGAATGCATGTGAGTCCTTGAACATGGTGGGCCAGTAAAATCCGCATTGTAAGATTTTTGCAGTTGTCTTTCTTGATGAGAAATGGCCCCCACATGCCTCAGAATGACAAAATTTAATGACACTACTTACCTCATTGTCAGGAATGCATCTTCGAAATATTTGATCAGGACAATATTTGAATAAATAAGGGTCATCCCAATAAAAGTTCTTTACTTCGTTCAAGAACTTTCTTTTGTCTTGGGTACTCCAATGAGCTGGCAATTGTCCTGAAACAAGAAAATTAACAATATTAGCAAACCAAGGCATCGTAGAGACAGAAAATAAAGATTCATCAGGAAAGTAGTCATCGATTGGTGTGATGTCAGATTTTGAATCTGTTGTCAATCTTGACAAATGATCGGCGACAACATTTTCGGTGCCTTTCTTGTCTTTGATTGTGATATCAAATTCCTGAAGTAACAAAATCCACCGAACCAATCTAGCCTTAGAATCTTTCTTAGAAAGAAGATATTTCAATGCTGCATGATCACTAAAAACAACAACAGGTGAGCCAACAAGATAAGACCTGAATTTTTCACATGCAAATACTACTGCAAGTAATTCTTTTTCAGTGGTGGTGTAATTCATTTGAGCACTATTCAAAGTTTTACTTGCATAGTAAATCACATAGGGTTTCTTATCTTTTCTTTGTCCCAAGACAGCACCCACGGCATAGTCACTAGCGTCACACATTATTTCAAAAGGTAAAGACCAATCAGGAGGTTGAATGACTGGAGCAGAAGTAAGCTGGTTTTTAAGTTTAACAAAGGCTTCTTCACAATGTTCAGTCCATTCAAAGATATTATCCTTTGTCAGAAGGTTACTCAAGGGCTTAGATATTACGCTAAAATCCTTGATGAACCTTCTATAAAAACCAGCATGTCCTAAGAATGATCTAACATCTTTAATAGATTTTGGTGGTGGCAAGTTAGCAATTAACTCGATTTTAGATTTATCAACCTCAATTCCTTTTGATGAAACAATGTGACCAAGTACAATGCCGTCTGTTACCATAAAGTGACATTTTTCCCAATTCAGTACAAGATTCTTCTCTTCACACCTGCTCAAAACCTTTTCTAAGTTAGTCAAACAATCATCAAATGAATCACCAAAAACAGAAAAATCATCCATAAAAATCTCAAGAAAACGTTCAACCATATCACTGAATATACTAAGCATGCATCTTTGAAACGTGGCTGGTGCATTACATAATCCGAAAGGCATTCTTCGATATGCAAAGGTACCAAATGGACATGTGAAAGTAGTTTTCTCTTGATCTTCTAATGCAATTTCAATTTGGTTGTAGCCTGAATAGCCATCTAGGAAACAATAAAATTCATGACCTGCAACTCTTTCTAGAATTTGATCCATGAAAGGTAAAGGAAAATGATCTTTTCTAGTCATTGAATTAAGTTTCCTATAATCAATGCACATGCGCCAACCAGTAATAGTCCTAGTTGGAATTAACTCATTTTTTTCATTTGTTATCACAGTAACTCCAGACTTCTTAGGTACCACTTGAGTAGGACTTACCCATTTGCTGTCAGAAATAGGATAAATGATTCCATTATCTAGAAGCTTAATGACTTCATTTTTCACTACTTCTTTCATATTAGGATTAAGCCTTCGTTGCATTTCTCTAGAGGGTTTAGCATTTTCCTCCAAATAAATCCTGTGAGTGCAAATCAAAGGACTAATTCCTTTTATGTCAGCTATGGTCCATCCTAATGCATTTTTGTGCATTTTCAGAGTTTGTAATAACTTACCTTCTTGCTGTGCATTAAGTTTGGAAGAGATTATTACCGGAAAAGTTTCATTTTCTCCCAAAAATGAGTATTTGAGATTGAGGGGTAACGGCTTCAAATCAGGTTTTGGTGGTTGAACACTTGAAGGTATTGGCTTAATTGATCGTGGCGGCAATTCCTCAATTTGTGGTCTCCAATTACTTGCCTTTAATTCTTCCTGAAAATAAACCATTTGCAAATCATCAGATTCATCAATCTCAATTTCATTGGAAGTGGTTTGAAATTGATCATGAACTAATTTTTCAGTAAAGTCCACTTCCTGTAAATCATTATCATCCCCAGGTTGCTTGCAAATGTTGAAAATATTCATCTCCAATGTCATGTTTCCAAAAGATAGCTTCATTAGTCCATTCCTACAATTAATCAATGCATTAGAAGTTGCAAGAAATGGACGTCCTAAAATAACAGGAAATGAATTACATGCTTCAACAGGTTGTGTATCCAAGACAATAAAATCCACAGGATAAATGAACTTATCGACTTGTACTAACACATCTTCAACTATTCCTCTAGGCACTTTTACAGATCTATCGGCAAGTAAAAGAGTTACAGAAGTTGGTTTTAACTCACCTAGATTGAGACTTTGAAAAACTGAATATGGAAGTAAATTCACACTAGCTCCAAGATCAAGTAATGCTCTTTCAATTTTATGTTGTCCAATAAAGCAAGAAATTGTAGGACAACCAGGGTCTTTATATTTCAAAGCATTATTGTTCTGAAGAATGGCACTTACTTGTTCGGCTAAAAAGGCTTTCTTTTTCACATTCAGTTTTCTCTTCACAGTGCACAGATCTTTCAAAAATTTAGCATAAGAAGGAACCTGTTTAATAGCATCCAGCAAAGGTATATTGATCCTTACCTGTTTGAAGGTTTCAAAAATTTCAGAGTTGTGATTGACTTTCCTTTGTTTGGTCATGGCATGAGGAAATGGAAGTGCTGGCGGAGAATCAGTCTTTTCTTTGCAATGATCAGATTCAACCCCTTCCTTACCCTCAGAGATTGATTCATCATCATTCTCACAAGGTTCAAGAATGGGTTTTTCAATAACCTTACCACTGCGAAGAGTGATGACTGATTTTACGTGATCCATGTGTTGGCTTCCCGAACTACTTGCATTCACATTGTATTGCCCCTTTGGATTTTGTTGTGGTTGAGATGGAAACTTACCTTTCTCTTGGAAACTGAGAGCAGATGTGAACTTTGCAAGAGTATCTTTAAAATCTGTCATGCTTTGAGCAAGTTGAGTGTTAATTGCCTCTTGCTTTTCCATAAATGCATGCAATGTTTCCTCAAGATTTCTTCTAGGAGGGGGAGCATAAGGAGGTGCATATCCATGAGAATTTTGGAAATTATGATGTGCTTGAAATGGTGGCTGTGAAGTTTGAGCATTATTGTTCTCACTCTTCCAACTGAAATTTGGATGATTTCTCCAACCAGGGTTATATGTTTGCGAATATGGGTTATGGTTGGGCCTTTGAAAACTGTTTAATGCATGGGCTTGTTCATGGAGACATTCTTTAAAAGAAGGCAAGGTTGGACAGTCATTGGTTGAATGTTCGTTGGTTTCACAGATTTGACATGCAATGTCTTGAACAGATTTTAGTTGACCACTCTTTTTTAATTCCAATGCCTCAACCTTTCTAGCTAAAGATGCAAACTTGGCTTGGAGGTCATGATCTTCCCTAAGGTTGTACATACCTCCACTAGATGTATGAGGTTGGGTTTTACTTAGTGCCTCATAAGTACCTGTGGTGTCCCAATTTTGCGCATTTTCAGCTAGCAAGTCTAGGTATTCCATTGCTTCATTAGGGTCTTTATCCTCAAAAGTTCCATTGCACATCAATTCAACCATTTGCCTATCTCTAGGAGTTAACCCTTCATAAAAATGTGAAACTAATCTCCATGTTTCAAAACCATGATGGGGGCAAGTATTAAGTAAGTCTCGATACCTATCCCAACATTGATAAAATGTTTCTTCTGGTTTTTGAGAGAAAGTAATGATTTGTCTTTTGAAAGAGTTTGTTCTGTGGGATGGAAAAAACTTCTTTAAAAATTGTTGTTGCATTTCATCCCAAGCACGAATGGATCCAGGTCTCAAATTTTGTAGCCATGTTTTAGCTTTATCTTTTAATGAAAAAGGAAAAAGCTTCAATCTAATGGTGTTCATGCTACAATTTGAGTCATTATATGTGTTGCAAACCTCCTCAAATTCCCTTAAATGCAAGTATGGATTTTCTAAATCTAAGCCATGAAAAGATGGTAAAAGTTGAATAATGCCTGTCTTAAAATTAAAATGAGATGCATCAGGAGGAAAAACTATGCATGAGGGTGCACTTGTTCTTGTGGGATTCATGTGGTCTCTAAGAGTTCTAACCCGAATATTCTCATTATTCTCATTATGAAGCGATTGGTTATCTTCTTCAGCCATATTTTCTGAAAATGATGAGGATACCCTACAAAGTCTACCACTTAATGTACGTGACCACACTCTCATGCACGTGTAAGAAGAGAATAAAAGGAAGAAGAAAATAAAAGAAAGAGAAAAAAAAACAAAAGAAACAAAGTTAGATACAAGAAAAGAGAAAAGAGAAAATAAAATAAATACTATAATTTGTACAAGAATTTACCTCCCCGGCAACGGCGCCAAAAACTTGACACGACCAAAAGATTGATGTCTTCTCCCAAGTGCAGGAGTGTCGAAGTAATAAATAACCCGGCAAGACCGGAGTCGAACCACAGGGAGGTTACTTGTATAAATTATAAGCAACAATAACACTACAACAATAGTAACAACAACAATAATAATAATAACAGTGAAGAAGAAGAGGAGGAAGTCGATGAGAACTTTGAGATGGAAGATTAATGTAAGGATTAAACAATGATAACAACAAATGTCAAGGTTAGAGGATCCACTAATGGTATTTCAAACAAGTATAGTATAAACCCTTATTATTCAATTGGAAACCACACACAAGGAGGTTCCAATCAAATTATAAATTGTTAACATGATTACATTAGCTATCTTATTCGAATAATGCTAATACTTGTAAATGTTGTCAGGCATTCATGATTATAACTTATGTTAACAACAAATCAAGTTCCTTTCATAGCTCAGGTGTCGGTTATACCATACAGTATGGGCTATGAAAGTGCCAAGTATTTGTTGTACCAAGTGTTATACAACATAAATCTAGATTAGCCATTTAACAAGCAAAGTATTAAAAGTGAACAAGATAACAAATATAAAGCATGTTAGTATCCAACATTAAGGTCCATGTTAAGTTTATATTATACTTATTCTTACACCATTAGTGTACCCTTTTCACCTTGACATAATTAACTTAGCTAGACATGATGAAAGAAAGAAACATAAATAAACAAGGAAAGGAAATGAAAAGCATAAACTTGATATTAATGAAAGCAAAGCATAAGCAATACAAAGAGAGAAAGCAAGAGCATGATCTTGATCTGAACACCAAGATGCCTAAATACATGGCAAATGCCTCCTTTTATAGGCCAAAATTCGGAACTATTGATTTGTTGACTAATTGATGAGTGGGTGGCCACATCTTGACTTGGTGACAATTCTTATCTTCTTGTCTGCCAAAAACGTCATTGATGACGTCATAATTTGAACAAACTTGAATCATGAAAGTTCTAGGAAATTGTCTCATCTTTCCAGGGTAAAAATTTGAGATCATTTGGACTTCTAGAACTCGAGATATGGGCTGAACACTGAACAGTGTCTGGGCTGCAGGACAGATTCGGACTTCTTCTTTGTTGCTACAATTTGGACTTGAAAACGGCCTTGTTAAATCTTGGGCTCCACATGAAAGTTGTAGGCCTATGTCTTATCTTTCCATCCATATAAAATGGACCTAAATCCAAGATCTACAGCTCCAGATATGACCCAATTACCGAACTGTGTTCCAGTTTGGATTGCACCAGCATCTCTTTGGCCATCTTTTTGTCCTTTCAATTTCAGTACTTCAACTCATCAATCAATTCTTTCATTTATGTGATAGGCCTGCATTTAAGATGAACATTTACCATAAATTAAAGGTATCTTATATAATTAGATATGTTATTATAAAACACGCTTTAGTTAAGGAGTTATTGATACTTCAAGTGCAAAATGATGATATAAAACCTTGATAAAAATGCACTTTTAAGTACTAATCAGTTTTATTAATAGCATAGTATTTTATTTTGTTATTTCTTATATTTGTTTAAGTGTGTTTCAGGTTTATCAGTGTTCGTTGTTTCAGGTGATGTCTTCTATACTCTATCTTTCTACCTTATGACATTGAGGACAATGTCTCGTTCTGGTTGGAGGGAGAGGGTAGTAGTTGAAATAAAAAAAAACTAACTTACTAGTTATTTTTGCTATTATTAAAACCATTGACAAAACTGTTATTAGGATGGCAGAGTAAGGTTATTGACTCTTGAGACGCATCTTAGTAAATATTCTTATCAAGGTCTATCAGAATACTTCTTGAAATATTTAGGTTTACAAACTCTTGTATTGTTATCACTTGATTCTGCTCATATACTCATTTAACAAGTATTCTTAAACCTTCATTTTCACACACACTCTAACATATCATTGTGGGTTGCACATTGGATTATTATATTATTTATGTTCTTTTGTTAAAGGTAACAACTAAGGGAAATGGATAGTATATAAAAAAACAAAAAAAAATGATCATAATAAAAACATAGATAAGTTTGGTTTCGTAGCCTCCTTAACCTAAGCAATTAAGCCCGAATGGGTGCTTTAACACCTAATACCCTAAAGTCAACTGACCTGAGAGCTATTGGCCCAACGCTTGTTACATGGGTTGAGAGAAAAGCTAAAGGGAATCAAACATTGCAATATCTACGTATCAGTATCTGCAACCTGAGTTATTAAGCTCGTAGAGGTGTCTCAACACCTAATGCCCTAAGACCAACTAGTTTGGAAGTCATTAGCTGAAAGCTGGTTACATGGGTTAAAGAAGCATTGTGTTTTAAGTTATATGTATATATATTAAAAAAAGAAGATAATAATCCCAACTCAAGGAAGTTAACCTTAAACATTAAAACAAAAATTTTGTTTTCTTTCAAGTAAAGCCCCATAACTATGTGTTGATATATTAAGCACAAAAGGAAGTTTTATTAATGTCTTGTTTAAGAGGTATTGAGCAGATATATAAATTCAATGAGAGTTTATTTATCTGGATAGATTAATGAAAGTTGAATGATAAATGTCTTGCTTTGTGGAAGTTGCAAATTGTTTTTCTATTTTAATGCTTTGATTACTAGGGACTAGTAATAAGCTGGTTGGGGGGGGTGTGATTAGTACTTAAAAGTGCATTTTTATCAAGGTTTTATATCATCATTTTGCACTTGAAGCATCAATAACTCCTTAACTAAAGTATGTTTTATAATAACAAGTCTGATACCATAAGATACCTTTAATTTATGGTAAATTTTTATCTTAAATGCAGGTCTATCACATAAATGAAAGGATTGATTGATGAGTTTAAGTACTGAAATTGAAAGGACAAAAAGAGGGCCAAACTTAGAAAAGAGATGCTGGTTCAGTCCAAACTGGAACACTGTTCGGGCATCAGGTCATATCTGGAGCTGTAGATCTTGGATTTAGGTCTGCTTTATATGGATGGAAAGCTAAGACATAGGCCTAATACTTTCATGTGGAGTCTAAGATTTAAAAATGTCGTTTTTAAGTCCAAATTATAGCAACAACAAAGAAGTCCACATCTGTCTTGCAACCCAGATACTGTTCAATGTTCAGCCCATATCTCGAGTTCTAGAAGTCCAAATGACCTCAATAATTTTTCCTGGCAAGCTGAGACAATGTCCTAAAACTTTCATGATTTAAGCCTGTTCAAATTCTGACATTATCAATGATGTTTTGTTCAGACAAGAAGATAAGGATTGTTATCAAGTCAAGATGTGGTCACCCACTCAAGAATTAGTCATCAAATCAATAGTTCCAAATTTTGGCCTATAAAAAAAGACATTTGCCATGCATTTAGGCATTTTGGTTTTCAAGATCAAGACCATATTCTTACTCTCTTTCTTTATATTTTTGTAATGCTTAAGTTTTGTTTATATTAATCTTTTGTTTATGCTTTTTATTTCATTTCCTTTACTTAGTTAACTTATATCTTATTTATGTTCTTATCTTGTTTATCTATGTTTCTCTTTTTTATTATGTTTAGCTAAGTTTATTATGTTAAGGTGAAAAGGTTACACTAATAGTGTAAGAATAGGTATAGTATAAACTCAACATGGACTTTAATGTTTGATACTAACATGTTTTGTATTTGTTATCTTATTCACTCTTAATACTTTGCTTGTTAAATGGTTAATCTAAATTTATGTTGTATAATTTTGTTACAACAAAAACTTGGTACTTTCATAGCCCAAATTATATGGTTTAACCGACACCTGTGCTAAGAAAGGAACTTGATTTGTTGTTAACGTAAG
Organism: Populus nigra; assembly: GCF_951802175.1. Taxonomy (NCBI): domain Eukaryota; kingdom Viridiplantae; phylum Streptophyta; class Magnoliopsida; order Malpighiales; family Salicaceae; genus Populus; species Populus nigra. Next base: position 9,212,100 of record NC_084858.1, on the reverse strand, counting down.
TTATAATCATGAATACCTGATAACATTTACAAGTATTAACATTACTCGAATAAGATAACTAATGTAAGCATGTTAACAATTTATAATCCGATTGAAACCTTATTTATGTGTGGTTTCCAGTTGAGTAATAAGAGTTTATACTATACTTGTTTGAAATACCATTAGTGGATCCTCTAACCTTGACAATTGTTTTTATCATTGTTTAATCCTTATATTAATATCACATCTCAAAGCTCTCTTCAACTTATTATTATTATTATTATTATTATTATTATTTATAATTTATATAGTTAACCTCCCTATGGTTCGACCCCGATCTTGCCGGGTTATTTATTGCTTCGACACTCCTACATTTAGGAGAAGACATCAATATTTTGGTCATGCCATTAACCTGAGATCCCATCTGGTGATCCCCTTTAATCAGAACCAAAAATACTTTGTGTAACTTGGTCAACCTGAAATCCCATCTGACGACTCATTTTCACTAAAGCTAAATTTTATGTGTGGTTGGGTTAACTTGAAATCCCATTTGACAATCTCTTTTAACAAGAACCATAATTATGTGTGTAGCTCGGTCAACTCAAAATCCCTTATTGCGATTCCTTTTAACCAAAGCTAAATTCTGTGTGTGTTTTTCCTGATGGCAGGGTTCAAACTTTCTTTTTTTCTTTTGAGAATTTCATAATGGTAGGGTTCTTCTCTCCTTTTCTTTTTGATGATAAGGTTTGATTGAGTTTTTCACTTGATGATTTTTTTTTTACTTTTGTGATTTTACAGGATTGACCTCAGTCCTTTTTGATTGCAGGGTTGACATCTGTCCTTCTTAATGACTGAAATTAACTGGATTTTCTTGATGACAGGGCTGGAAAACTCGGTTCTTCCTGGTTACTTGATTGACCTGATAATTTTGTGGGGTTTGCAAATTCAATGCTTCTTGATTGCAGGGTTGACCTGCAGACTCTTCTTGATGACAAGATTGATCTTCTCATTTCTTTAAGATTTTTCTAATGGTAGGGTTTATCTCATCTTCTTTCTGTTCCAGGGTCAAAACTGTGATTTCTTTACTATCATCAACTTAATGATTTTTTCTTTGTCCACAATCTTGCTGGACTTCATTGTGGATTTTCCTATAACAAATCAAAAAATTTTTGATGCAATGTTTTGAGTTTAGATGTCATGCATGCATCCATACCTTGTTTGAAATATGGGTCCCTCCTCTTTGAATGTTCCTTTGTCATAGGGTACTTTTATTTGTTGCCTTTTTTGTTTTTCTATGCACTGACTCATTCATGTGCTAGTCTTCCACTTAACTGTAAATATAATGCACATCTCGTGCTGTCCATGATGACTATTGCTCTAGTTGTTTATCAAACTTGACAATGCCTCTAAGTATGGTGTTGCTTGATTCATCATGAAGGAGCTTAACCAATCATTCATCTTCTAGATTCTCTCGAGAACTGTTCTTTGATTAGTCTTGTGTGTCCTTCATGAAACTGTCTAGTCGCCCATAAATGTTATCTCATAGCTTGTAGTTAAAAGCTCATCGTTGTATGCTCAGTAAGTTCTTTTCAACCTGTCTAATCAGATTGTGAAAAGAAATGCATTGACATCATCAATGTTGTTCATTTTATCACTCATATTCATGCAGGGAAGTGCACTTTGGTCTTCAAAACAGTGGTCCCACAGTCAGTCATGGTAATGTGCATCTTTTTGATATTCATTCAAATGTAATTGTATGATAACATCGATCGAGAGTCATAACCGTGTTTCATAGGGTAACCTAAGATGATGATATGAAGATGTCCTTTCCTTTCAATTACTACTGGGGTTTACTGGATCATAGATTGTTCTTGAACATCATTGCTCTTAATTGATCTAAGTGTGCTCGTACATTGATTATCTTTAATTGAACCATATTGTCCTCAATTCAATGATTCATCATTTGATCATATTTCATTGCCCCTAACTAATCTAAATAATGTTTGTTTTTATTTTCAGGGTCCACTTTTCAAGAAGTGTTGAGAAGTGTCAATGTCATTTCTGTCAAGGATTTTGTAAACTCGATTGATGTTCTTCTTGTTTGACAATCTTTCTTGTTCTGGAATCAACTCTCACATCTCAAAGGTCATGTCTATTCAAGTCTAATTGTTGAAATGAAATCAGAGATGTCAGTATTTGAAAGTATTTTAAAAAATCAAGCTTCTTTGGTTAAAGACCTAACACACATCATTCAATATATGTAATCCTTTGGTTGTCTTGTATTCTGAAAATAAAAATTGACCTGCTGTATTATTAAATTTTAATTTTTGATCTTGGGTATATCATTTGATGGTTTGTGATGAGGTGACCTTTTTGTGAATTTTAAAAACAAGATGCTCAAGTCAAAACTTGAGGCTTTATCAAGAAAGATTGTTTGTTTTAAGCATCTATTTTATCAGCATACATAAAACTAGTAGTTTAATTCATGAAGTCACAACCTTTATGGAAAAACTCTTCAAGTTTTGAAAGTGTTATTTATCAGTTCAGATTGCTTACTTGATCGAAAAGGGCTTTTTAAATCATGTAATGTAAGCTATGGTTCATGATTATGAAAGAAAGGAAAATTCATTAGCTCAAAAGGTGTTTGAGGGTTTTAAAGATCTAGGATCAATATCAACTATCCATTAACTCTCTTTCTGTTGTCGTCTTTGTAGAGGAAATAACATACAACCATGTTAAAGATAAAATCAAAATTCTTTTAACATGGGTCATAATCCAACTTTTCTTTGGTGAATAACCAATCTCGATCTTTTGATGACATCAAAGACTTTATTATAGATACCAAGAGTCATGTTTATAGCTTAATATGTTTTCTAGTGTTTGACTTTTGGTGTTTGTGGTGTCTACTAATTGTGACACGATTAATTCCAACATTCATCTTCACTGCTTTATCTGGATGATAATGAAAAACCAGTATCGGTATTTTCTGCCCCCCAGTTTATGTCTCTTTTTTTCTTTTAGCACTTTCTCAAACATTGGATTTTTGTTCTTAGCCTTTCCCTTTCCATTGATTCTATTAGTGTCTTCAAAATATCTCTCGTATGCCCCTAATGCGGGGTATGATCCTAGTTAAGGTTTCTTTTTTGAAAGAAAAATTGTATCATGCTTAAAATAAGATTGCAAGGGATATATTTCAAGAAATATCAAAGGATAACAAAGATGACTTTTTCTCCTTTCAAGCAAAGTCAGTTAGAACCGATAAATTTTGACCTCGTCCAACATAATGATTTGGATTTGAAAAAGTCATGATTCGTGAGTCCATAACTAACAAATCCACTACATGTCATTATGCATGCTGCAAAAATAGCTATATGATGCGTGCTTCCATTTCATGCGTGAGTTTAAAATTTGTTTGGTCACCTCATGTTTTTTATAATGCTATCGAGTCATTTCTGTAATCAAAACATTTTTAGTTTTAATTTTGTATGTTTTAGTTTGATCAAAATATTTTTTTCAAAATAAAATACTAAACATCTCTTGATTTGAGAACAATAAAAAGACAAAGAAAAAATATATTTTATTGAATGATGAGATGTAATCCCAAAACAAAATATAAAATGGCCAAAACTCCATAACAAAACAATTGACAATTCAGCATCAAGAAATTCTTGGATCAGCTTTTTTGAAATTTTCACAACATCATGTCAATCTTCAAGGTTGTTTGTTACTTTCGCTTGTCTGAATAGAATAGGGTGATATAGCCAGCAACTAAAGTACAGGGACACCTGTACCTGACATCTAGGAGAAGCAAGGCGTCTATGGTTCATTAGCGCCTTCAGAATTTAGACTGTCTTCAATCAGTAATAATATTCATACACCAGTAAAACATGACAGGCAAGATGTAAGCATTGTATACCCTGAAGATCTTTTGCCACAGGTGGTAAATAAAAATCAGCAGAATAGCTGCGAGGAGGGGCCGGATGCTAATATTTCTATGGATTTCTACGTTAAAACGTGAGTACAGCTTTATAGCCTAACACAGCGGATTCAACATTTCCATAATGAATTTTCAAACAGTACTAGCTAGGGCATTAAAGCAGTCAGACGTGAAGCAAAGGAGGCAGGCACTCTTCAGCTAACACGCAAGTTCCATGGAGCAATTAGCAAAGGACCTCTTCGGGTATTCTCATTTACAGTTTCCTTGTTCATTTAGAGAATTTTACAAGTTAACATTTTTGTGGTAGTTAATGTTGTATAGTGTCAACAATAACTCGACATAACTCATTTTATCTGACCCTATGCATACCACAAAACACCCATTGTACGAATAACAAATGGCCCCAAGTTCCCTATAAAAAACGCAGAACAACCTAATAGAACTTTTAGCCTGTTACTATTAAGAAATACTGTAAAAGGTGTGCGGAAATATTGTTCTCCCACGCATTGTAGTCTAAGATTCATGGGCAATGTTGATTCATTATGCCCATGAGTTTTTTTTTTCCTCTCTCTTCTCTCTTCTCTCTTCTTCTTCTTCTTCTTCTTTTTTTTTTTTAATAATTTAGCCCATTAATTAAAGGCCTAATTGGATGCTAATTTGACATAAGATAACCATAGGATAACTTTCCAGCCAAGCAACCATACTATAAATAATGACAATACCCGAGGCATGATCATCTATAGTAACAAGCAATTTTATAGTCACATAGCAATGACAAATGACAACTTGAATGTGGAACAAATATTAATTTCAAATTGCATAATTTAAAAAATTTAAACTCATCCATCCCTTGCTAAACCATTAATTAATAACACAGAAATAAATTGTTACTCTAAGAATATATATCTTCAAGAAATATTTTGTCCCTTGTAAATGGTCATTAGAAAACTACTAATCAACTCAATATCAAGACCTGTCTTGAGGAGTGTTTAGCACAAATAATGAAATAGTTGAAATAATAAGGGTATAATGATGAGAACACCATCCAATATATACTAAAATTAAATTTGAATGATCTGCAACTGGATCTAACAAAAATCTGTCTTGAAAAACCAAAATTATATACAATAATTACTCTTATTTTATTTTTATAAAGAGACGTGAATAAATAATATAAAATTATAACAAAGTTGATCAATCATTTAAAGAGTTTATAAATCAAATCAATAACTTAAAATAAAAATTACTCAATCACATTTAAAATAGTTAGAATGCTGATTTTTTTATCAAAAATAATCTCTAATATAAAAAAGAAGTCTCTTCAAAAAATATTTATACGAGAAAGAATCTTAATTTTTATAGCAATATAAAATAGAATAAATTTTAGTGCTAAAAGGCTTTGCCTTCTCAATGCTTTGAAACAAGAACAAGTTTCCTGAAATAAATTCTCGTTTCACCCAACTTCCTATTTTCCATTCTACAAGATCATTCCATCAATAATGAGCTTCTTTTCTGCCCATCTTGCCTCGTGTAATTAAAATTGAGAGCAATGAATATCTGTCCTAAGAACTGATACGTAGTGAAATAAATTATAATGAACTTTTGATACACAATGTTGCCACAAAATGCAAAACCAGAGTCTGCTCCAGGGCTTTTGATGAGTGAAATTGATTTTTTTTCCCCTAAAAAAAGAGAATAAAAAACAGCGCAAACGGGGTAGAGCCCAAAAGTCAACCATATTATGAAAGTCAAGAGAAAATGAGAGATCGAAGCTGGGAAACTTGTTCTCAAAGGCTTGAGAAAATATTAATAGAATTTTCAATTTAAATATAATAAGTATCATACGGCAAGGCAGTGACAAAATAATATTTTCGCATATTCAATGCTCTTGCTTAAATGATACGAAAAGAAAAATAAAAAGAAGAAGAAAACCTCTCGCATTATTGGGGTATCAATGGTAGTAATATTGTGGGGGGAGACACTGGTTGAGGGAAAGAAAGGGAGGTGAAAACTGAGTTTTAAATTTATTTTGGGGACTTTGGTCACACAATGCCCAATAGAATCGGGTTTTGGTAGAATGCTTTCCATTTCGGTCCATCTTCAAGAATTTTATATGATATATTATTAATCAGAATAAAATAATTTTTTTCATGGGATGGGAAAAAAATTTTCTCAGCAATGAGAAAATAATAATAATTAAATCATAAAAAATAGTATCGCGTTGTGCTATTGTCATAAAATTTATGGTGGTTTATTACGCTATCTCATGTTTGGTAGACTGAAGTTTAATTGTGAATATTTATGTTTAGCATTTAGATTTTATTTGGCATAGCTTTTAAATTATAATTTTTGTTTGTGTTATAATTTAAAATTATTTATTTTTAAATAACTTGTAATGAAAATGAGTTAAGTTATATTTTTTTTTATAGAAAATTGATACACTCATATTATTATATTACTTTTTTCTTATTTTTTATACATGTTTTATATCTTACAATATCTTAGTTCACTTGTTTTGTGATTAACAATGCTATGGAGACACGGTGTATAAAAGAAACTAAATTAGGTATTTTTAGTATAATCTCAAGTAAAGAATTACAAAGAGCACATTAAGATGAATTATTGGAGTTAAGAAGTGCAAATTCTAATTGTACTAGGAATCCAACTTAAACAAGAAATCCTAGTGGGATTAAGATTAGTCAAAAGCAAATTTTTTAGATTGGATCACCGTTTACTCTTTAGACTATATCTAGAGAAATAGATGGAATTTTACTACAATTAAACATGGGCTAGAATCTAGACATTTCAAGTTTTTCATCCATATACGGTAAGCTAATTAACTCGTCCATAAAAAAAAGAACAACATGTTTGAAATCGAATTTAAAATTTGCCATTAGACTAGCACGAGTCCATCATAATCTTTTCATTTTGAGATAATGACATGACCGTTCATTAATGACATGGAAAAGATCCTTCATGACCAGAAAACCTCTCTAGAAGGTCAAATAAATGCACAATCCATTACAATCAAATCAAATTAGTATAAGCAAACTTAAAAGTAGTTTGATTATAACTTAGTTGTTAACTAGAAAACTTCTCCACCTGCTCACACACACATAACAAACCTTAACCCTAAAAAAGAGAGAGAAAGGATGTTCACAACATAGAAAAGAAGAGGGAGAGTAATTACATGGTTGCAAAAAGTTATTCTTGTTTTTTCCTTATTCAAAGTTACATTAATCATGAATTTCATGCAAACTTAGTTTTTAATTTGAAGATATTAGTACTCTTGGATCTTAAATTATTATTAGGATTTTTGCTTAAAATCATTCTATATCTAATTGTTATACATGAATATTTTGTGTTTTTCTATGATTAAATTTGAAGATTGAGGAGTGAGATTATATGCGATGCGCAACATATTTTTTTGGTTTTAAATCTATTGTTATTGATTAGTTTATGTGACTAAATTTGATAGACCAAAAGCCAGTAAAATTTTAAGCCTACACATCCATATTAATCTCATTATTTTCTTTCATGTGAAATATTCATACATGGATTTATTTCTCTAGAACTTGCCTTGATTCTTTTTGAGATCACATTGACATATACAAGCATGAACATGATTAAAGCCTCTTTGTTATAAGCTACATAAGCCAAATAGTCTACCTTGTAGCTAGTTTTTTTCTTTGTTAAAACCCCTTTTAACTTTATTTTGTTTATTGTAAACCCATGTTACAAGGTTTAAACCTGAAAAATAATACATTTACCCAAGCCATAAAGCTAGCATAGCATTGTTTATTATTATGAAATGTATAGGTAGGTGTCCACGAAATAAGTGTGGGGTGTCTAGATTGATGGTATGGCTATGTCTCTAGAACATGTTTTCATTCTCAAATCATGAGTTATGTTGTTGATGTATTAAGTAGAAAAGAAAAAAAAAAGAAAAGAAAAGAAAGAGAAAATGATTAAGAAAATTGCTTTTAATGTTATAAATTGTCTATGTTCATAATTCCTTTTAAAAGTCCAAAAAAGAGCTCTTTTCATACATGAATGCAACAAGGTGTAAGGAAACAAAAAATGTTTTTTTTTAATGATCCTTTTCAATACATGGTTTAAATGCTTTAAAGTCAAATTGAAGAAGTTGTTAAATAGAGTGATTGGTTTTACATGTCTTATATATTCGAGTTTTAGTTGATGTATTTCTGCTCCACTAGTTTAAATGGCTTTTGAGATACATTTCCAAATGTTTTCCGCATTGATCCTAAGCCTTGTTACAACCCTTGAAAAGTCCTTGTAATTGATCCATTTGGAACATGTAATGGATCCTTGTTGATGTTTGTGGGCAGATCCACATCATTCTCCAATATGATCTTGGATTGGTACAGGCCTTTCGGGCCTCACGTTATCGTTGAGAACGACCCTTTTCCAGGGATTACCCTTGGTCTCTTAGATATTTTTCTAAGCATAGATTCACTCTCTTTGGATTCCCCCAAACACTTAGAAAATTTTCTAAGTATCTTGAGTTTCCCTCTGCCTCTTAGATTTTTTTTTCTAAGTATGAGTGTCGTTATGAGTTTCTCTCTACCTCTTAGAAATCTTTTGAAGTATGGGTGTGAAACCCTCAACATCTTAGAAATCTTTCTAAGTATAGGCATGAAACCTTCAACCTCTTAGGAATTTTTCTAAGTGTGGACATCGTTATGGGTTCATCCCCTCCATCTCTTAAATTTTTTAATAAGTATGGGCATCATTATGGATTCGCGCTTGACGCTCCTCGCATAGTGCCTGTCTCCTAAGCCATTTACGTTGGACCCTACTCCACCTACATTGTTAGGTGCATAAAAATCTCCATGACCTATAACATCACCATTTTTTAGCTGAATAAATTCAATTGAAAACATGTGAGCGGTTGTGATATCTTAGATAGACTGAATAAAATATAACTCACAACTCCATATTAATTTATAAAAGTGAAATGATTATATAACCTCTTCATTCTATAAAAAAATAATATTTATAGAATATAAATATCTTCTAAACCATCTTTTAAGTATAGAATTCAGCATATCTATTCGCTGCTGCTTTTATATTTTCCAACACGAGATAAGCTTCCAAAGAGACAAGCTTGAACAGTCTCTGTCCAAAGGATTTACATGAGTGCATGGACGGTGGTTGGTACCTAGTAAAGTTGTCCAATAGGTTTTCACGGATATTAATTTGATTGCCAAGTTGCACGAAGATTCGCGTCGTGAGAATTCTGTAGCGACCATGCAAAAGAAGATTTCCTGACAGTGACAGGAGAAGAAAAGGACTCGAGAACAGACCGTTTAGTGAAAAGTTAAATGCTCGTGGCCCCGCACTACCTCTTGAGATCCTTGTCCAAATCCAACCCTGAAAAACGCTTTAAAATTCAAACAAAATGGACCTACACATTTCAAGGTGGGCCAATTCTTGTTCTTCAGGTATTAAAATAAATATGATTACATAAATATTTGATTTGATGCCATTTGTTCTCATATTATTCGATTTCATGTCCGCATATGATTTTTGACGCCCTCTCTATACAGAAGGGGTAGGTAGCTATGATAGTTTAATATATTTTTCATTTCATTCAATGATTTTTCTGGAATTTTTATAATTTAATCAACGCTATTTCTACGAATTTCCATTTCTATAAAATGATTTGTTTTTCTGTATACATGGATTTTTTTTAATAAAAAAAAGCTACTATAATATTAAGACAAAGTTTCAATCAGAAGGGAAAAAAAGTGCTATGAGATAAAATATAAAGTAATACTTAATTTTTAGAACTGTATAATAATAAATTAACAAATAAACTTTTTTTTATTATTATTCAATATTCATGTGAATGTTTTTTTTTAAATTATGCACAATAGTTTCATATATTATTATTATTATTCATAAGATATATAATTATAATTATTAGTATCAAATAACTTTAACTTTACTATAAAAGTATGGTTTTGTGCTTTATAAAATATTATTTTAATCATTTTATTCCAACAGGAATTAATGAAAGAGTTTCAAAATAAAGAGAATTAAAAAAGAAAGTTTTACTAACTAGATTTCTTAATAAATGATGTTTCGCGATGTGATTGCTTTGATGAAACTCAAAGAACATCAATGATATTGTAGAGAAATGTTTTGCAATTAATTATAAATGAATGTAGAAACTATTAGATAATGATCATTTCATACCTTACTAACAGACAGAGAGAGAGAGAGAGACATGTCAAGTAATAGATTAACAAATGACAAGTAACAATCCCAAGATCATGACACCATCTTCTGTGCCTACAGCTAGGAGAAGCCATGGATCAATGATTTTATATATATAACTAAATTTTTTATTTTGACCATTTGTATTTTTTTTATTAACATAGATGTTCAGGTTAGTTTATAAATACATCAAATAATTTTACGAATTTTAAAATTAATAATTATATAAATATTTAATCATTCTAAGATTTATAATACAGATGATTTCTATAAAAACAAATCTGAAATATTATCAGTTATTTACATCCCCCGATTTGTATATTGTTTATTGACAGCGTGCATCCACTGGATCCTGACATCACATTATTAGGGAAGCAGCAACTGTGCTCCGTTGACAAATTAAAATTAAACTTGCCTGATGTTGCCGTGTTCTTTCAACGTTCACTTGGGTAAATGTCAATGGTAATTCAAAACAAAAGTACTGGAAAAACAAGAAACAGTCCTTGACCTTAACCATTCTTGTTTGACTTTTTTTTTTTTTTGCCTTATTTAAGATTACTAGTTAGTTGTTGCTATAGAAAAATAAATAAAAAAATTAAGGAAGAGACAAGATTCATAATAAGAAATGAAGGGTTAACTTCAAACTAACAAAGTCCACTTTTTTTTTTTTTCTAGTTTTACTAGAATTGAATCCGAGAACTCTTTGTAGCTATAAAGAGCCACTACCGCCCGTTGACTTTCATACGTATTCATATTTATATTTCTTTCTGTAACTTGTACTCCAAGAATACCCACTAGTCCGTGCTTCTTCTACTTAAGCTATACATGCAACTTGACAATCACATACTGAACTTGATATAATTTTCTTTTTTCTTTTTTTACATTATTTTAATCTTCCTAAATCGTCCAAGTCTTATCAATATTAATATGATTACTATTGAAGTCGATATAGTTTTTATATTAATATTATAATAGGTGACAATAAATGAAGTACATATTAGAAGGTTGAAGATTTTGTTCCACACTACTATAAAATTAACAAATACATACAAAAATATTAATGAAATATTTTCTTCAGTAGATTGCAATGAGTTTTATCAACAAAATATTTCCTTCCTAATCTATTATAAAACACCGATAAAAATATTTTATCAGTATATACCGAGGGAATTACATTGAAAAAGAAAAGAAATAAACAAAAATTAAAAAATATAATGATGTGTCATTTATACAAACGACATTACTAGCAATATTAATCCATATGTAAAATTCATCAATAAATCTATCTATAATATTTAAGAGAGCATTGGAACTGTAAAATATCAATAGATACACCGATGAAATAAGTCTGCCGATATATTCTAGAGAGCATTGAAATTTCCCTATTCTTCCTGACACTATTCAATATGTTAAATATAAAAAGTATCACTGACGAATTAAGTTTGTCGGTATATTCCAAAGAGCTATGAAACTGTTCACTTTTCAATTACACTTTTAATTATTGTTCATTACAAATGAAATCACTGACAGAATGAAAAGTCGTCGGTGATATTTATGGAGTTTTTATTTTTTTTAAATTAAATATTATAGACAGAATCATTGATAGATTGAAAAGTCATCAGTGATATTTGGGGGGTTTCTAAATTTTTTTAATTAAATTAAAATTTAAATTGAGTATTAAAAACAAAATCATCGATAAACTAAAAAGTTGCCAGTGATATTTGGGGGATTTTTAAACTTTTTTATTAAATTAAAAATTACAAGTAGAATCGTTGACGAAATGATTACAAATATTAATATTTAATTATCCATTAGTAAAACCATCGATTCTCCTTTTCTTTTTTTATCTTCTCAGTTTTTTTTTGTCAATTAACATGCTTTATGAATTTTTTTTTATCTTCTTAGCTTCACTCACAACAAAATTAACGTAAGATTTTTTTTCTCTTTTTTTTTTGTTTTTTTCATTATATTTGTTTTCTTAATATTTTTTTTATTTTTTTTTGTTCTTAATAATTGTAATGAATGTTGTTGTAGGAATTGTTTTCATATGAAAACAATTTTGTTGAATTTTAGTTGGATTTGTTTTCCAATTTTGTTGTTCAAATTAAATTAATGTATATGGTTGATTTTAATTATTATTAGTTAATTTTTTTGTTCGATTTCAATTAAATGAATGTATTTGTTGCTTGATTATGGGTTCTAGAATATGTTTTCTATGTTAGGTGGAAATGTTTTTTTGTCGATTTGTTTTTTTTCTTTTTTTTATTGTTTTGTTTTAAATTTTTTTAAGTTGATTTTCTTTTTCTGTTTAATAAGCAACTTAGTTATGTGGTATCATTGAGTATTGTTATTGAGTGTTGATTTATATTAATTTAATTATTTTCTACTTCTATTTAATAGTTTTTTTATTAACACATATTTTTAAATAATTACTAACGATCTTCCTGACAGATTAAGTCCGCCGATGTATTTTAGAGAGTTGAAAAAACATTACAACAAATATCACTACCACTGTTTAATCATTGAAAAAATTGTGTACGGTCTTTCTGTCGGTTATATGTCAAATTCTCTGAGGGAAATACCGACAAAATAAAGCGGGTAATTTTTTTGCGCATGTTTTCTATCAGTAAATCCAACGTCAATTTTATTACTGAATGACTCACCAACATACTAGAAATCATCAACAAGAGTTTTATTGACGGAGAATTTTTGTCTGTGAGCTCATCAATAAAAATAGTATCGATGGACTGAGAGTATAAATACCGATAAAAATTTTTGCCAGTAAATCTAAAAATTCTGGTAGTGCCAGATAATCATATTCATTTGCCTCCAACTATATAATTCTTATATATATTTTTCATTAATAGCTCAAGGTAATAAAGGATTCTCAATATTTAGTTAATTTCATCCAATACAAATAACTATATAATCACTTCACACTACATTTCGGGTCAGATCAAATCTTTTTAAACATAAAACAAATTATCCATGTGTTGCTCACATGTTTTATAGTATAATGTTTCTTCACCATGTGAGATTTGACTCAATGTAACCAGATTAACTAAATGGATCCGAAGACAACTTGCAAGACCAATCAAAACATAATTTGACTAAAAAAAACTTTAAGATGACATTTTTTTAAATATTACAATGAAAACATATTGGACCCATCATGGGATATGGTTAACCTGCATATCCCATTTCATAAGACCATGATAATCCAATTTCAAATCAATCCGATGAAATTGAAAAAATATTAAATGAAAAAAAAGACCTAGAAAAATGACACAAGTCAACTTGGTTAACCAACCAAACTTGCGACTTGAGTCGTTAGACCAAGGTAAACCCATGAAAATCAAATTGAAACAAATTATAAAGCCTAATTACCAATCAACCCAATATTAAAGGATGAAATTGAAAAAAAAATCATTTAAAAAAATGACTTAAGTCAACTTGGATTAACCCGTGAAACTTAACCCATGTCATAACTCTAGGATAACCTCATGAAAATAAAATATAAACAAATTATAAAGTTCAATCTATAATAAATTCAATGTTGAAGGACAAAATAAAAAAAATAAAAACCTGTAAATCCATGTTAATCTGTGTAGTGACCCCACTTTTAATTCATTTTTAGAATAAACATTCAATGCCATTAGAAAAAAGAGATGAGATTTTTTTTTATCTCAACAGGTCCTGTTTCAATTGTTGTTAATCCTTTAAGATTGATTTATCCTCTACCAAAATCTTTATCAAAATTCGATAGAGTTCCCCTTGCATATGGAGCATCCCAAATTTTGACATAATCATATAAACTTCTAAATTCAATCTCGCATCACATGGTCCAATCGTCTAGATCAATACCACATCATTATACACAAGAATAGACAATATTTATTCTCTCAACCCATTTTTGATATTTCGCATAGATTATAAAGCATACAAATTTAAAACATATGAATCTCAAACAATACAAATAAAACATGCATTTAATTGGTGCTTGGACAATTATAAACTAAAAACATTAATAAAAGTTATGAAACATATTTCTATTCAAAACAAGAGAACAAATATGGATATGATTAAATTTACAATCTAACTTCATTTAATTACACTGAATATAACATACATATTCTAATGTAATTTACAATAATATTATTAAATTTGATTACATAAAATAAGATATATTTATACATTCAAATATATTACAATCTAAATCCAAAATATATTTGTGTTCCCATTACTAATCTATCAAAAGAGGTTATATTAAAAGGCAAATTATTCTGCACTAGTTTATGATATAAAGAGGCAACCTGATGTCTCTAGTATCCTTTAAATACTAGTCAATTCTTAATCTAAGTCATCAGTTATACTGACACCTCTAGTACCCCATGAATACTAGTCAAATAAAAATCTCATTCGTCAAGTAACTTGACACTTCTAGTTCCTTTCAGATAGTTTGTCAGAAAACTCCTGTTTGTTAATCACACCAACACCTTTAGTGTCTTATGGATACTTGTCAACTTCACATCTTGATCATTAAACAAATCTGATGCTTCTAGTATCCCACGAATACTAATCAGTTTTATATCTCCTTCATCAGATAAATCTCATGCCTCTAGTATCTCATAAATACTAGTTAGTTTAATATCCCTTTTTGTTACACAATCGACAAATAATAACAATGAAATAAGCATTTAATAAAATTTAAACAAGCTTAATAATATTAGTCAAAGGTGTAAAGCACCTATCCGGTGCCCGAGCTTTGCTATTTGTCCTTTACTATTGCGCGACACCCGCAAACTCACTTGTTTCAACATGTTCATCACATTACTTTTAATTTTGACCAAACTATAACCAACTCCATATTTTCATTCAGTAAAATATAAATTTGAATTCAAGGTAAGAACATAATTTTTTTCCATGTCATTATTACTCATCATATAATATCATTTCACATCATACAAACTAGACAAAATCTTATTTTGGCTCAACCAATTAAATAAATTTATCTTTTCTGAACATATTTTTCGCGAGGAAAAATCAAGGAAATTCCTTTCAAAACCTTATACATCATACTTGAACCCACCAATTAATTCCTTTAACTACCACACTTAATTTGATGAACATTAAATTAAATAAAAAAACCCATCATTTCTTTTATTTTATACTTACCAAATTATTCACCAAGGTGCTGAATAGTTTTTCTCTTTAATTTATTTCAATTCATAAATTGCCTTATTTTTTAATACCAAGAATAACACATTGAAGTATTATTAATAAATTGCCTCACTTTAATTGCAGTTATAGTTGCCTCATTTATTTCAATTCAAAAATACTTCTCCATTTACCTATATGTTAGCCAAATTTTCCCCCTTAAGGAATGAATATGGTTTTTTTAAAACATTTCACAATTAACATCTTAAACTATCATCCAACACTTAAACATGATACATATTTACATGATTTATCAATAAAGGATCCAAATAAACTCAACCCTAAATTATACAATTTTGGCTGAAACATAAATAACATCTAAGGGTGAATTTTTCTTTTCCTGATGGTTCAAATCAAACATTATTCATTTATCATTCATTCCTAACAACACAATTCTACACTATATAATTGGTAATTACATCAATTACCCAAATATTATTCCTACATGCACTAATTGAAACCCTAAACATGGCAATGATTAAATTATCTTTCGATTTATTTAATTAAACCTTTACTCATTCATTATTTATGTATATCATCATCATCCATCCATAATTTCCATAATCCTAACACCTTAACATAGAAATCCTAACATACCTCTACACTAACCATTTTAATAATTCATTCTACATAAAACCACACAAAATAACCAGTTTGGAAGAGTTTATTACCTTCCAATAAAAGAAGAAGAAGACAAGTTAGAAGCTCGGGACATCTTACTTTTTCACTTATCTTCCTCTCCTATTTTACATCTTAAAATTATGCATTTCATTAAATAAATAAACTGTGAATTCTTCAATTTTTCTTGCCCAAATCTTCTTCTAATACCCTTTGATCATGTAATCTTGTTTTCTTTTATGTTTTTAGGATAATTTTTCAAGGGTTTCTCACAAGTTTTTCTCTCCTCCTCTCTCCCTCACTTGGCCAGCCATTTATGGCCTTGAAATCATTATTTATCTATTTATAATTTCAATTTTTCGCTTATTACACATTTAGTCTAACTTTCCTTTATGTAAACTTTAGACCGGGGGTTTACAATCTGCCAAACCCATCACTAAAGTTATATGACTATGATAACCCCATATAAAGTACATTGAAGTATATTATAAAGCTCAATTCTCAATAAACTCAATGTTGAAGAATGAAATAAAAAAGATTAAATTAAAAAAAGAAGAAGCAAAGCACTATTCTAGTGAAACAATGCTTTATGAGAAAGTAAACAATTAATTCACCTTTTCTTTTAGTTTTTATTAATTTATAGAATAGAAAAGATGTTTTTAATCTGCCCTTATATCAACCCTTGTTTACAAAGAAAACACTTATGACAACAAAATCTTGTCAACTTGTTCTAGGTAAAGACATTGACATAAAGACATTAAGAATTAAGAAAAAAAATTAAAAAGACATGGCATTTTCTATGTAAATACCCTTGCAAAACATTATGGATCACAATAATGTCTTTTTTTTTAAGTCTGTGTTTTTTTTATTTCTATCCCTTAATTTTATTTTTCAATTTTATCCTTGAATAGTTCTTTGTTTTGCATTTGAGTTTAACAATTTATTTTAATTTGTTTACTATGAGGTGCCTGGGGCAAGATTGTCAATTCCGTTTTGGTACGTGTTTTGTTTTTTCAATTGGAATGAAATGTTTTAGTTTTAGAGCATTTTGACGTACCATTTTGGAGTTGTACTGTTTATATATATATAATTCAACAAACATAATTCAAATTAAGATAAATTAATTTTAAATTATGCAATACAAACACAATATCAAACAAACATAATTTTAAAATTTAAAACATCCTAAATAGTCAAAATTAAATAGAACTTTAACTTAAAGTAATTCAACTTAAACAAAATACCAAAGTATTATGAAAGTAAAATATTTTAACAAAAAAAAAAAACATAAATCAAATATCATCTCCATTATTAACATAGAAATAAGGATCTTGATCTTGTGGTGGTATGTAGGGAAAATCATCAACTAGACATTCTAATAGTCGATCATTTCCACCAAGCTCATTCTGGTCATCAAAACATATTTCTTCATCCTTTAAAAAATATGCTTCAATAGTCTCTCAACTGATATAATCTCCATCAAGAAGGCTAGGTCCTTCATAAATTCATTTATTCAATATGTCAATGTTATCAAGGTTAATGAGATCTAAAACATCTCTTATTTTGCTCAAATTCCTACAAAGTATAAACATGAAAAAAAATAACATGAATATAAACCATATATATTAGTGATAAATTTAATTTTAAAAAAGTAATATCATTGTTAATAAAAATAGTAATAATCATTTTCAACATTATTATTATTATTATTATTATTATTATTATTATTATGATAATATTGATATTTCAGTACCTATGTTGAATCCTCAAATTATAACGAACAAATACTAGATCACTCAGTCTCTTGTGTTCTAGCCTATTTTGTCTTTTAGAATGGACAAATTCAAATATACTCCAATTTCTTTCACACTCAGTTGCACTACAACATTGACTAAGATCTCAAATTGCAAACTTTTGAAGTTTTTAAATATCATTGCCAAATTATTCCTACCATGCAACTAGATAAGACAAAAGTTCAATAAATTAGATATTATATATACAAAAAAACATATTTTTTTTCAAGTTATTACCTAGATTTAACTTCTTTTTTTGACGAATAGCTAGGGGCATGCCAAAATCACCAATTGCTTTCTTATACTCTTCATGTTGTCCACTAATTACATCTTGAGTGTTATCATTAGAGACCAATCTAGTAATTGTGCTAAGCAAACCTCAAGTAACTTGCTTTTGTTTTGAATAAAAAGGCTTAATATAGATTCCAATATTAAGAAAAGAACTTGTTACATGTAGTGGACTATGGAGTTACTTATCCCATCTATCATCAATTACCCGGATATATGGTCCATATTGAGATACTTTATTTTTTCAACCTTGTCTTGATGGCTTATTTTGCTATATCTATTTGCTCATATAAATAACCAATTGTTGGTTTTTCTTCACTATCTGTTAACCAAAGAATTCGCACAAAAAACTCACCAACTTTGACTATATGTTCATATCGGAGGCCAAAATTCTTTATCTTGTAAAATTATATTAGTTATTTCCTTTCCAACTTTACTTTTACCATGACTTGATTCTATCCATTTTGTGCAAGTAAACATTTGTTGAAGCTCTTTCTTGAACTTAAGTAAATATTGATGCTTAAAAAATAGGTAGCAAACCTTGTAATTACAGGACAACATAGATCATTTCCATTAGTAAAGTCTTTCCTCATCAAAGCTAAAACCCATGTATGATTAATGGTTTCATCAATCATCAGAAAATATCTTGGAATAGAAATATTTTCTAACATCAAATTAATGCAATGGGCAGCACAAAGAGACCAAAAGAAAGTGTCATAGCTTTGTTGTAAAGCCTTCCTAATAGCTTTGAATGCAGACTCATTATCACTAATAAATTGGACAATATTTTCTTATCCCACTTCTTTGACAACTTCATCAAACATTTCAAGCAATGTCCCTTTATCTTTTCAAAAACCTGAAGTGTCATCTGACTTCAAGAATATGGTACCTCTTGGAGAATAAGTAAGAAAATTCATAATTGGTACATTCCTTCTATTTGACCATTCATATGCCAAAATGGAGAATCCATAAAGTTTCCAATCATCTTTGATTCCAAAGAGGTATTCATGGACATCATGAACTACACCTTTCAAAAGTGGTCCCCTTAAATCATGATATGATGGTCCTTTAAAACCAAGTCCCATTGATGTTATGATATTTATCATTGGTTGATAATAGTATGATTTAGCATCATTAAATAGCATATTAACATCATACCACCATTTTTCCATGACCTTCCTTGCATTATTTTCCTTCTTTTTAGAAGCCATTGCACTTTTAATGCTAGGTTGTGAACCTATGGTAGTTCATGGAATGAATAAAATCATCTCTTTTCTATTTGCACTTGTGCCTTGCATTGTCAATCTTTTATTTCCATTGTCACTTAAAGTATGATTTGCACCATCACCCTCTTCGACTTCATTATTAGAAAGTGATTGAGCATTTCCAATATCAATTCTAAGTCTCTTTCTCCATTGTAAAGTCCTTTATCAATTGCTTCATTTGCCATTTTACATATGGAGGAACCTTTTTACAAGCTTTAGTTGGTTTCATAATAATTTGTTGTTAAAAAAATCAACATTATTGTTTGATAATTTCATTTGACCCACAAACAAAATCATGACACTTTTGACAATATATTGATTACTATTTTGGAAAATTATATAACAAGGATAATGTGGGCCACTAGTTGACTTCCTTTTGCAATTAGAATTTATGGTTGGATATTATAATTCTAAAAAAACTTTCCATAAAGAAGAAAGATATTTTACACACATACATATAATAATTACATAGAAATTAATACAATACAGCAGCAAGCATATATATACATTAAATTTCATATAATAATTATGTGGCCTTATGATTCCTAGGTATGATCAAGTTGCTTGTATTGTTAACTACCAGACTTAGCAACTATAACTGCAATTCACATAACAACCCAACACAAGTATTTGGTGGTTGGTCACTTATATTTTAATAAATGGGTGTCTTACATTTCTTATTGCCTTTAATTGTTAGTTTGGGTTGTTGTCTTAGAAACTAGGTTTATGCCTTTTCCATTTCCAATTTAAACTTAGGGAGAGAAAAAAAAATTACACCTTAGAGAAAAGAGACAACAACCAAAGGATAGAAAGGGAGGTTGCACCTTAGAAAGAAAAGATAAGAGTTAGGGATGAAAGGTGGAACCACATTGAAGTATGAGCTTACAAGAGAGAAGAGGGAAGATTAGAGGTGGAGGTTTTGAGAGACAAGATGTCGATTGTTATTGTTTTGGTTGGGAACTTGAGACTACGAGGAAGAGAAATTAGGGATTCGTTTTTAGTTCAGAGAAAAAAAAAGCTTTTATATCTAGGTGGTTTATTAATCAAATTGAATCGGGTTCAATTTGATTTAATGACTTTTCAATTTTCCAAAAGTTTAAGTCCGAAACGGAACATATGAAATGAAACCGAAACATTTCGGCTGAAATTTGTTTGGAAAATCCAGAATGGACATAAATTTTAAACGAGGTGAAAATTGTTATGTTTTTTGAACTGGTACGAATTGAAATGTTCTGGCCATTCTGAATGAAATAGAATGGAATTGATAACCTTGGCTTGGGGTGATAGTAACATGCCCTAACATGTAGTTTAGACGTCATTTTGCTAAAAAAAAGGGGGGCAGGGGGTTTTATTGGTAGAAAAGAAATTAAAGATACAGGTCCTAATTTGCTATTAAGATTAAGAAAAAAAACTAAAAGGCATAACATTTTCTTTGTAGACACCTTCACAAAACATTGTGGACCACAATGGTGTTTTTTTTTTAAAAAACAAATCTTTCATTTTTTTTCATTTCAGTCCCTTATCTTTCTTTTTTATTTTATCCTTATATAGTTTATTATTTCAAATTTGAACCTGAAGCATTATTTTATCTGACTTACTGTGAGATACTCAAGCTAAAAAAAAATGATCTCTGGTATTTGGTTCATACTTGGTATTTCTAAATCAAAGGGAGGGGTTATTGTATTAAAGATACAAGAACCTAATTTAATTCCTGGAAGGAAGAAGAGGAGTCAAGCATAGAGATTGAGGAGAGAGAAAATGAGAAGAAAAGAAGAATGAGATGTCAGAGCTACTTTGGACTAGAATAACTGCCATATGTCGCCCATCGAGGAAGCCCCAACCAATATGATTCCAACAATACCAATGAAGGTCACCATTGAAGCTTAAAAGAAGTCGCATGTGCCTCATTAATACGATGAACTTCCTCACACACTGGCATATAAGTCTTGTGTGCCATGCAATTTTAAAATTTGTTCTTGATTATTTGATATCTCTTCAATTTAATTATAGATTTCATTTCATCTTAGCCCAATAAAAGCCCATTTGAGGAGAAAAATATAAGGGGAAAAAAAAAAACATAGATGACCCAACCATGTTAAATTATTATGGTTGTTTCCATGACATCATCGTGAATTTTAAGAGTTGATTCAATATGGATGTATTTGAAACTCAAGTTATGTAAGAGATCATGTAAAGGGCAATAAAAAGCAAAGGAATTATACTAGCAAGTTATTTTGTTTCAATTCAATATTTCTAGCAAGTCTATCTTTTTCAAAAAAATATTAAAACATAATTAAATAAATATATCAAATAGCATCATATGAGACACAAGATCATGTTTCACACTTTTCATTGTCTAAAATAAAATAAAAATAAATAATAAATAAATAAATAAATAAAAAACAACGCGGAGGTGTATATATATAAACAGCACTGTTGCTTTCCACGACCACCTACCCTAAGCCATCAATCAATCATAAGCACACAACAATCCCAGACCTTAAAATAAATAAAAATAAAAATAAAAGGAAAGAAGAAACAGCCTTCATAGCTTGAGACCAATTAAGCGCTTCATAACGTAAGAAGAAGGATTGTCTTATTGAATCATAATAATAGTTTTCACGAGAGTTGCTTCCCAAACCCAATTATCAAACAAACAATGTCCCCCACACAATGCTGGTCAAAAGAATCCTGATCGTGCATCCATCCTTTCAGTCTACACTGACAAGCCACACCAATACAAGATCATAAATTATAAATACACACACGTCCATAGGATTAATCCCCCAAGGGCATTTCCGTCACTCCAAAGAGAGATTAGGATATCGTGTGCCCCGCCTTTTCAAGGAAACAATGCAGCCATCCTTTGGACAGATAGTTGGATTGTAAACAATATCATCACAGCCGTCCGCTCTGTACCGCTTAAAATCAAGCAACGCACAGAACATGGCGATGAATAAAACCAAATGATTGAGGGCATACCTTTGACCCACACACTGGTGGGCTCCAGCTCCAAAAGTTAAGAAATTCTTTTTGAATAACTGATCCTCTTGCCTGTCCTCAGAGAAACGGTCCGGGTCAAACCGGTCCGGTTTAGTGAACCCTTGAAATGAACTCTCTAAAACCGACGGGAACACAATGGTCCCTTTAGGAATCGTGTACGACTCCGTCAAAGCAAACTCCTTCATAGCTACATGTGGGACTAACGTCGCAGGGGCGCGGTACCTCAGCACCTCACGCGCCACCGCCTGCGTGTACTTCATTTCCCTGAGCTGCTCCATGTTTATTAAACCATCAGATTCTGGTGACCAGAAACTCGACACTTCCTCTCGAACCTTCGGCAGGACTTCCGGGTGCGAGTCGAGAAGCGCCACCGCCCAAAGGAGCGATGATGTTGAAGCATCCTGAGCAGCAAAGAGGAAGTCAAAGAGGTGGCCTCCGATCTCGGCTTCACTAGTGTGCGGTGGAACTGGCTCTCCAGCGGATTTGGCAGCGGAGATTTCTTTAAGCATTTCTTGCATCCAGAAATCTATCAAGCAAGATGGTTCATGGTTATTGTCCATTTTTTTCTTGCTCTTCATTACACATTCTGAGAGGGTTTCTGCTAACCTGTCAACAGCCAACCTGGCATTTCGAAATGCGAAACCTGGGAGATCAATAGGGAGTTTCATTAGTCCAACGTTGAACATATTGTAATCCAGCTTGAATCGCTCCCGCTCTTCTTCGCTCAAATACGGGCCGACAAAAACGGTCTGTGAAGTCTCGAGGTTCATGTCTCGAACTAACAAGCGGAGAGAGATGGACTTGTTTGGACTGTTTGAGGATAAGCTCTCCCATTTTTTCAAGTGCTTGAGAATGATTATCTGCTGGAGTGAGGTGTAGGTTGAAAGAGCACGAGGAGTGAAGTTGGGAGCGATTCGGCGGCGGAGATCCTTGTGTTCCTGACCGAACTTATAAATCAAATTATGCTCACCAAATAGCTTCTTCCCAAAAGGGTGGCCAACAAGCAAGAAAGCATCAGGCCTTACGTTTGAGAAAATGAGGTGGGAGAGATTAGTGTCGCGAATGTACAATATGAACCTCCCGATTATATAGTTAGCAGAGAATCCAGAACGAGAGCTATTGGCGGATTGGGTGGCCCAGAATGAAGTTGGATCTCTTACTAAAGAAATTGCGTTGCCAATAAATGGAAGCACAAAAACAGGACCCGGAGCTCCTCGTTTCTTTATCAAATAACTCACCTGCTCCACCAAAACGAGGAAAATAACGAAAGAAATTATGTATGGAACTAGAGTTGATAAGAAAGTTGACAATAGCAAGGTTGTCATTGTTTTTTTTTCCCAAAGTTTCTAGAGAGGGGGGGGGGGGGGGGAATTCGCTGCAGACGTTTATATAGAGGAAACTTTCCAGGTTAAATAATTGGACAAGATTTTAAAAATGATTTTATATTAATATGTAATAAATAAGGCAAGGTGGTCGTTAAAAACAGGTCCCTTGATAGAACAAATTTTTTGAAGAAGCTGTGAAATAAATTAAAATGTGGATAGTTGATGTGGTGAGGTAGTAGAGGCAGGCATTGCCCTTTTCCTCTGAAGGTCAGTCTGTTGGCAATGATAACTCCATATATATAGTAGCCACAAAGGGAGCGAGAAAGAAAGGGAGAGGGAGGAGTGAAGTAGGGAAAGTGCCAAAGGAGAGAAGATAACAGGACGGCAAGGGAGGGTGGGTTTTCATAGAAGCTTTTTTCAAAGAAGAAGAAGAAGAAGAAGAAAAAGAAAAGAACCTGTAGAAGGCCAATTATTATACCAAAAGCACTGCCTTCAATTGCAATGGGACAGCATAGGAGCACGGGTCAATCGGCCTACTTAAAAACTAGTGCCAAGTAAATGCAGCCAAAGATATTCTTGAAAATACAAGACTTCTTAGCTGGAGCCTTTCTTGAAGAGAAACCTACCAATGCAAATGGCAGGTGCTTCTCTTCAATATCAACATCAATATCAGAGTTCGTCATAAATTAGCCATTCTGATATTAGAAAATGAATTCCTAGTTGTTATAGTTTCAAGAACTAATTAATTAGTTTATTTATTAACCATATATATATATATGTTTAATTTAATATTATTTTGTTTTAAAAAACACTTTAATTTTTTATCAATTTTTTCATATTATTTATTTAGGTTGTGTTTAGTTAGTATTTCTGGACAAAAAAACAAAGACAACGTATAATAAAAGATGAAGATAAAGGATGTGGTTAGTAAAATCCACTGGACTTTGTAATTAATGAATATATGGAGCAAGAGAGTGGAAATAATCAGCATTACTCCATGATCCATCCATACGGAAGCAAATGGGAATTCAAATTTTGCATTTAAAATGGCGACTCGATCTGGGGTTGCAATTTCTGATGGAGTCTGGCCGTCTGCTTATTGCAAAGGTTGGCTACCAGTTGCCATAGCCCATTTAATTTCTACTCCATATGCTGTGAGGAATTTTTATTTTTTATTTTTTATAGATGAGAGTGATATTCATGAATGCCCCAAAACTTATCTTAGAGCTTAAGGCAAGTGGAATTCATGCATTAACCATGTTAACTTGCTACCGTTACCATTAATTTACAGTAAAAAAAAATCTACAGGAGATCATGGATTAATTTTTCACTATACTACCCATCACATAGTACTTTTAATTGGAATATTTTTTTCTAATATATTTTTTTAATTTTAATTTCATCATTTAACATTAAATTTATTGAAAATTAAATTTTATAAATTTACTTTTTATAAAGTTATTACAGACACATGACCTACCTAGACCTCAAGTTTACTAGGTTAACTTGATTGATTTTAGGTTTTTTTTTCTTGTTTCCCTTTATTTCATCATTTAATATTGAGTTGATTGGTAATTAGGCTTTGTAATTTGTTTTTCATCTGCTTTCTATGAGGTTATCCCCATCTCATGACTCGGGTCACGGGTTTGACGGGTTAACCCTGATTGACTCAAGTTGTTTTTTATGTCCATTTTTTAATTGATTTTTTTTTCTCAATTTTATTTTTGAACATTATTTGATTTAGAATTGGACTTCATAAGGTTGATTTAGAATTGAACATCATAATTTTTTTTTGTTTTTTTTTTCTATTGGGTTATCCTAGTCTCATGACTAGAGTCACGAGTTTGGCAGGTTAACTTAGGTTATTCTCTAAGTTAACCAAAATTAATTTAATATGTTGTCATCTTAATGTGTATTAAAAAAAGTCTCATCTTAAATATTTATTTTGAGTCAAACTATATTTTTACCGGTCATATGAGTTGTATTTAGATCTGCCAAGGTGACCAAGTCACATCGAATCAACTTTAGCAATGTCTAGATATTTTTTTACATTAAAATATTGATTCGATCGGCAGCATAGTTCGAGCAATAATCTAGTTTTCTCTAAGACTATAGATATATACTAGTACGGTCTTGCGGATTTTTTGACATGGATATTTTTACTTTGTTTTATAAAAAAGATTTGAATTCAAGATTTTTATTAAGAGAAGTAAAATGACTAATTAAAAAGAGTTGATTCTAGTTTGAAAAACTCACATAGAGTGAAAATATGGTGTCACTCGAGTACTGTAATAATAATTTTATCCATTACACAAAAAATCTTAAAACTAGCTACTATAGGTATTAAAGTCTTTTCATAAGATGCATTAATCATTACCAGATTAATTTGGGGCAAATAAGTCTTTTCTCATTTCAAAAGTATAACAAAATGACTGCAATACTCATAAAAACAAATATTTTAAACTTGGTGTCAAAGGATATTTTTGTATTTGCATAATTGTTTTTTTATTATTATCATGCTAGACAAGGGGCAATTTGATATTTGACCAAGTATAAAAAATAATACAAAAACCAAAAGTATAGTGAAAAGATCAAAATACCTTTAAAAGCAAAAATAAAACTAAAATTGGTGTCAATAGACTTTTTCATCTTTTCACAATAGTTGTTTTTGTTATTATCATGTCAACTTAGGAACAATTTGATATTTGACTAAATATAAAAAAATTTAAAATGTTTTTTGGGATGTTTGGCACAACTTCTACTTATGCTTTTATATGTTTTTCAAAAGTCCATTTGATTTGAAAATACATTAAATTGATATTTTTTTAGT
This sequence comes from Populus nigra, assembly GCF_951802175.1. Lineage (NCBI taxonomy): Eukaryota > Viridiplantae > Streptophyta > Magnoliopsida > Malpighiales > Salicaceae > Populus > Populus nigra. Next base: position 9,185,602 of record NC_084858.1, on the reverse strand, counting down.
GTTTTGTGATGGTTTTGATGTGATGATGTCAGAAATTTAAAAAATATTTTGATACATTTTTAATCGAAAAGCTATTTTAAAAAGCACCTTCCACCAGAATCCTAAACACTCCCTTCCTTTTGGTGTGCAGTGTGTCGGCTTTGGTGGAGCGGTTTATCACCAGTGAGCCTTTCTTCTTTTTTCTTCTTCTTTTATCTCTAATTCCTAAAAAAAATATAGCTTGGCCCTCTTTATTGGTACTTCAACTTCATTTCTTGTTTTTTTTTTCTTTTTATAAAAGTTTTGTTTGTTATCAATTTCATCATTCAATCCCAATTTATCATCTATTATGTTTTTCAATTTGGTCCTTATTCTTTTGATTTTTTTAGGGCCTTTTATTGAATTTACTTTTCTTTTCAAATTTACCCTTCAATAAAAAATTTGTTTGGATTTCTTATTTTAATTTTGATTTCCATTATTTTAATTATTTTAGTTAAATTGATTTTTCTTTTCAATTTCATCGTTTAATCAAAGATATAATTTATTTTATATTTCAGTTTTGATCCTCATTATTTTAATTACTATCTTTTTTTATTTTGAGTGCTTTTGTATAATTGAAATTCTTTTTTTCAAATTCATCATTGAACATTTGATTAATTGAGAGTTAGGTTTCATGGTTTTTCTAGATTGAGTGTTTTTGGTCTAATAACTCGGGTCACAAGTTTGGAAAGTTAACGCGGGTTGACATTGACTTTTTTTTAAAAAATAGAATTTATGATTTTCATTGTTTTCTTTTCTGTTGGGTTCCTAATCTCATGACATGGACTGTGAGTTTAATAGGATAACTAGGGTTACAAGTTTGTCATGCTAACCTAAGCTAATTTTTCTACATCTTATTTTTATCTAATTTCTTCATTCTGTATTTAATGGGATGGAAATTGAGCTGCTTCGTTTATCCCTTTTTGTAAAAATGTTCTTTTGTTTTTCAGGTTATCGTGATCATTTTTTTTATTTGGTCCATCTATTGTTGATGTCTACTTTTTTTCCACCTAATTAAAATAAAACCAACTTACCAAGTTTGGTCTTTAATTTGAGTCGTGGATTTTTTCTCCTTCTATAAAATGCATTTGCAACACCTAAACATCATTTTTTTTATCTGAAAAACATCGAGCCTGAGGTGTATTGCGGTTCCATAGCTACAACTAATACTAGTTGTGCTAATATCCATAGGTACTAAAAATATTCTTTTGAATGGAAAAGTTCCATTTCCGAAGTAAAATATGGTAGGTTCCCTCCATTTTTATCTTATCATATCAAAAATCCTATACAACTTTATTAGGCTTTATCATAACTCGATTTTGATCCCCTGTTTCGATTACATTTTAAAAAAAATTCAAAAAATAATTTTTTTTAAAAAAATATGTTTTTGATTCAATTTTGCCAATTGTGGTTATTTCATAATTTTCAAAACCACTTGTTGTGTTCACATGCTCAATGGGCTCTTTTTAAAGAGATGAACACATATCGATTAGATGCCTTTCTACCGAACAAATCCCATTAGCCTTTTTTATTTGAATCTTTCCTAAAACTATTTGATGAACAAGAGAAGTTAAACTCGTAATTTATTGTTCAAGGGAGGAAATATTTACCTTTTTAACATGGTTAGATGTAGGGTTAAGCCTAATGCCAAATTATTGAGAATTGGCTATCATATTTGCAATCAAGTTTCTTATGGTTGTGAGAGTTTTATCTACCAAAGCTCCTCCACTAGAAGCATTAATACACTCTCATCAATAAGTAGAAGGTCTTTATAAAAATACTGGATAAGCAGCTGCTCACTAATATGATGATATGGGCTTGCATATAATTTCTAAATTATTCCTAGTATTCATGCAGAGATTCTCTATTGTTCTTCCTTAACCATAAATTTCCTTTTGAATGTTAGTTGCTATTGAAGCTGGGAAATATCTTTTTAAAAACAACCTCTTCATCTTGTTCCATGTGGTAATGCTTCTAGAGGATATATAGCATAGCCAATTTTTAGCTAAATCCTTCAAACAAAACAAAGGCTTTTAATTTAATTTGCACTTTAGTCACTTCCGTAGGTTTCATACTTGTGCATGTTGTCACCCATTTTTGGCCCCATAAAAAAATCAAGATAAGAAAAAGAAAAAAAATCCACAAATACAACAGGATACACGTAAAGAAAGCCTAGAAGATTGCCCAAATTGGTGGTGAAAGATAGAAATGATAAGTGGAAAACTTGGATGATGAGAATGTATAAGATAGGCAAAATTAGCGACCCAATTTTGATTGACAAAAGACCCATTTGGTGAAAATATTTTTATTTGAGGTAAAGAAGTATAAATTGGGATGAGTAAGGACTCAATGAAAATTTTGGAAGGCTTAATTAATTTTATTGGGGACTTAATTACAAGAAAAATCAATTTTTTGGAGTCAATTTGGGTGTTAATTAGAAGAAATTAAAGCTCGGGGACTGAAATTGGACTTTGAAAAGTTTAAGTGGTCAAATTAGGGGCTTAATTGTGAAAAAAAATTATAGTTTGATTGAAGGAATTCTAAACCAAAGATTAAATCGTAAAAGACATGAGACTTGAAGGGCTAAATTGAAAAAAACTTAAAAGTTTGATGGTCAATTAAAGGTTCAAGTGCACAAATCAGAAACCAAGGACTAAGATGAAAATTACGCTAAACTTTGGGGTTGATGATTGAGCATGACAAGAGTGAAATTGCATGAAATTAAGAGTTTGTACGGCAATTACGGGTGTAATTAAAAGCAATTGGAAGAATATGGACTAAAATGAAATCTTTTAGATCTAAAATTGAAAACCTTAATTTCAAGGGGTTTAACTTAGACGACAAGTCGTTCTCACTATTCATCTCCTTCCTTAGTAGTTTTGGATGATCGGGTTAACACTTTTCAAGAGCTCATTGTGAAGTTCTAGACCTCCAAATGGCATAAGGTTTTTGCAAATGGAAGAAGAACATCACCTCTACAACCTTATTTTCATGAAATTAGATGTTTACATCCCAATTTTTCCATAGAAGTCTCTAACATCTTGTCCCTGATTATCCATCACTATATTTTTAGATTCTAGACTAATTGAGTTGCACCTTTAAGTGAATGAATGTGGAGCTATAAACCTCTAAATGGAGCAACGATGGATCTAAATGAAAGGTGTGCATCTCTTCTACCAAGTTCGAGTGGTCTCTGATGATGTTAACATTAGAGTTTCTCTAACGAAGCCTCAAAAGTGACTAACTCAATCAGTCTTGACTGAGATACTCATTTGTGCAAAATCACATAACCTTTTTGTGTGCTCACATAAAAAATCTCATAGAGTTTTTATTAAGGGCCATAAATGTTTCATCTGAGATCAAAAGGCGAGAAACACATGCCTTTGTCTTCCAAAAAGAGAAAACCATATAAGAAAAACCACCTTCCCCAAAAACCATTGAAGGAAAAAGGTTTCAATTGTTAACATTTGTCTAGATCTCTCTTATTTTGATCAAAGGACTGACCTTCAATCAATATTTGAGGGAACCCACCAAAAAAATCTTGAAAACCCCTATAAATACCACTAGAAATCAAAGAAAGAAAAAAAAGGAGAAGAGAGAAAAATGTGAGGATATTCTCTGTAAAGAGACCTTCGTGTGAAGGTTTAAAGACCTAACATAAAAGGTATATCAAGCTTTGGAAACATTAGAAAGTGAAAGGAAATGAAGGAAAAGAGAAGGGGAGTAATAATCTCTAGCTAACAAGTTTGGAGAAGATATAACCATGTGAAAACTCAAGGGTGAAGTCTATGTGGCCTACCCATTTATGTTTTTTCAATGTTTAATGATGCTTTTGAGTTTTTTTGGCATTATTTTGTATTTTAGCATTTATGTGGATTAATGAATGAAAATGTTGTTTAGATTGATTAATCATATTTTAAAGTTGTTGTTAATGTTGTGATATTTAAAAAGAGTTTCTGTGTTTAGTTTAGATGAAGTATAGCGGTTTTGGAATTTGTCAAAGGTAGTAGTAAGTGTTTAATGACTTTATCTAGGTTGGTAATGCATATTCTTGGTTTATGAGTTTAGCTTGGGTCTCAAACGTTTAAGGAGTTAGTTTTAGATTGAGTTTTAATGTTTTTGTTGGCTGATAATAGGGTTGCAGTTTCAGAAGTTGAAATTTTATACATGTTCTTGATGATTTAAGATTATTTGTTAGTGTTTTTTATTGAAACCTATTTGTTTATGATAATATGGTTTTTGGGGCTAATAGAGCTTGGTTTGGAGGCCTAAATGTATTTTATGGGTTTGATAGTGTATGCTGGATTTTTTTGGGCAACTTTATGTTCTTCATGTTCATCTGAAGAACATTGTCTTTAGTGCTAGTTTTAGATTTGATTTTGGTTTTTTATCGTCATTAGTAAATAATTTAGGGTTTTAATGCATCAATAACATGTTTTTGTGAGTTTTGATCTTGAGACTTTCATTTTGAACTGAAACCCATTTTGACAAAAATCATGATGGTTGAGTAATAATTGAAGCAAATAGATACTTGAATCTTGATCTATTCTTGATTGCGAACAAAACCTTGCCTTTTATTGCTTGAAAGCTGGTATGGTTTGATGTTTACGTTGTTGGGTTTGAGTCTGAATGTTCTTTATTGTTCTTCATTTTCCTTAGTGTTTGATTTGTTTTTGTTAGAAAATATTATGTTTTTTGTGTTTTTTTAGTTTTGATTTTGTTTCGGTTTAAATTTCCTTTCTAGATTAGTTTTGGGTTAAACCTTGGTTTTTGGTTTGGTTCATGGTTGAACCAATGTTTTCAAGTCGATCCGGTTGGATCAAAATCAAGCCAAATACTTAAAGCTTTGTTTTGTTTGCCACTGTTTTGTTAAAAGGAATTTTGGTTTAAGCGTGTGCTTGACACGCACATCTTTTGGCCTGTTTTGATTTTGAACAAAATATGGTTTTGTCAATCTTGGCCCTAAAACAAATTTTTTAAAAAAATGTTTGCTTGTTGCATATAGCCTAAACTTTATAAAATTGCATATTTATTTTTTAAAAAGGAGATAATTGTTTTTAGCATGGTTTTAGAAAAATACATGTATTAATTTTCCTTTGCATCTTTTGGAATTTACCCAAAGTTTGTAAAATTCCTTAAGGATTTGACCAATATTTCAATAACTCTAAACTTCTAATTCATGAAAATTAATGGTCAACATCCTAGTATAATTATTGGATCTATAAGTAGGCTGGTATTTAAATATTAGGAGTTGACTAGAAAATTTTCAGGATTATTTTAGATATTCATCAATTTTAATTGTGAGTATTTTTCACAATAATATACGAATTGTGGAGAACTTTTTTGCCTTTCAAGATAGGTGAACCTTGTCAGGGCACCTATATAAACCATTCTCATAAGAATTTATCTAGGCATATGAGTCTGTAATAAATTTAAAATGTCAAATTTATTCATGGGAGTAAATCTTTATTCTGAGCCATAGATAGACCATTGATTATGATTCTATCAAAACATTTGAATCATATCTAGATCATATAATATAGTTTACCTCAGGTAAGGTGCACTACGGGTGCTAATTCCTTTACTAGCTACAATCGGTCCCTTACCCTTAGACCAGTACACCTAGGTCTTTTAGTGACCCTGAATCAAACAACTAGGTGGTGACTCCTCAATCCCGACACCCTGCCATGTCGTGTGCCCACATAAGACAATACATACCATATGAAACTCCTTTAGATGTCTATGAGTATCTTGACCTGCAAAGCCATAAAAAGTGGGCAAGAGATGTATAGGTCCAGACTTTAATTCAAAAGTAATAGCAGCATCTAGAGCATGAAATGTTAGACATAAAGGTTGCTCATTAAAATAAGGGGTGACAAGCTCTTTAAAAGTTTGATTTATATTTTTGACTTCCTCCCTTTCTAAATAAGAATCGCTAGTAAATAGGGAATTAAGAGCTAGATCATTTTTTTCAGGATTTCTCTCTCCTTTCTTAACCTGCATAAGCTTCTTTTTATTTTTGAATCTAACTGCAAATCACCTTGATTAGAAGATCGAGTTACAATAATAAACAATCAAGGAAACTCTAATAAACCATGAAAAACAAATCAAGAAAAATCTAAAGTAATGAAAATAAATAAAAATTATACGCTAAAACACAAAAATATCTAAAAATCCAGGCTAGTGGCCTAAAAAGGAACTAGTCTTGCTTATATTTTTTTTCTTGAAAAAAAACTATAAAATATGGGCCTAGTTCTACCGAAATCAAAATCTTGCCGAAAATCATAACTATTGAAAACTAACATTTTTTTAAAAAAATTCAAGAATGAAATAAGGTTCACAAGGAGCATAAAAATCAATTAGAATCACTCCCTGACAACAATGCTAAAATTTGGTGTGCTGTTGTAGGCAACCAAATAAAAAACATGAACTCTTAAGAATACATGTAGAGGTGTGAGTAAGGATCGTTCTCATAGAGAGTATATTATAGTTTCATGCTATATGAACAAAGATTGAGAGGGGGGTTAGTATAAAAAAAAACAATTTTAAGAAAACACAACTAAAGAACAACTCAAATTAAAATATCGAAATCAATCAAAAGAACAAACCTTAGTCTAAGTCAAAATCCACCATTAGAATTTTATAATTGATCATCAATGCAAGTATATATCAATTCACACTTTGAATATTCACTATTATAACTATTATCCTATCTCTCCTTAGTCGTAGTTAATTAGACAATAAGCAACTTAATTAAACCTAACTACTAAACAACTCAAGTCAAACGCTTAAATTTTAATCTAATAGCAGCCTTATGAATTAGAGAGATTGATAAAGTTAAGCAACACATGCACACACAATTGCATTTAATTTAATTGAGTATTCTTTCTAAGATCTAATGGTTTCTAATTCAACAAATCATTAAATCTTAGTTGCTTCGTAAACTAAAGGGATCATATAATTATAGATTTGATATCTAATATAGTAGTAGATTGTAAAGAATAATAAACTAGTATACCTCCTAGTAATTAAATGAGACAATCATGAAAATAGACACCAAAGAACATTCAATACCCAATACATAAATTGAATAATGAAAACAAATTAGATCTCATAATTTTATTAATTTTGAGGCTTCTGTTTCCTTTAACCAGTTAAAAATTTAGCTACACAGGACCATGATAAAAACTCGAAGTAGGGGCAAAAATAGAGAAGATAGGAGAGAGAGATGTATCTGAAATCTAATCTCCCTCATATATTTTTTACACGTTAATTCTCTTCTTAGAAGCCTACAAAACCTCTTAAAATAACGATGTTCAAAACTGAATAATTAATGAAAATATTAAATAATAAAGTAAAGTTTTAATATAACAAGGAAAGTAATGTTTTCAACTAGTTTTCATGCACCAAATCTAGAATCTTCTAAAAATAAATTATGTCAGGTTTATCTATTAGATTTATAAGCCATAGAATATTCCAAACGTTGGCAGTACAGGTGCAATGATTTTATGCTTAATTTTAACCTCGATGCAATCAGTATATCTCAAAACTTAATACATGAAAGTTGTAGAGATTTTTCTTAGTGTTCCATATAATTTTTAATCATCTAAATTAGAGCTCATATGAGAGAGTTATGCCCAGATTACAAAGTAGTGTAGAAATTATCCTGAATCGCCTAATTAGCTTTGTTTTGCCCTCAACACCTCCATTTAAATCCTAAATCAAAATATAAAAATAATAAGTGCATTTAGGCACTAGATAAGTATAAAAGACTAAACAAGGAAGAAAAATATAACATTTTGCATTTTTATCAAAAAGAAAGAGAAGAAAGAAAAAGAGAAATAAAACTGTAGTAGATTTATGTCTTCTCTCCCTTTACACCATCCATACCGATAGCAGCACAACCACCACAGTCATGAAAGCCATAGTTGTTGTTTCTTTCTCCTTCAGACCTAAGTCATTGTTTCTCTATTCACATCGACAACCCCTCTTTCTCCATTTTCCAATTGACCAAACCCTTAATCTCATCCATTTCTCGGCTAAAATTTGTCTTTCCACTCATTACAACCACCATTTTCTCCTCTAGCACCATTGATAAGTCCACAACAATAATAAACAAAAATAGCAAGCGTAAAAAGAGAAACTAAGAGAAAAAAGAAGACAGACAGAGAAAGATAAGCCAAAATCTTTCTTGATGTCGATATCCCTCCTTAGATGGAAGTGCGTCTCACCATTTGTAAATAAGTGATGAGGAAAAGGAGTCGCTATGGATTTGCCAGAGACATGCTTAAACAGTAATGACACGTGGTCCCATGTGCTTGTAGTAGTGGTAATATGTGAATCCATGCGCCAACACTGTCCAAAACAATCACTAGCATTCTAGAAGTTGTTTGGTCAATCCCAGCCATTCTTGAAGGTTGATTTTGAACCCACATGAATTTTTAAACAATTTTAAATGTTATTGAAATTATATTTGTTATTTTTATTGATTTTTTATTGATTTTTATCTTGTTGTGGATGATTGTTGAGAAATATTTGTAGAGTTAAGGTCTATACCATCGTGTTACAACCTTGAGGGTATTATATCACCGAGGATTTATTTTTAAGCTGGAATACCATTAGAATAATGAACCTGCATTGGAGTTAGGAGGATAAGTTATAACAAGTTTATCCTAGGTGTAATGGTTTGGCTTTAAAATTTAAATTTTTGCTTTTGTTTTTGTGTGTGTGTATTTTCAAACAAATAATAAAAATTGTGTCGATGAGTTTTCATCAATTTGCCAATGTTTTGAGTAAATTTTGTTTTAGTAGTTAGAATAACATGTCTCTTAGTTTTAGGGGACGATAGAGGCCTAGCACAATATTTTTTTACCTTAAAACAAGTTCCATAACAAGTCGACGAGTGTTTGTCAAGTTATCATCAAATTTTGATCAAAGCTTGGGTTTTAACATTTGGGTCGACGTGTCTTCTAGTCTGAAGGACTAATGTAGTTTTAGCATGATGTTTTTAACTTTACAACATGTTAAAAAATACATTGATGATTTGTCAAGTTAATGACATGCTTTGTTTATACCTGCATTTTAACGAATTGATTAATAAGTCTCCTAGTTGCGAGACTTGGTATTCTGTTCAACTTAGTAAAAGTTCACAAGTCTTCTCAGAGTAGGGATCGACGTAGGTCCAACTTGTTATTCTGTTCAACTTGTTTTTCTTAAAAAAAAAAAGGTCAAGAAATAAATAAATAATTATATATAAAAAATAATAAAATCATAGATTTACGAGACTCTTTCTTTCAAAGTCAAAGCTAACTCGACCAACATTATATAACTTGTGAATACATTCAGAAAATGAATTAGACAGCTAATGGCCGGAACAAAATAAATTTAGAAAAGAACATATAGTTAATGTAATATTTCCTTGAAAATAATGCAATGGTGATGTCTATCTTTCTTCAAGTATAATTAATCCCTACTCCAATCTCCATAACCGGTGAATATTTCATGATTTCTAGTCTCCTTTAAATATAAGATAATGATTATATTTTTCTAATTTTTTCTTTAATTTTGAAAATTCTATATATATCGGGCAGTAACAGGCTTGAGCGTCTGCAGCATCCACTACATCCACTATTTATATAGTCATTAAGTTAATCGGACATGAACAAAAAAAAAAAAGGACGGAAAAAGAATCACTCAAAACGGGATGCTAATTCCGTTGAACACTGCATGTGCAGGGAAGTGTTAATATCTGTTCCGTTTCTTAATAAAATGTTTAGAAAGATTAATTTATTGGGAACCACACATGGAACGCCTTAATATACGGTTTAACAAACCTAATTATGTTAAAGTTATAATTTGCCAACCTAAGAATATGTTTGGAAACACAGTTTCTATCATGTTTTTAAAAATTTTATTTTTTTACTAAAATTTTATATATTTTAGATTATTTTGATATGCTAATGTTAAAAATAATTTTTAAAAAATAAAAAAAATTATTAACATACATTTTAGTATAAAAAATTATTTCAAAAACAATCCTAACTATATTATCAAATACTCTCTAAATCTTCAACGGATTAAATTTTATCCTTCGTCACATTATCAAGGCTTCCAAAGATCAATTTCTGGATCTCTAAGCAACAATGACTTAATAATTCTAGCTTAATTAATTGGTAATAACTTGCTTGATATTGTGTAGCAAATAACTTAATAAATAAAGTTGCTTGATATTGTGAAACTATATCCAGAATATTTAAATCTCAATTAAACTTGAAATACAAGGCTCGTATATAGAAAAAGATAAGGTTGTCTTTGCCTGCAATTAAAACTAAGAGGGAAAAAAGAGAGAAAGAATCATGTTATTCTCATTCCTCTATTAATTGCAGAGATTAATTTCATTATTTTAATTAAACCACTAAAATATTAAAGTTTAATATAGTCTACTTTATTTATATTCTTAAAAAGGTTAACTAATCCATCTAATTTTTCTTTTTCTATGTCATTTTGCTATCTTTTAGTACAAAACTAGTTTAATTTTGCAGGCTTGAGCAAAAAGACACTGCAACGCAGAAAAAGAGGGGTGTTATTAATGTTTTTTTTATAGGTGCATTCAATGAAAAAAAACACAAAAATTATATGTGATAATAAATAATAAGAAATTTGTTAATTCTATGAAAAAATTGAGTTTGAAAGATGAGATAAAAATACATATTAAAATATATGATTTTATATTACAAGAATCTCTTCAATTATTTTTTGTTAGAAGACAAAGAATTTTAACTCAACTGAAAAAACACTCAACTGAAAAAACAATCAGTAGTATAATTCTTCCTTTTCTAATTACGGTAATTTTCTCAATAGAAAAAATATTTTTTTGATGGGTTCTTAATTTGATTAAAAATAAAAAGAATTAGAATAAATATAGATATATTTTCTCATTAAATATTAATGAGTAAATTATTACTAAATTTATTTTTCTTATTCATGTGTCTCTTAATTATTTAGTGAAAGTATCTTTTTAAATGGAATCACTAGTTAAAAAAAAACATTTCATGATTGCTAAAATCTTTTTAAAGATTTAATTTTAAATTGATATTTATGAGCAATTTATTATTATTATTATTATTATATACATAATAATTGAAAACAAATATTAAGAATCTAATAAAAACCTATAATATTATTTAACAACCATTTCAAAATTGAAGGGGGTGAATTATTATGTTAAACAAACAAAATTTAGATTACAAAAAAAAAAAAGGATTAATCTCTCAGACCCTGACCTTAATATAAGAAGGCCATATGAGCTCGGGCTTGTAGGCTAGGCCCACGTGCCTAGCCTTGTTTTTTTTCTTCTTTTTTTTCTCAAAAAGCAAACGATAAGTAGTTCATTTTTTTTAAAAAAAATATAGACGACGTGTTGTTTGCCGGTCCAAATTTTGACCAGTAGAGGTGACCGGAAAATCAGGCTAGGGTGTGTTTGGATTCAAGCTTATATTTTTAACCTATTTTGACACAATACACATAATAAGCACCCTAGAAACATCAATAAACTAATCTCTCAACTCAAAACATTCATAAAACTACTCAAACACAAAATCAAAACGAAAAAAAACTCTCTTTCGAGCTAATCTACTTTCTCATGCAAGATGAATGCTAAAAATTACTTGTCGAACACTCTTATAATAGAATGAAACTTTTTAACATCCAAATTGATCTTTTTGGTTGCTGAAATCGTGCCAACTAACAACTCTCTCTTTCTAGTACTATTTTCTTATGAGTTTTTCTCTCATATCTCAAACACATACAGAGATTGAAATACAAATAAAATTAATTTTTATATCAAAATTAAAATTGTTGTGAGTTTGGATTTTATTATACATTTTCTATGTGTTTTACTCTTTAGTATTTTTATCTTTTAATTTGGTGCATATAGTGTAATTCCAAGCTTAATTTCATCTAGATGAATGTAATTAAAAAGAAAAAAAATTAATGAAAAAAAAAGTAAAGTGCTTAGATTTTTTAAGTAATTTTACAACTAATAAAATAAAAATCATTATTTAAAAATCTACAAAATAAAAATTTATTATTAAAAAAGGAATTTAAAAGTCGCAAGAAAAACTAGAAAAGGTAATTTCTTTTAAGCTGAAAATTGGTTTTGTTAGTACGCGCATAACTTTCTTTTCACCTTTTTAAGGGCATTTTTTAATAATTAATGAATTTTGGGCTTATTAAAATAGAAAAAATATTTCACACTATTCTCACTGTTATTGTTATTTCTACCCTGTAATTTTATGAAATGAATATATTAACTCTCTTTAGTCTTTATATTTTCTCCTAAATCGAATTTTAAGAATAATTATAAGTAAAACAATTTTTAAAGCCAACAAAAAAATAAAGTAAACATTAAACTTAAATTATATATCAAATAATTATAATACGAAATGATTTTAACATTATAATTGAGGCTAATATCTTGTATCAAGATAAAAGATTTTTTTTTAACAAATAATCACGTTAAATATATTCATATTTATTTAATTATTAATATTTGTGAAAAAATTAATACCAATATTTAGAGTTTAATTTGAAACCATTTGAGAATACGGTGCAAATCGTGTTTTTAAAAAATTTATTTTTTTTTGTTAAAATTTAATATAATTTGTATATTTTGGATCGTTTTGATATACTAATGTTAAAAATAATTTTTTAAAAATAAAAAAAATTATTAATATATATTTTAATATAAAAAATTATTTGTAAAATAATTGGCCCCACTTGACTGAACGACAACTCATCTAATTAATGAAGTTGTTGCTAAATTTTTAAATAAGAAATGGAATTTAAACATGAGCAAAAGTGGTTAATGCTCTGTCCTGTGATTAATTATTGTGTTGACCTTTAGCTTCACGTGGGTATCCATCCGTCAGGGATTTTTCACTCTCAGCTATAAAAAAAAAAAAACATTTCCACTTCTTCAACGCAAAGGCATGAAAATACAGACAGCGTTGCCAGCGGGGCACAGTCGCTTTGTACATTGGACAGCCTCCTGTCTTCACTCATCCACAGAACAGAGCTAGGAATTTGGCCTCAAAATACAACCTTTTCCTTATTTGGCCTCGAAGTTGTTGTTTTGTACTTTTGTTCCGGTCCGCCAGCTCCTCTTAATTCCACCTCCGTACTCTACTCATCAACCACCAACCCAAAACAACTTAAAACCCCTTAATAATGTAATAAAAATAAAAACGATTTTCTAATTAAACTCATAATAATTTATTATTTTAAAACTTTTTAATATGTTAATATCAAAAATAAAAAATAATTATTTTAAAACATTTCAAATAAAAAACTTTTAAAAATAAATAACAACTACTAAACCGTACAACAAAATCTTAATATACTAGGATTACTAGGAAAGAGCTCATGCTATTCAAACTTGGAGCGCTATCACATCCCTCACCTAGGACTCACCTGATCCTCGACACACAGACTTGACCTTGATTTGACCCTCATGTCCTAATGCTAGCCTAACTTTGGCTCAACTCCAACACCATAAACCCTGTTACAACTTGACCACTGGGTGCACCAAACCAAAACCTAGTCCAAGACTCAAGAGGCAACTACTCTTGTTCGCATCCCAACTTGACCCTCGAGTACACCAAACTCAATCCTCACCCGACCCTTGGTGTGTGAACCCAAACCTAGTCCAAGGGGTGTTTTTAAATAGCTTTTGTGGTTGAGATGTAAAAAAAATTAGTTTTAAAAAATTAGTTTTCATTGAAGTGTGTTTTATGTTAATAGATGTTTAATTACAAGTTTGATAAATTATTTTTAAATAAAAAAAGTTATAAATATTTGGTTAGAAGTGTTACAGAAATTGTTGTTAACTATAAAATACCCAAGATGACATGAATTTATTTATTTCTTTGCATCATACAACTTACATTATCAACATAACAACTTAAAATATATACTCTAATTTTTTATTCACCGACTAAACTTGTCACAATATCATTACATATATAATTCATACGTGATGGTTTATGTGATGATTGCATTTGATAATTTAGAATGACATCGATAATTAATATATCTTGTGGAACAAATTTAGGATGTTAATTGAACTCATTAAACGCTATATTTTTCTTAGATTTCCTTTTAATATAATTATCCAATGCTTTGGATTGATGCAACAAGTTCAATATATTGCCAGTGTTGTTACAAGGTAGCAGATTTGTTGTGAAGTGTTGTGATGTAGGAACATGGTGAGGTCAGCTGAGATTGTTGTTTTTTTATTTTTTGAGAAAAATAGTAGAAAATATGGATATGAGCTTGAGAGAACGAAATGAGAAGAGAAATGCAGAGCCAGGAAAAGAAAGCACAACTGGAAAAAGAAAGGTAGCCGGAGAGAACGGGGGTAACATGTGGAGTGCAAAAATCAACAGGGTTTTACAGTGAATCTCTTAAAAAAGCAGATTATTAATGCTATTTACGAGCTTGATATCTTTTGTAAGTGCTGCTTTTTATGAGCTTGATTTCTTTTGTAGTGCTTTTTACGAGCTTGCTGTGTAAACGCAGGAAAAGCATGGTCCCTCCATTGTTACCAAACAGGTATTTATTGTGGTCGGTCTAAAACGCAGAAGCCACAACACAAGCAAATAAAACTTCTCCATCCTTCACCCGACCTTAGGGAGCCTGGAACTCAATTCTTGCCTGACCATTGAGTGCCTTATACACAACTCAGCCCCACCGCTAGTCATCGAGACGTCTTTAAAAGATGTTTGGTTTGGAGATGTGATGGTTTTTTTAAATATAATATATTTTAAACACAAATTATATTTAATCACACCTTTAAAAGTTATAAAAATATAAACTCGATCTTGACTTGAGCATTTGATGACCTCGATCCTAACACGTCCCAAGTACTTCATTAGGCACGATCTTGCCCATTACTTGATGTCTTGAAATTGATATATTGATATTGAAAACCAGTTTTGGAAACTTTTGAAGTCCATTTTTTTCCCCCCAAAAGCTTTCAAAACTTGTTGCCTTCTTCAAGTCATACAAGTTTTCATATCCTATTTTTTAAAACACACACCAAAAAAAAAAAACAAATATAATATCTAACAAATTCTTATTATTTGGGATTTTGATATTTTGTACTCCCTCCACAGTCCACTCCACCAACAAAATCTTTCTTCTCTTGTTTAATTATCAGAAAAATACATGTAAGTTTTCAAAATTAAAAAAAAAAGGGTTAATTATCTTATTTTACTACTTTGCCATTTATTGAAGTTAAACTTTCTCATTTTTCGTGCAGCCATGTTTAATATGCAAGGACAACGTCATGAATATAATAAAAATTAGAAGAGTTACCGCATTATTTAATACTTTTTTTTTTAATCTAAAATGTCAAACATAACTTTCTTTCCTAATCGAGGAAGTATATTTTTATTAGCTTGTTTTAAAAAGTATTTGAAGCTTTTAACAATCAAAACAAACTGAGATACAGGTTACGAATCTAGCTAGTTGTGTTGTGCCAGTAGAGGCTAACATTTTCCTCCGAAGCTTAATTCGCTTGTTGGCAATAATATATACAGTACGCCCAAGAAAGCAATAAAAAAAAGAGAGGGAGGGGGAGAGGGAGAACAAGTCAGGTAGGGGAGGTGCCAAAAACAGAGAAGATAAAATAGGACGGCGGTGGATAGCATATGCAGACAGATCGCTAGGTAAGATAGTTCGTTAGGTTATTGCTATAAACATAATGATCTCTAGAGACAAGGAAACCTTTTTCTCAGATTGTATTTTTGTTGTTGTAATTATTCCTTACTCAGATTATTGAGTTTCTGGTTTGTTGCATGTATGTATAGTTTACTATCTTTGTATTATTTTTTTAATGTGACATTTGTTAATCTTACATATAGTTTTCATTATAAATCGTTATCAACCTATTTATAGATTTATGATCTCTTGATCATTATTTTATTTGTTCGGTGTTTCTTTAAAGGAAAAAAAACTACAACTAAACATTTAATCTTGAACAAAAATAAATAACAACCTCCCTAATAAATTTGAAACCCTAAACTAGGTTTTAACATGTTTATAGCAAAGGAAAGGGATCATGCATGTCAAAAAATTCTAATTGAAAACAAAAAAGAATAATAGAAAAGGTTGTAAAAACCAACACTATAAATTGTGATAAGTAATAGAAAGCATTAAGATAGCTAAAAACTAAGATGAATTGCATAATAAATTATATGTACAAGATTAACCATCGTTACAAGTTATTGGATGATCTATTTATATTATTATAAAAATAGAGTTTCACATAAATTTAAAATTTTAATCCTATACAAACTATCTATGATAGATAACTTGTATGTACTCTCTTTTTGAGCTTATCTTTGTGGCAATTGGATGTGTTCTTGTTATACTATAATATCCTGCAATTTACTTGTTAAGGACTTTTATTTTGAATAGGATAAATTGTTACTCTAAACCCTTTATTTAAGATAGATGAAGGAATATTGAATTGTTTTTATGCTTAAAATAATGGACAAGTCGATGAAAGACAAAATAAAAAAACAAACATTGCTTTTTAAAATATCGATAAAGTTAATATGTCAGTCATCTAACCAATTTCAAAATGAAGCATTGTTTGGCTTCGATGTAATCTTTAGACTTATAAGCTAATATAGTGTCATCATGGCCACTCATCTTTGTCCTAGAAAGGATTTCATCCCTACGAGTCTTTTTTATTGCATCATAACCATTCATTTGTCACATTAGAATTCATTGATTTTAGGGAAAACTAATTTAAGCTCTTAAGTGGTATTTTACTTTGTTAATGGAACACTATTATTGTTTTTAGATATGTTACCTCGTTTAAATATCACCATGCTTACATCATCCTAAAAGTTTTTCTTAGTAGGAACAATTTGCTTGAATTTTTTTTTTGTAGAAATGTCCTCTTTTTGTTCCTTTTAAATGATCAAGGTTATTTTATGATCATGTCACTTATGTGGTACTATCTTAGGTCATTATTGTATTGATCATTTTCTTCACCTAAGTTCTTCAACTATTGAACACAAATAGGCACACGCATTGAATCATCATTGTAAAGATGAAAATCATGGTTCTAACAAAAAACCCTAAACATCAATCTCTCAATAAAATCTTTTTTTTGTGTGCATATTTTCTTTGTTTGGGAGCTTGATAAAGACATGTTGTGGGTGATCAAAAGATATCCCTTGATATGCTAGTTCTTACATGATTTAATTAATCAATTTCTTTATTTAAACTGATAGACAAAGTAGTGGAATAAGGTGTTACCACTATAGGTGTGAGTAAGTTGATTGGGCTACCCTCAAATTATATTAGAGTTCAATATGTGAGATAGAGTTTATACAAAAAGGCGAGAAAATAAATTCATCAACCATTCCATTTTGCATTACTTTACTTGAAAGTTGTACAATGTTGTTAACCTATTTTTGTACAAGTCTTGGCTTAATTCTAACTAACACTAATCATTTATATGGTTGGACATTTACTCCATGTTTTAGCAATCTAATAGGTGTTTTATTATTGACTAAGACATTTGTATTTTAAGCTATTAACATTAATTCTTTCAATATGGTGTATGATTTAACATCATCATTAATTATCGGTGTATTTAGATGCTGCATTCTTTTAAATTATATCTTAGTTAACCAACCTTGTTTTCATCTTTTTTTTTATAGATCTTGAAGATGCCCATGATTATTGACCAATTTATTATCCTCATTAATGAGTTTGGATGACTTCTTTTATGGCTTGTTCTTATACCATTCATGGACAACAGACCTTTTAGGCCTAAAAGTCTTGGCTTTTTGTTGCGATGTAATGGTTACACAAATTAATTACCCTAACTTAAATAAATAAGATAGTATATAGCAAGTAAGAGATGGATCCCACGAGAAAGTTTTAGTTAGGTTTTTATGTTAGATGATATGAAATGAGGGGGTTGAAGTTATATAGGCTATGCTATGGTAAATAGAATAAAGCAACCAAGCTAAATTAAATAAATTAAAAAATTATCAAGAGAAATAACCTTGGTCTCAAGTAAACATATACTTACAAAAATCAGAACTGATCATTGAAACAATACGTCAACATATACTCTGAATATTTATTTTTTTTTAACATTAGTTAGTTAACTGATCTGCAGTGCAACTAACCTTAACCATTAAACAACCACAGTGTCCACACTAGTATTTTAATTCAACAACAGCCTTAAAAACTAGATAATTTGATTAATCTATACACATAATTGTCTATAGTATGTGTTTGATTTGATCAAATGTTTTCCCTAAAACTAGATAATTTGATTAATCTATACAACATAATTGTCTATAGTATGTGTTTGATTTGATCAAATGTTTTCCCTAAGATTAATAATATTGATCTGTCATAATTATTAAACTCAGTTGATTCACAAGTTTATATATCATAACTTGGTTTTGATAACAAACCTAGCAATAGATTGGTTAGAATAAAAATTTAGAGTCCGCTTTAGCAATCAAACTAAACCCTCATAGGAAATAAACATAGAAAAACAAACATACTTATCATATAAACTGAGATGAAAATGTAAATTAGATCTCATAGTTTTTGAAATACGAAGGTTTCTGTGTCCTTGCAATCAAGAAAAAAGAACTTAGTCTTGCACATCTATTGAGAAACTAATCAAGAGAAAAGATGAATACATGATTTCAGGTATAGGAGAAAAAGGTGAGTTTTTCTTCTCTTTTTAGTTACCCCCCTTTTCCTTTCTCTCTTTCTTTTTATTTGATAGGAAACCTCAATCCCTCTTTCCTACAAAATAGTCCTTTTCTAAATAGACAAAGTACATCCAAGTAGTGCAATACCTATTTTTCTAAAAAAGGAGAAATAGTCTTGCATAAAATTTTCAGGCTTTGACTTTGGACTTAGAGGAGTTAAATTGCCCAAATAAACATTTGGATGTCGGTTTGGATGCTTTGGGAAGTAAATTGAACTTGTTTCTTCACAAAACGTGTCTACTGGCAAAATTCATATGTCATCTTAGAAAAATCATATCTATCACATATGAGCTCCTTTTCTATTGCAATTTGGTAGGCGGATAGTTCTTTAAGTTAGGAATCCAACAAAATTGAGTTTGCATTCGAGTCGGAATGGCTTTAGGTCAATACTGGCAGAATGTGAGATTTTTCTTTAAAGGTTGTGATTTCCATGCTCTTTCTTTTTTTATTTTTCTTTCCATATATATATATATATATATATATATATATATACACACACATATATATAGTAAGGTGTGGATGTTAGCTTTTTAATTCTATTGGAATCACTTCATTTTGACCTCTAGAGCTCAAGCTCTGCATAAAACATCGATTACGGGTCAAATCGGCCAATGTTCGACACGAGTTGGAATATGGTTTGAATTATCTCCATTTACTTCTTTTTAAATCTTACATCTAAAAGTTCCTTCAAAATATAAAACAAATAATATCAAGGCATTTTATATATAAAACATAGGCAAAATACTAGGCAAATGTGAGTAAAACTATCAAATAATATAGTTGCATCAAATACTCCAACACTTAGCTCTTACTTGTCCTCGAGAAAGGAGAGATAAAACCAAACTTAAGTGAAATAAATAATCTTAATCTCTCATCAATGTCCAAGAGTACATGCATTATAAACAAGAATACAATAAAGAAGGATAAAAACATAAATTTTCATGAATTTATTTACATGTGAACTTCAAAACTCAAATAATCGTTGACATTTAAATGAAATCTATGCCATGCCAAAGTGATAGGTCATCTCACTGATATACACTCATACACTCACATGTTTAAGGCATATGTGTTTAAATCTCTCAAATTCAATCAATGAATATGTTCTACCATAAGATTGCTCTTCAATCTAATCTCCATTACTAAAATATTACAAGTAATGCATGAATCAAAATGTCTTCTTTTTTTATTATAATTGGGCTAAGGTTAAGGTGAGGTAAAAGAAAGGAAAAGAAAAAGGCAAAAACTAGAGGTTAAGGTGAGGTAAAAATGATTTTTGAAACAAGATATCTCATCAAAGCACACAAATTTTCCATCTTTAAGTACCAATACTTAACTTTTTTTGATTTCAAGCTCCATCAACATAAAATTTTAAGAACACAATGGAACACTTTTCTTTTCTTTTCTTTTTTGAATGGTCTACTTTTAGCAACTTTGCCCATTCTTTTTATCAAGTATTACTTTTTTTTCCACATAATTTCCAACCATAATCCCACGAGATATCAACAAGTATATGCTCTACTAATTGTTTGCTAGGATAAAAGAAAAACATATAAAAAGTTAAGGCTTACAACATGGGTAAAACAAAAAAAGAAGATAAATAAGCTCAAAAGGGCTCGCTAAGGATAATATGTTTTAGGTTAGCTTTTTTGCTCAAACAGTTAAAATTCCTAATACCTTTATTATCTTCATGTACATATGTAATGTGAATGCAATCTCAACAAGATATGAAGCAAGTTCTAAAGATATATATCATTGAAGGAATGCTCTACTAATTGTTTGCTAGGATAAAAGAAAAACATATAAAAAGTTAAGGCTTACAAGATAGGTAAAACAAAAAAAGAAGATAAATAAGCTCAAAAGGGCTCGCTAAGGATAATATGTTTTAGGTTAGCTTTTTGGCTCAAACAGTTAAAATTCCTAATACCTTTATCATCTTCATGTACACATGTAATGTGAATGCAATCTCAACAAGATATGAAGCAAGTTCTAAATATATATATCATTGAAGGAATGCACAATTAAAGAATATAATGTTGAAGGCTCAAAAGCTTACATTGGTATACATTGTAAAGTCAACATGATATATTTTCAAAGTCAATCCCTAAACTAATTAAACTTTAAACTTACATGGTATATTTTGTCATTCTCTTATATTCATTTGATTTAAATTTTTATCTACCTCAACTAATTATCATACATAATACTCATTCTTATACACCAATAGGAGTTCAAAAGATAAAACTTAGCATTTTTTTTTTAAAAAAAGACAACAAAGAAAACCAAAATTCTCTCATTACCCCCACACTTTAAACACAACATTGTTCTCAATGTTGAAATAAAAGAAAAGGAATATAAGAGAATGACAAAAATAAAGTAAAAAGCAAAAAATAAAAGATAAAGGAAAAAGAAATCAAATCTGATTTCTTTTTATTGGGTTGTCGCCCAGTAAGTGCTTTTGTTTTATGTCATTGGCTCGACACATCGCATGTTCATGCTTTATAGATTGGTTCAGCTAACTCCATGGAAGCGATGAGGTCTGTCGTCCAACCTTTATAGAAAGTTTTCAATCATGCCTATTGATATTAAGGACTTTATTTGTTTCTAAACTTGTAATTTCAACTGCACTATAAGAAAAAACATTAGAAACAACTAATGGTCCAATCCAGTGAGAGCGCAACTTTCCAGGAAAAAGTTTCAAACGTGAATGATAAAGAAGGATTTTATCTCCAATATGAAACTTGTAATCATTCGATCATAAAGACTCATGGTCTTTTCTTTGTAAATTCTTGCATTCTAATAAGCATCATTTTGTATCTCTTCTAACTCTTGCAATTGCAACTTCCTTGCAATCCCAACAACATCATAATCCAAGTTCCATTGTTTAATGGCCTAAAAAACTTTGTGTTTAAGCTCCACTGGTAGATGACATGCTTTCTCGTAAATCATCCTATAAGGTGACATTTTTATAGGTGATTTGTAAGCAGTCCGATAAGTCCAAAGTGCATCACCAAGTCGCATAATCCAATCTTGCCGGTTAGGTTGCATTATCTTCTCCAAAATGGACTTGATTTCTCAATTTGAAATTTCAGCTTGGCCATTCGTTTGAGGATGATAGGCTGTGAAAGTTTGATGAGTCATATGGTATTTGCGTAGTAATGCTTCCATTGAACGATTCTAAAAATAAGTGTCACGATCATTAATGATGACTTTGGGGATTACATACCTATCAAATATGTGAGTCCTGACAAAATCTAAAACAACCTTAGCATCGTTAGTTCGTGTGAATTTCATCTTAATCCATTTGGACACATAATTAACAGTAAGAAGGATATAAAGATTACCAGAAAAAGAAGGAAATGGACCCATAAAATCAATACCCCAAATATAAAAAATTTCACTTACAGGAATATTTGTTAAAGGCATTTGGTTCTTATGAGTGATATTACCTGTTCTTTGGTATTTTTCACATGATTTGCAAAAGTGATATGCATCCTTAAAAATAAAAGGCCAATAGAGACCACTTTCAAGTACCTTTTAGGTTGTTCTTTTTTCTCCAAAATACCCACCACAATAATTAGAATGACAAAAAGTGAGAATGAAATGAAATTTATCTTGTGGTACACATCTTTTGACTACTTAATCCGCATAAAATTTCCACAGATAAGGAGTGTCCCAACAATAATATTTAGCATCAACTCATAACTTGTCTTTTTAGGATTTAGACAAACTTTAAGGGAATTTTTTTGGTGACTAAATAGTTCACCAAATCAGCATATCATGGTCTTGTAGAGGAATGTAACACATACAACTGCTCGTCAGGGAATGTCTCATTGTTTAAGTTTGTATATCCTTGGTCCGCAGTCGGCTCAAATGATCAGCTACATGGTTTTCGACACCCTTTTTATCTTTGATCTCAAGATCAACTTCTTGTAGAAGCAAGATGCACCTAATCTATCTTGGTTTGGACTCTTTTTTCTTCAAAAGATACCTCAAAGTTGCATTGTTAGTAAAAACAACTTTTGAACCAAGTAAATAGGACTTGAATTTTTCTAAAGCAAATACCACTGCAAAAAAGTTTCTTTTCAATTCTATGGTAATTACATTGCGCTTCGTCCAATATGCTGGAAGCATATGTAATAACATGCAAATTTTTTCTTATTCTTTGCCCAAGTACAACCCCTACCACGTAGTCATTCATGATGCAACCATATTATTCAATAGTTTCACCCACATTTAACTAGTGTTTTGCCTATGTTTTATATATAAAATGCCTTGATATTCTTTGTTTTATGTTTTGAAGGCACTTTTGGATGAAAGATGCAAAAAGGAGTAAATTGGAGATAATTGGCAGATTTGACTTTTAGTCGATGTTTTGTGCAGAGCGTGAGCTCTAGAGGTTGAAATGAAGTGATTCCAGTGGAATTAAAAAGGTAACATCCATACCTTTCTGGGCATCTAAGGCAAGAAAATAAAATAAGGAAGAGCATGGAAATCGCAGCCTTCAAAGTCAAATCTCGCAATCTGCCAGTGTTGACCTTTGGTCATTCCAACTTGAATATCTGGAGCTACAGAAGTCCAATTGATGCAAACGCAATTTTGTTGGATTCATGACTCAAAGTTATATAAACGCTCAAAATTTCAGCCAAAAACGATGTCATATGAGGGAGATATGATTTTTCAAAGATGACATCTGAATTCTGCCAGCAAACAGGTTTCGTGAAGAAACGAGTCCAAATGACATTCCGAAGCATTTAAACCGATATCCAAGTTTTTATTTCAGAAATTTAGCTCCTCTAAATCAAAGCTTGAAGATTTCATGCAAGGCTATTTCTCCTTTTTAGGAAAATAGTTATTGAAGTACTTAAATGTAAACAGTCTACTTAATGGAGGACTATTTTGTAAAATAGAGACATAGGGTTTCCTAGGATATAAAAAGAATGAGAGAAGAGAAGGGGGGCAGCCAGCCAAGGAGAGAAAAACACCCCCTTCCTCTAAGAAACCCTAAATTATGCATTCTTTCTTCTTTTTGATTAGTTGTTCAACAAACATGCAAGGCTAAACACTTTTTCTTGGTTGCAAGGACACGGAAACCTTCGGATTTCAAGAACTGTGAGATTTATTTTACCTTTTCTTTTCAGTTTATATGATGAATATGTTTGTTCTCCTATGCTTATTTTTCCTATGATTGTTTATTTTAATTGCTAGAGCGGACTCTAAGTTATTATTGTAGACAATCTATTGTTAAGTTTGATATCAAAACCGGAGTTGTGGTATATGAACTTGTGAAGCAACTGAGTTTAATAATTGTGGCGGATCTACATTATTAATCTTAGGGAGAACATTCAATCAAATCAAACATAGACTGCGGACAGTTATGTTTTCTTGATTAATCAACTTATCTAGTTCTTAAGGCTGCCATTGAATTAAATTACTAGTGCGGACACTGTGGTTGTTTGATGGTTAGGGCTAGTTATACGGCAGATCCGTTAACTAACCAATGTTAAGAAGAGATAAATATTCAGAATATAAATTGATGTTTCGTTTCCATGATCAGTTCTGATTTCTGTAGGTGGATGTGTGCTTGTGACCAAGGTTTGTTCTCTTGATAATTTTCTGATTTTATTAAATTTAGTTTGATAGTTTTCTGTTTTCTTTTGCTTTAGCCTAGATAACGTCCAACCCCCCCCCCCAAATTGCATATCATCTAGCATAAAAATCTGACTTGAATCTTCCTCGTGGGATCGACCCCTTGCTTGCTCTATACTATCTTGTGTGTTGTGTTTGAAGCTAGGGTAATTAATTTGTGCGACCGCGACATCGCAACAAATTTTGGCGCCGTTGCCGGGGAAGTAATTTTAGTTGATTCTTGTGCTATTATTTTTATTTGCTGTGATTGTTATTTCTTTTTCTGAAAAAAAAAAAAAACAGAATTTTTGTTTGCTGCGGTACTGTTCATTACGGCAGCGGTACTGTTCAAAACAGATTTTTTGGTGGAATTAGGTATCGGCTATTTGTTTCCTGAAGGGAAACGACGTTCTAATCAGGACTAGTGGTGAATCACTAGCCCCACCCTATCGAGGCCAAATTCCGCTGTTTTTTAGGGTTTTTAGGCAGTTTTTGTTTTCTACCGTAGGATTTTCGTACAATTTGCATTGTTTTCGATCTCTTGTGTGGTTGGTTTATTTTGAGTTTTCTTGATGATTTATGCCAGTAACCCGTTCTACTAATCAAATTCAAGTGCATTTGGATCTCGAAATAGAAAAAACTTTACGCAGGTTGCGAAAGGAAGCTCGCCTTAACACCATGGCTGTTGCACGACAACAAACACTCAAGGAGCTTGCTGCTCCTAACATGGAAAATCAGCCATTGTGTATAAACATCGACAATAATGTAAACTTTGAGCTCAAATCTGGTTTTATACATTTGCTACCAACTTTCAATGGTCTTGCAGGAGAAGATCCTCATACTCATCTCAAGGAATTCCATATGGTTTGCGTTGGCATGAAACCGAATGGAGTTGATGAAGAACAGGTTAAGTTGAAAGCTTTCCCTTTCTCTTTAAAAGGGGCAGCAAAAGCATGGTTTTTCTCTATTCTCCCAGGTTCCATTGGAACTTGGAATTCCATGAAGAAGATTTTCCTTGAAAAGTATTTCCCAGCATCTCGAGTTGCCAACATAAGGAAAGAAATATGTGGGATTCGACAATCTCATGGAGAGACACTTTCCGAGTATTGGGAAAGATTTGAGCAACTGTGCATTCAATGCCCTCATCATCAAATACCCGATCAGCTGCTCATTCAATATTTCTATGAAGGATTGATGCCTACTGACCGTAGTATCATTGATGCTGCAAGTGGAGGGGCATTGGTAGATAAGACACCTGAGGCTGCACGCCAATTGATCTTAAACATGGCAGCCAACTCGAAACAGTTTGGCACTCGTGGAGACTTCGCAAATAAACGAGTAAATGAGGTAAGTATTTCTAACCTTGAAAATAAAGTTAATGATCTTACTTCTCTTGTGCGTTCTTTGGCTTGTGGAAATGTGCAGCAGGTGAAAGTTTGTAGCATATGCTCCTTACAAGGACATGCTTCGGATATGTGCCCAACGATGCAAGAAGACTACATTGAACAAGCTCATGCAATTGATGGAGCATTCAACGGACAGCCCCAGCGTAAATATGATCCCTTTTCCAACACGTACAATCCCGGATGGAGAGATCATCCCAACTTACGCTACGGCAACCCATCCCAACAAGGCAATCAAGGCCGACAGTTCCATCCCCATGGATTTCAGCCCCAACAAAATTATCAAGCAAGACAACCCCTTCCATACACAAACTCCAATGTTATGGGGTCATCATCCAATGATGATCTTCGTGAGATGATGAAAACTTTGGCTTCTAACACTGTGACCTTGCAACAAAATGTCATGTCTTTTCAACAGGAAACAAGGTCAAGTATTCACAACTTGGAGAAGCAAATGGGGCAAGTAGCTTCAAGTGTGGGGAAATTGGAAGCACAAATGAATGGAAAATTGCCCTCCCAAGCATTGAATCCAAAAGAGAATGTTAGTGCGATCATGCTGCGAAGTGGGAAAGAACTTGAAGAGAAAAGGTCGAAACAAATTGAGATGGAGGAAGAAGAAGAGATAGAAACTGAATTGAGTACAAAAAAGAAACATCCTTCTTCTTCACAAATTGAAACCACGACCAACACTCTAAAGGTAAGTCCTCAATCAATGACTTCCAGTTTTAAAACAATTCCACCCTTTCCTGTGAGTTCTTCTAGGTCAAAGAAAGAGGACAAAGAAAAAGAGATTTTAGAGGTTTTCAAGAAAGTAGAACTCAACATTCCTTTGCTTGATGCTATCAAGCAAATTCCCAAGTATGCAAAATTCTTGAAGGAGATGTGTACTACCAAGAGAGCTTTCAAACTGAAAGGTCATGAAACGGTAAGTATGGGTGAAGTTGTATCTGCTGTTGTTCAAAAGAATCTGCCTTTGAAACAAAAAGACTCAGGTGCGTTTACTATCCCATGTGTTATTGGTAATGCTAGTTTTAAAAGAGCTTTGTGCGATTTAGGTGCATCCATTAGTGTTATGCCTAAACATGTTTATGATTCTCTTAGTCTAGAGCCTTTGAATAAAACTAGTATTGTAATACAACTTGCGGATCGTAGTTTTGTTTACCCACTTGGTGTGATAGAAGATGTCCTAGTTAAGATTGATAGTTTGGTCATTCCATGTGACTTTTATATTCTTGATATGGAACATGATTCTTGTGATTCATCAAACAGCACTCCTATATTGTTTGGGAGACCATTCTTGAAAACTGCCAATACAAGGATAGATTGTGGTAAGGATACTTTGTCTATGGAAGTAGGAGATGAAAAGATTGAATTTAATTTTCATGATGCAATGAAATATCCTTATAGCAATGTTTATTCTATCACATGCTATGACCAAGTTGATAAGTGTGTGCAGCAAGTTTTTGATTTTGATTGTGAGGATGGATTAAGCGTAGCTTTGAGCTATGGCTATGATTTTACCGAGATAGAAGAGATGGAGAGGCACATATGTGTTCCCCAAAACGTGCACGAATCAGCATTGGCTTTGCAATCATTGCAAACTGTTCCCCATGGTAATGTCTTTGTTGATTTAGTACTCTCACATAAAAAGCTTTTGCCATCTATTTTACAGGCACCCGAGTTAGAATTGAAACCTTTGCCCGATAATTTGAAGTATGTATTCATTGGCGACAACAATACACTTCCCGTTATTATAGCATCAGGTTTGACAAATACACAAGAGGAAAAACTTGTGAAATTGTTATGTGATCACAAAACGGCCATTGGATGGACTTTAGCTGACATCAAGGGCATTAGTCCCTCAATGTGTATGCATCACATACTATTGGAGGACAATGTGAAACCAACAAGGGAAATGCAAAGGAGGTTGAACCCGCCTATGATGGAGGTAGTGAAAGCTGAAATTTTAAAACTGTTAGATGCAGGAGTCATTTATCCCATCACGGACAGTAAATGGGTTGCGCCAATCCATGTGGTGCCTAAAAAGACCGGAATCACGTTGGTGAAAAACAAAAATGATGAGCTCATTCCTACTCGCATCTCGAGTGGATGGAGAATGTGTGTTGATTACAGAAAGCTAAATCTTGCTACACGCAAAGATCATTTTCCATTACCATTCATGGATCAAATGCTTGAACGCCTAGCAGGTAAGTCTTTTTATTGCTTTCTTGATGGATATAGTGGATACAATCAGATTGTTATTAATCCTGAGGATCAAGAAAAGACTACATTTACATGTCCATTTGGTACATATGCATATAGGAGAATGCCCTTTGGTCTCTGTAATGCACCTGCAACTTTTCAAAGATGCATGATGAGTATTTTTTCTAACTATGTTGAAAGAATAATTGAGGTTTTCATGGATGATTTCACGGTGTATGGTGATTCTTTTGATAAATGTCTAGAAAATTTATCTTTGATCTTGAAAAGGTGCATTGAAACTAACCTTGTCTTAAACTATGAGAAGTGTTATTTTATGGTAGAACAAGGAATAGTTCTTGGGCATGTTGTGTCTTCACGTGGATTAGAGGTTGCTAAAGCTAAAATAGACGTTATTTCATCATTGCCTTACCCCTCCTGCGTGAGGGAAATTCGTTCTTTTCTTGGCCATGCAGGTTTCTATCGACGCTTTATTAAAGATTTCTCAAAGATTACAGCACCCTTGTGCAAACTATTAGCCAAAGAAGTGGATTTTGTGTTTGATCAAGCATGTAAAGATGCCCATGATGAGCTTAAGAGGCGTGTCACATCTGCCCCTATCATCCAACCACCAAATTGGGATGAGCCTTTTGAGATAATGTGTGATGCAAGTGACTATGCGGTAGGGGCTGTCCTTGGGCAAAGAATTGGGAAGAATTTGCATGTTATCGCCTATGCTTCCCGCATGTTGGACGGTGCACAATGCAATTACCATACAACTGAGAAGGAACTTTTTGCAGTGGTGTTTGCTCTTGAAAAATTTAGGTCATATCTACTTGGTACAAAAGTCATTGTTTTTACTGATCATGCAGCTTTAAGGTATCTTTTGAAGAAAAAGGAGTCCAAACCAAGATTGATTAGGTGGATCTTGCTTTTACAAGAATTTGATCTTGAGATCAAAGACAAAAAAGGTGCCGAAAATCATGTGGCTGATCACTTGAGCCGACTAAGGACTGAGGATATACAAACCGAAACAATAAGAGAGACATTCCCCGATGAGCAGTTGTATGTGTTACATTCCTCTACAAGATCATGGTATGCTGATTTGGTGAACTATTTAGTCACCAAAGAATTCCCTCCAGGTTTGTCTACATCCCAAAAAGACAAGTTACGAGCTGATGCTAAATATTATTTTTGGGATACTCCTTATCTGTGGAAATTTTGTGTGGATCAAGTAGTTAGGAGATGTGTACCACAAGATGAATTTCATTCCATTCTTACCTTTTGTCATTCTCATTCTTGTGGTGGGCATTTTGGAGCAAAAAGAACGGCCCACAAGGTACTTGAAAGTGGTTTTTATTGGCCTTCTATTTTTAAGGATGCATATCATTTTTGCAAATCATGTGAAAAATGCCAAAAAACAGGTAATATCACTCACAAGAATCAAATGCCTTTAACAAATATTCTTGTGAGTGAAATTTTTGATGTTTGGGGTATTGATTTTATGGGTCCATTTCCTTCTTCTTTTGGCAATCTTTATATCCTTCTTGCTGTTGATTATGTGTCCAAATGGATTGAGGCGAAAGCCACACGAACTAACGATGCTAAGGTTGTTTTAGATTTTGTCAGGACTCACATAGTTGACAGGTTTGGAATCCCTAAAGCTATCATTAGTGATCGTGGCACTCATTTTTGCAATCGTTCAATGGAAGCATTGTTACGCAAATATCATGTGACTCATCGAACTTCCACAGCATACCATCCTCAAACGAATGGCCAAGCTGAAATTTCAAATCGAGAAATCAAGTCCATTTTGGAGAAGACAGTGCAACCTAACCGGCGAGATTGGAGTCTACGACTTGGTGATGCACTTTGGGCTTATCGGACTGCTTACAAATCACCTATAGGAATGTCACCTTATAGGATGATTTATGGAAAAGCATGTCATCTACCGGTGGAGTTTGAACACAAAGCTTTTTGGGCCATTAAAAAATGTAACATGGATTATGATGCTGCTGGGATTGCAAGAAAGTTGCAATTGCAAGAGTTGGAAGAGATTCGAAATGATGCTTACGAGAATGCAAGGATTTATAAAGAAAAGACTAAGAGTCTCCATGACCGAATGATTACAAGAAAAGAGTTTAATGTTGGAGACAAAGTCCTTCTTTATCATTCGCGTTTGAAACTTTTTCCTGGAAAGTTACGCTCTCGTTGGATTGGACCATTTGTTGTTTCTAATGTTTTTTCTTATGGTGCAGTTGAAATTACAAGTTTAGAAACCAACAAAGTACTCAAGGTCAATGGGCATCGCTTGAAACCTTTCTATGAAGGTTGGACGACAGAACTCACCGCTTCTGCGGAGTTAGCTGAACCAATCTATGAAGAATAAGCATGCAACATGTCGAGCCAATGACAGAAAACAAAAGCGCTTACTGGGAGGCAACCCAGCACAAAAAAAAAAAACAGATTTGCTTTCTTTTTCCCTTGTCTTTTATTTTTTGCATTTTACTTTATTTTTGTCATTCTCCAATATTCCTTTTCTTTTATTTTAACATTGAGGACAATGTTATGTTTTAAGTGTGGGGGTATTGGGAGAATGTTGGTTTTCTAATTTTGGTTTTCTTTGTTATTTTTCAAAATAAAAAAAAATTATGTTTGATCTTTTGAACTCCCATTGGTTTTTGAGAATATGAGTATTATGTATGAGAATTAGTTGAGATAGATGAAGATATAAATCGAATGAAGAAGTGTGCATGCAAGTTTTAAGGTTTAATTGGTTTAGGGATTGACTTTGAGAATATGCCATGTTGACTTTATAGTGTTATACCAATGCAAGCTTTTGAGCCTTCAACATTATATTCTTTGATTGTGCCTTCTTTCAATGATATGTATCTTTAGAACTTGCTTCATATCTTGTTGAGATTACATTCATATTACATACATACATGAAGATGATAAAGGCATTAGGAATTTTAACCATTTGAGCCAAAAAGCCAACCTAAAGCATATTATCCTTAGTAAACCCCTTTTGAGCTTGTTTATCTTTTCTTTGCTTTATCCATGTATAAGCCTTAACTTTATATATGTTTTCCTTTTCCCTTGGCCAAGGATTAGTAGAGCATATACTAGTGATATTTCATGGAATTATGGTTCGAAATTATGTGAAAAGAAAGAAGAAGTGATGTTTGATGAAAAGATGGGCAAAGTTGCCAAAGGTAAAAAAAAAACAGAAAAAAGAAAAAGAAAAAGAAAAAAGTGTTCCTTTATGTTCTTAAGATTTTATATTGAAAAAGCTTGAAATCAAAAGAAGTTAAGCATTGGTGATTAAAGATGGAAAATTTATGTGCTTCGATGGAATATCTTGTTTGAAATATCATTTTTCAGAATGCTCTACTTTCTTTGGTTTGAACCTTTTTCTTTTACTCTCTTTTACCTCACCTTTACCTTAGCCCCATTACAACCAAAAAATAAGACCTTTTGATTCATGCATTGTTTGTAATATGTTATTAATGGAGATGAGATTGAAGAGCAAGCTTATAGTAGAACATATTCATTGATTGAATTTGAGAGATTTAAACACATAAGCCCTAAACACGTGAGTGTTGGAGTGTATATCAATGAGAGGACCTATCACTTTGGCATGGCATAGATTTCATTTAAATTCCGACGATTAATTAAGTTTTGAAGTTTGCATGTAAATAAATTCATGAAAATTTATACTCTTTATCCTTCTTAATTGTGTTCTTGTTTATAATGCATATATTCTTGGATATTGATGGGAGATTAGAAGATTAGTCATAGTGATTTCATTTAATTTAACTTCAATTTGGTTTTATCTATCCTTTCTCGAGGACGAGCAAGAGGTAAGTGTGGGGGTATTTGATGCAACCATATTATTCAATAGTTTCACCCACATTTAACTAGTGTTTTGCCTATGTTTTATATATAAAATGCCTTGATATTCTTTGTTTTATGTTTTGAAGGCACTTTTGGATGAAAGATGCAAAAAGGAGTAAATTGGAGATAATTGGCAGATTTGACCTTTAGTCGATGTTTTGTGCAGAGCGTGAGCTCTAGAGGTTGAAATGAAGTGATTCCAGTGGAATTAAAAAGGTAACATCCATACCTTTCTGGGCATCTAAGGCAAGAAAATAAAATAAGGAAGAGCATGGAAATCGCAGCCTTCAAAGTCAAATCTCGCAATCTGCCAGTGTTGACCTTTGGTCATTCCAACTTGAATATCTGGAGCTACAGAAGTCCAATTGATGCAAACACAATTTTGTTGGATTCATGACTCAATGTTATATAAACGCTCAAAATTTCAGCCAAAAACGATGTCATATGAGGGAGATATGATTTTTCAAAGATGACATCTGAATTCTGCCAGCAAACAGGTTTCGTGAAGAAACGAGTCCAAATGACATTCCGAAGCATTTAAACCGATATCCAAGTTTTTATTTCAGAAATTTAGCTCCTCTAAATCAAAGCTTGAAGATTTCATGCAAGGCTATTTCTCCTTTTTAGGAAAATAGTTATTGAAGTACTTAAATGTAAACAGTCTACTTAATGGAGGACTATTTTGTAAAATAGAGACCTAGGGTTTCCTAGGATATAAAAAGAATGAGAGAAGAGAAGGGGGGCAGCCAGCCAAGGAGAGAAAAACGCCCCCTTCCTCTAAGAAACCCTAAATTATGCATTCTTTCTTCTTTTTGATTAGTTGTTCAACAAACATGCAAGGCTAAACACTTTTTCTTGGTTGCAAGGACACGGAAACCTTCGGATTTCAAGAACTGTGAGATTTATTTTACCTTTTCTTTTCAGTTTATATGATGAATATGTTTGTTCTCCTATGCTTATTTTTCCTATGATTGTTTATTTTAATTGCTAGAGCGGACTCTAAGTTATTATTGTAGACAATCTATTGTTAAGTTTGATATCAAAACCGGAGTTGTGGTATATGAACTTGTGAAGCAACTGAGTTTAATAATTGTGGCGGATCTACATTATTAATCTTAGGGAGAACATTCAATCAAATCAAACATAGACTGCGGACAGTTATGTTTTCTTGATTAATCAACTTATCTAGTTCTTAAGGCTGCCATTGAATTAAATTACTAGTGCGGACACTGTGGTTGTTTGATGGTTAGGGCTAGTTATACGGCGGATCCGTTAACTAACCAATGTTAAGAAGAGATAAATATTCAGAATATAAATTGATGTTTCGTTTCCATGATCAGTTCTGATTTCTGTAGGTGGATGTGTGCTTGTGACCAAGGTTTGTTCTCTTGATAATTTTCTGATTTTATTAAATTTAGTTTGATAGTTTTCTGTTTTCTTTTGCTTTAGCCTAGATAACGTCCAACCCCCCCCCCCCAAATTGCATATCATCTAGCATAAAAATCTGACTTGAATCTTCCTCGTGGGATCGACCCCTTGCTTGCTCTATACTATCTTGTGTGTTGTGTTTGAAGCTAGGGTAATTAATTTGTGCGACCGCGACATCGCAACAATTCACATCATATATTATCTCAAAAGGTTCATCCTAATTTGGTGGTTGCATGATAGGGTCAGATATGAAACGCCTCTTAAACTCATCATATGCATCTTTACATGCTTGATGAAACATAAAATCCACTTTTTTGGTTAATAATTTGTATAAGAGTGCTGTAATCTTTGAGAAATCTTTAATAAAGTGTTGATAAAAACATGCATGGCCAAGAAAAGAACAAGCATCCCTTACGTATGAAGGGTAAGGCAATGATAAAATAACATCTATTTTAACTTTATCAACTTATAATCCACACTAAGACACAATATGTCCAAGAACTATTCGTTGTTCTACAATAAAATAACACTTCTCATAGTTCAAAACAAGTTTAGTTTCAATGCATCTTCTCAAAACTAAAGATAAATTTTCTAAACACTTATAAAAAGAATCACCATACACCATGAAATCATCCATGAAAATCTCAATTATTCTTTCAACATAGTCAGAAAAAATACTCATCATGCATCTTTGAAAAGTTACGAGTGCATTATAGAGATTAAAGGGCATTCTCCTATATACATATGTACCAAATAGATATGTAAACGTAGTCTTTTTTTGATTTTTAGGATTAAAAACAATTTGATTATATACACTATATCCATCAAGAAAGCAATAAAAAGTTTTACCTACTAGATGTTCAAGCACTTGGTCTATGAATGGTAATGGGAAGTGATCTTTACGTGTATAAAGATTAAGCTTTCTGTAATCAACACTCACTCTCCAACCACTTGAGATGCGAGTAGGAATGAGTTCATCATTTTTGGTTTTTACCAACATGATTCCAGTCTTTTTGGGCACCATATGGATTAACGCCGCCAGTTACTATCCGTGATGGGGTAAATGACTCCTACATCCAATAGTTTCAAAATTTTAGCTTTCACTACCTCTATCATAGGTGGATTCAACTTCCTTTGCATTTCTCTTATTGGTCTTGCATTGTCCTTTAATAGTATGTAATGCATACACATCGAGGGACTAATTCCCTTGATGTCAGCTAAAGTCCATCTAATGACTGTTTTGTGATCGCACAACAATTTCACAAGTTTTTCCTCTTGTGCACTTATCAAACCTTTTGCTATAATAACAGGGAGTGTATTGTTGTCGCCAATGAATACATACTTTAAATTATCAGGCAAAGGTTTTAATTCTAATTTGGGTGCCTGTAAAATATATGGCAAAAGCTTTTTATATGAAAGTACTAAATCAACAAAAACATTACCATAAGGGGCAGTTTGCAAAGGTTACAAAGCCAAGGCTAATTCTTGCATGTTTTAGGGAACATACATGTTCATCTCCATCTTCTTTATCTCGGTAAAATCACAACTATAACTTAAAGTCATGCTTAATGCATCCTCGCACTCAAAATCAAAAACTTATTGCACACACTCATCAACTTGTTCATAACATTGATAGAATAAACTTGTTGCAAGGATATTTCATTGCATTATGAAAATTAAATTCAATTACTTCATCTCCTATTTTCACCGGCTGTACATTTCCACAAGCCAAAGAATGCATAAGAGAAGTAAGATCATTAACTTTATTCTCAAGGTTAGCAATACTTACCTTATTTACTCATCTACTTGTGAAGTCTCCACATGTGCCAAATTGTTTCGAGTTAGCTGCCATATTTGAGATCAATTGGAATATAGCCTCAGGTGTTTTATCTACCAATGCCCCTTCACTTGCCACATCAATGATACTACGATCAATAGGCATCAGTCCTTCATAGAAGCATTGAATGAGCAATTGATTGGGTATTTGATGATAAGGGCATTGAATGCATAGTTGCTCAAATCTTTCCCAATACTCGTAGAGTGTTTTCCCATGAGATTGTCGAATCCCACATATTTCTTTTCTTATGTTGGCAACTCGAAAGGCTGGGAAATATTTTTCAAGAAAAATCTTCTTCATGCAATTCCAAGTTCCAATGGAATCGAGGAGAATGAAGAAAAACCATGCTTTTGCTACCCCTTTTAAAGAGAGGAAAAGCTTTCAACTTAAATTGTTATTCATCAACTCCATGTAGTTTCATGTCAACGCAAACCATGTGGAACTCCTTGAGATGGTTATGAGGGTCTTCTACGATAAGTCCATTAAATATTGGCAGTAAGTGTATAAACCCAGACTTGAACTCAAAGTTGGCATTATTGTCGATGTTTATGCTTAATGATTGATTCTCCACATTGAGAGCAACGAGCTCCTTAAGTGTTTGTTGTCATGCAATAACCATAGTGTTGATGCAAGCTTCTTTCATAACCTGCGTAAAGTGTTTTCTAGTTCAAGATCTACCTGCACTTGTCTTTGATTAGTAGATTGGGTTACAAGCATAGATAGTCAAGAAAATTAAAAAAGAAATCAACCACATGAGAGATTTAAAGTAGTGAAAATGAAAGAAAATCCAACACTAAAACACAAAAATTGCTTAAAAACCCTACAAAACAACAAAATTTGGCCTCCATATGGTGGGGCTAGTGGCCACAAGGCACTAGTCTTATTCAGAACGTTGTTTTCCTTTGTGAAACAAAATGCTGAGGTCTAATTCCACCAAAATTTCTGTTTTAAATAGTACTTAAACAGTTCCGCAACTCTGTTTTTGTTTTTTGTTTCTTTTTTTTTAACAAAATAAATAACAATCATAACACAAAAATCAACTAAAATCACTTCTCTAATAACAATGTCAAAATTTATTGCAATGTCGTGGGCATATAAATTAATTACCCTAGCTTAAATAAATAAGATGGTATAGAGCAAGTGAGGGGTCGATCCCATGAGGAAGGTTTAGTTAGGTTTCTATGCTTAATGATATGAAATTGGAGAGGGGTTTAAAGTTATCTAGGCTATGCTATAATGAACAAAATAAAGCAATCAAGCTAAATTAAATAAATCAGAAAATTATAAAGAGAAAAAACTTTGGTCTCAAGTAAACGTCCACCTATAAAAATCAGAATTGATCATTGAAACAATAAGTCAACTTATACTCTGAATATTCATCTTTTCTTAACATTAGATAGTTAACTAATCCGCAGTGTAACTAACCCTAACCGTTAAACAATCACAATGTTCATACTAGTAGTTTAATTCAACGGTAGCCTTAAGAACTAGATAAGTTAACTAATCTAGACAACATAATTGTCTGCAGTATATGTTTGATTTGATCGAATATTTTTTCTAAGATTAATAACATAGATCCGTCACAATTATTAAACTGAGTTACTTCACAAGTTTATATATCACAACTCCGGTTTTGATAGCAAACTTAACAATATATTGGTTATAATAAAACATGGAGTCTGTTGTAGCAATCAAACTAAACAATCATAGAAAATAAGCATAGAAAAATAAACATGCTTATTATATAAACTAGGAAGAAAAGGTAAAATAGATCTCACAGTTCTTGAAATCTGAATGTTTATGTCTTTGCAACCCAGCAAAAAGAACTTATCCTTGCATGTCTATTGAGAAACTAATGAAGAGAAAAGATGAATACATGATTTCGGGTAAAGGAGGAAATGGTGAGTTTTTCTTCTCTTTCTGGTCGCCCCCCTTTTCCTTTCTCTCTTTCTTTTTATTTGATAGTAAACCTCAATCCCTCTCTCCTACAAAATAGTCATTTTCTAAGTAGACAATTTACATTTAAGTAGTGCAATAACTATTTTTCTAAAAAAGGAGAAATAGTCTTGGATAAATTTTCAAGCTTTGAATTTTGATTTAGAGGAGTTAAATTGCCCAAATAATGACTTGGATATTGGTTTGGATGCTTTGGCAAGTAAATTTGACTTGTTTCTTCACAAAACCTGATTGTTGGCAGAATTCATGTGTCATCTTAGAAAAATCATATCTCTCTCATATGAGCTCTTTGTTTGCTGCAATTTGGTAGGTTGATAGGTCTTCAAGTCAGGAATCCAGAAAAATTAAGTTTGAATCAAATGGACTTCTCTAGCTTAAGATATTCAAGTCGGAATGGCTGAACGTAAACATTGGCAAAATGCGAGATTTGTCTTTGAAGCCTGTGATTTCCATACTCTTTCTCTGTTTATTTTTCTTGGCATATATGTATAGAAAGGTATGGATGCTAGCTTTCTAATTCCACTAGAATCACTTTATTTCTACCTCTTGAGCTCAAGCTCTGCACAAAACATCGATCGGAGGTCAAATCTGTCAATGTTCGACAAAGGTTGGAACATAGTCTGAATTATCTCCAATTTATGTTTTTTTTTTAATCTTACATCCAAAAGTGCCTTCAAAACATTAAAAAAAAAGAATATTAAGGTATTTTATATATAAAACATAGGCAAAATACTAGTTAAATATAGGTAAAACTATTGAATAATATAGTTACATCACTTTTCAATGTATGCAAAATTGTTTAGCTTTGCCCCCAAATCTTCCCTTATAACTAGAATTATATGAAAAGTAGGGCAATTGTATACATGACAAGGAGGCTTCTCAAGATATTTTAGCTCCAAGTTATTAATGTTACTATAATTGATATACTTAGTTCAAATAGCAACATCAATGACCAGTTCCAATTTTTGTCTTAGTTGATCATGCCTTATTTGCTATAATTCTCCTTTAACAATAAGCCTTTATGTCTTGAGTAATCACTAATATTGTTATCTTTGGGAATGAGTCATTAGCCACCTTTATTTTCATATCTAAGAAGCAAATTCAACCTACTTTTAATGTTTTTTTTATATGGTTTCTAAAAATAACATAACTTTTAGAATTATGTCTTCATAATTAGGTTTTTTCCACCCCAATATAATATTTTGCTTTAATTGTTCAGTAGTAGGGATTGTGATTTTCTACGAGTTTAACATGTCTTTCTCATATCAATTAATTAAATATCTATTTTACTATTTTGATATGACCAGGTACCTTTTATTTTCATTAATAGATGTAGTCATGTTTTCTTCTTTACTAGTAGGCTTGTTAACATCTTTTAGATTCCTTAATGTATCAATATCAACTAGTTTTTCCTTTTTTGAGTTCTACAATTGATATTATCTATTGTTGAATTTCTTTAAACTCTTCATTAGAGTCAAAATTAGTCATTAAATGTGCAATCTTAACCTCTTTCAAATAGTCAATTAGGTAAATTCCTCTAATTGTTTTGTTTTTTCTTATTTTACCAATTTTTTTATATCAACCATCATCATCTGTAAGGATTGTAGATATTTGAATCCTTGGTTCCTACAAATCATTTTTTGATATTCCATTTCATTCTTTCTAGAATTAGTTTTATGCGTTCATGCTCTATTATAACTATAATGCATTTGGTTTTTAGAGTTCTAAAATGAAGATAATAGCTTTTTAGACTTTTTTGGGTATTGTATTATCTTATCCAAGTTGGTCAGTGTTGCTTTTGGTTCTACTATATAAAAGTGCTTATAAAAATAAGTCTCTATCTCTTCCTACCTATTGATGGAGTTGAGTGGTGGTGTAGAGAACTAGTAAAACACATTATTGGTTAGTGATAAACCAAATAAATTGAGTTATATAGAAGGGATAACAACACCTTTACCACACTAATTAGTGAACTTGCCAATGTATTTCCTTGTTGATCGATTGCCCTTCCTAAGAAACTACTTCAAAAAAGCTATTTTTATTCCTCTAGGAATTTGATGTAACCTATCAATCCATTTAAAGCATGGATGATTATATGAAGGCATGATTGTATGCCCAATATTTGATCTCATCTTCCTTTAAGTGTTGGGTTAATTCAACCTAATCAATTATTCTCCTTACTTGTTTATTCACATTTGAGGCCTAGTGTATGAGAGGATTGAGTTTGCCTTATTGAAAGGTAATATATGAGGCATTCAACTATCTAGTTACAAGTTGTTACTATTATTGATAAGACTATTGGGCTTTGTAATTGACATAAGGTTATAAACTTATAGGGTAGGTGGCCCATTAGAAGTGATCATGCTTGTATTAAGTTAAGCTTATTGTGGTATCAAATATATAGGCACATGGTATGTAGTATGAGGCTAGAGAGCTCTAAATATTTCTATTAGAATCTTTGTTATTGTAGAATATCCACCAATAAAGTTGGTCATTAATGCAACTTATGTATATAAATAGGTTAAGGTGTAGTATGAGGATATCAATACAAGATGCTAGATGGCCTCCTCCTTAAAATACCACTTTAAATCAACTATTTTTATTCATCCATGAATTGGATGTAACCTACCAATCCATTCAGCATATGGATGATTATTTATGGGTATGGTTATATGCCTAATATATAATCTCATTTCCTTTAAGTGTCCATTTAATTCAACCCAATCAATTTTTTTCTTACTTGTTGATCAAAAGTAGGTGCCTAGTGTATAAGAGGATAGAGATTGCCTAATTGAAAGGTAGTATGTGAGGCATTTAACTGGTTAGTTACAAGTTGTTGCTATTGTATATAAGGTTATTAGGCATGTAATTAGCATGGGGTTATAAACTTACGGGGTAGGCGGTCCATTAGGAGCAATCATTTTTATATTAGAATGAACTTATTATGGTACCTAATATATGGGAGCATGGTATCTATTATAAGGTTGAGAAGCTCTAAATATTTCTATTAGAGTGTTTGTTATTGTAAAATATCCACCAATAAAACTGGTCATCAATAAAACCTGTGTTGCTACTGCCACAAATGGAAAAGAAAGTGGCTAGAGATGTCGAGTTGGGTTGTCGTGGTTTGTGTTGAGGAGCTGCTAATGTTTGAAGAAGCTTATGATGGTTGATTTGGTATAATTGGTTGTTATTGGTCTTGTTGTTACGGTGTTAGTCTACTAGCTTGATTGGGGAGAGGGTAAAGGGTGGTTGTTGGTTGATGAATCAATTATAGGTCTTATTCTCAACACCGGTTGAATGAACAAGGAAGAAAGACTATTGGATGGGGACTAATATAAGGCTGGTAGAGGAATTTGAAGTTGTTGATGGTGAGAATGGAAGGAAGGAAGGTTGTGGTGGTTGCCGAGTTACTAGAAACTTTCTCATTGTTGCCATTGGGGCTTGGTGTGGTGAAGGATTGGTTTTCTCAACGTGTTGGCATTGTGGCTAGGGGTAACATTGTTGTGTATTGGTTTTCTTAGTGTTGTAATGATAGGGTTTTTGATGTGTGTCTTTATGGTGAGAGAAAAACATGTGTATGAGCTAAAGAAAAATGTGGGAAAATATTGTTTTGAGAGAAGATGGAGAAAGACATTGGATAATGAGCGGATAGAAAGTTGTAGGTTGTCTTTATTCTATTGACAAAACAAAGTCGATCTTGGAGTTAATGAATTTCTTTAATGAGAAGAGTTTCATCGAGGTGTTTTTTTGTCCTTAATCTTGCTAAAGAAAAATAGATAAAGCTTCTGAAAGTTTTTTGAATTCAGATTGATTTTTTTATACCAATTTTTGGCTAATTTTAGGCTAGGAATATGTTTGTTGAGATCTCTCGAGAGTTTCTTAGTTGTTTTCAAGTAAAACATAGTTGAAATGAGTGTTTCTGTCCAAAAAAAAAAATTAGATATGTGATTTTCCATCCATTAGAGGTGGCAATTTTAAACTAAAGGCACATATGTCTACCCATTTATTTTGGGCTAGAAGCGAGCCAACTGGGCCTAGACTTCTAAACTTTTTGTTTAATCATTTTATTTATTTATTTTTCATTTTTACTTGAATTTAATTTAAATAAAATTATTTTTAAATATGTGTTTGAGTGGAATTATGATAATTTATTTATGATATTAGCAAGCGCTCTTTTTGTGATGTTGTTCATGAATTTATTTATTTACATATCTTAAAATTTAATCAAAATTAATTATAATTAAATAAATATTATTATATTTAAGATATTAGTTCAATAGATTCAGTAGATTGAATATTTATTTTCTAATGAGATTCTTGCCTTTTTATGATGTTAGCAATTATTTTTTTTTAATTATCTATGAAAATAAAGTTCAAGTTATAATAGTTATCACAAATATATTTAGTTGAGTTTCTTTCACTTTCTGTTTAATGAACTATGCTTCTTATTAAAATATTTATTTTTAAAAAAGGGTATTCTATATGAACCATAAAAAATATTTTGAAAAAACATATACTTTTTTCTTAAATTATCTTATTTGTTGTCTTTTTTTTCATTGTCTTTTTTTTTATAATTGGATAGTTAGTTAAAAAAAAATATTCGAAAAGGTTCCTATGACACCACGTGAGCGGTATATCATTCTTTTCTTTTCTAATTGGTTTTCCTTGTTTGCAGGTTTAACGGGGTATTTTTTTTTTCTAATTGACCTTGATTATGTGATCATCTATTTTTTTTCATCATATAGTTAAAAAATATTTTTTAAAAAAAAACATGTTATTAAATTTTATAAAGTTCATGGGCCTATTAATCGGTATGACAAGTTTAACTTTTTTTTGTTTTTTTAATTTATTTTTTTTAATTTTATTCTTTGATATTAAATTAATTGAGAATTGAGTTTTATAATTTGTTACATTTTGTTTTTTGAAGTCTTAAAAAAAATTAATTATAAAGCTAGAAGGTGCGGGGGAAATATTGTTTCCACACACCCATTAGCATTGTGAATTACAATAGTAGTTCACAATTTTTTTTTCATTTTGATCCCTTTATTTCCTTTGGTTTTTTGTTTTCTTTTAATTTAGTCCTTAAATAATGTGTTTATGGGGATTTAGAGTTGATAATTTATTTAAATTTGTTTTTTATATGATTATCGCAGTATAAAAAAAACATCTTAGTGTCACGGTATGGTCTGTTTTTAAAAAACTTTTGTAAATAAAAAATAATTAAAAAAACTAGGTTATTAAAGTTTTTAGAGTCAATGACCCGAATTGCAAGTTTGGTGAGGTAACTTTGATTGCCCTGGTTTGCAGGTGTTGTAGGGTATATTTTTTTATTTGAACTTGATTATATGATCATCTATTTTTTTTATCATATAGTTAAAAAAATAGTTATGGAAAAAAAACATGTTATTAAATTTTAGAAAGTTGATGGTCCTATTGACGTGCATGACAAGTTTAACTATTTTCTTTTAAAAAAAATTAATTTTTTTCAATTTTATCCTTTGATATTGAACTAATTGAGAATTAAATTTTATAATTTATTTTGTTTTACTTTTTATGAGGCTATCATAGTCTTAAAAAAAAAGTTTCAGTGATGGTTTGATGCTCAATTTTATGATCGCCTATTTTTGTTATCATATAGTTAAATAAACAATTATTTAAAAAAAACAAGTTATTAATCTCAATGGAGTCTATTACCTGGTTTGCGGGTTTGACATAGTGACCTAGGTTACCTCATTCATTGGTTTAACAGGTTTACCCATCAAACCTGATTTTTTTTTGTTTATGGTCCTTTAATTTTTGTGATTTTTTTTTCACACTTCTTCAATATTGGATTGGTTGAGATTGTTTTTTTTTTATTTCACACTTCTTCAATATTGGATTGGTTGAGAAATAAAATTCATGGTTTATTTTTTTTTTTTACTTTTTATAGGGTTATCATGATCTCAAATAAATATTTTTTTAAGCTTGGTGTTTGATTTTGAAAGTTTCTAATGTTATCAAGAAATTAAATAAAAATAATTTACAAAAACAACAAATTTATTAAACCCATTGAAGTCATAGCTCAAGTTACAGGGTGATCAAAGTCAATCCAATACGGCATCGTCTCAATATAAAAAATA
Organism: Populus nigra; assembly: GCF_951802175.1. Lineage (NCBI taxonomy): Eukaryota > Viridiplantae > Streptophyta > Magnoliopsida > Malpighiales > Salicaceae > Populus > Populus nigra. The sequence continues at coordinate 9,142,296 of NC_084858.1, read as the reverse complement.
AATTGTCGTCTAAAAGTTTTTTTAAAAGATATGTCATATTTTTATTGGATATCCAAGTTATCTTTGGACCTATTAAATTGAATAATTCACTTTGAATCAGCTCTCACGCCGTTTAATTCGAAACTCGAGTTAGGCAAAGAGTTAGGATAGCTAATTTCAAAATCGAACCACTTGATTGGATTTAATAATATTGTCAAAAAAATCTTCATACTCTTAACATTTTTTTTTAAGTTTAGAAAAAGAATAGTTTGACTCACAGTGAAGCGCGGGCAAATGTACTAGTTTTCTTCCTATCAGCTTTCACTACTTTTTTATGCGGTAGTTTTTACATTGCTTAATGTGTTGAATTGGTATTGACAACTAAAAGAGTCTGGACTTTATCTATGGGCTCAACTGGTTAAATGGACTTTAGTTATTACTAGATTTGTGGGCTTGTACTATGCCATAAGTCAAAACATTTTTTTCAATAAAAAAAAATATTTGGGTGATGCAATCATGTTTTAAAAAAATAAAATAAAAAGACTCAAGGCATAAACCCAACCAAGAAAAAATAACGAGGAACCAACAAAAAAAAGTCCATAAAATTAAGATTTTAGTCAATTAAATATGGAAGGAAAAAAATAAAAAGAATAAAAAAAAAAGCAACTTAAGTTAACTTGACCGAGCATGCCAAATATGCAAGTTAGGTCATTAGAGTGGGATAAGTAAATAAAAAATGTCAAAGTCAATCTTGATAAACCCACAAAACTTATGGTCTAAGTGATGAAATTAGGACAGAAGAATAAAAAACAAATGGGAGATAATCATGAAGCCTAATATTAAAAAACAAAAACCTCAACCTTGAAGAATGGAACCATACAAAAAAATCCTAACCGATATAATATTAAGGATAAAATCAGGGAAAAAATCAATTTAAAAAACTTACAAAAATAAATCCAACCAAAAACGATAGATAAGAAGACCTAAAACAACTTATATCATTTTAAAAACATGCAAAACATCATATAGAAAGCAAATGAAGATAAAACATATATGCTAATGATATAAATGTTGAATAATGAAATTAAAAAATATACATGAGCTTAAAAAAGAAAAAAAAAATAAACCAAGTAAACCTAGACAAACCTTCTAAACTTGGCTCAAGATCTCAAACTCGCAACCTATTAAATTCTAGACCTAGGATTAATCAAGAAGCTCGATTCCTAACCAATTTAATATTGATTAGATAAAGTATATTCAACAAAGAACAACAAACAAAAAGAACCTAAAACATCTAGGTTATTTTTAAAATCAATGAAAAATCTTACAGAAAGCAAATAAGTAGAAACAATATAGTCTTGTCTCCAATTTAATAAATATTGAAAGATAAAACTTAATAAATATTAGCTTAAAAAAAACTAAGTAAACTTGGGCAAACTTTTATGACCTAGGTTAATCTCTAAAACTCAAAGCCTATGAAATTATATACCCATGCTTAGTCAAGAAGCTCAAATTTCAACTACTCTAATGTCGAATGATGAAATTAGAAAAAAAAAATATCAATTTAAAATACCTATCAAAGCAAATAATAATAATAATAATAATAATAATAATAAGTTGATTTGATAGGAAAACAATTGAGGATGAAATTCTAAAAAAAAAAAGTTTATATCAAATAAAAGCAATAAAAAAAATTAAAGGTGGTGAAATTTTTACTTTTAAATATTGAAGGATGAAATCGGGAAAAAAATTAAAAAATTAGCCAAAAAACCTAACAAAGAACGATTAATAAAAAAAATCGAGATAATTTACAAAAACCAAATAAATAAAAAGAACAAAACCCAAACTCCAATTGAATAGATGAGGACGGATGAAAAATGAAAAAAAAAAAGCTTAAACAAAGGAAAATAAAAAATCAAACTTTTTAAACCTGGTCTAATCTCTGAAATTCTGGATTCAGGTTGAATTAAGAAACTTAATTCTCAACCAATTTAATGTTGAAGGATGAAATCCAGAAAAAAAAATTAATTTTTTAAAAAAACTTGCCAATGTAAAAAAAAACAATAAAAAGAACAGGGATCAAATTTGATAAGAAAAAAACTCGAGGATAAAATTATAAAAAAAAATTAAAAAAATTATCAAAAAAAAAAAGCAATCAAAAGAATATGGACTAGATTTGAAAGATAAAAAAAATAAAAGGGGATAAAATTGAAAATAAAATAATAATTTTATAGATTATTCAAAATAAAAGAAATACTAATAAAAAAGAAAGGGACCAAATGTTAGGGGAAAAAACTAAAAAGATTGTTTTGAAATTTTGAAGGGGCATGAGATTCGAGTTAGAGAGAGAGAAGAAATAGAGAAAAAATGATCGTCAGTGCCAAACTAGAGATGTTTTCGGTGCACATGTTGTCCTACCATGGAAGGGCAACAGGGCCTTTTAAACATTATTGCGGAAGGCGGTGTTTGGTGACTAAATGACCTCGCACGCGTTGCCTACCTGCTAAAATGTGCAACAAAGTTTTTAAAATATTAAAATACAAAAAAGCTTGAGTTGACTTGATATTAACAAAAAATAATAATAATGAAAAGACCAAAACACCTTTGTGAGATAGCTTTGTTAATTTTAAACATAAAGGTAATTACATAATTTAACTTTAATAATAATAAAAAAAAAAACTCATGGGCTTAAACCATCCTTTTTTTTGTTCTAGGGTATTTAAGTAATTTAATTGTTATAAAAGAATTGAAATAGCTCGATGTTTTTTTGAGCCAAGGGAAAATTTGTCAAAACTCTATTTCAATAAATAGTGTTCATTGGCTAGGGCTATGCTATGAGTCAGATAAAAAAAAATTAACATAAAAAATATCTAGGCATTACTTATGTTTTTTTTCCTAGTAGAAAATACATTTTAAACAATGTAGGGATTGACCCAATATGACCTGGTTGATCTAGCGAGTCCTAATACAACTCAGACAACCCGTAAGAAATAGTTAGATTCAAAATAAATAGTTAAGATGATATTTTTTTATAAATATTGAAATGAGAACATATTGGATCGATTCAAGTCAACTCAGGTTGTCAATTCGCATGCTGGGTCATGAGACTATGTCAGGTAATAAAAGACAAATCAAAACAAATTATAAAGTCTAATTCTCAATAAATCCAATGTTGAAGGATGAAATTGAAAAAAAAATATTAAAAAAAAACCAAATAAAATGACCTGAATCAACTCAGGTTAACTTGTCAAACTCACACCCCAGATTATAAAACTGAAATAACCTAATAGAAAGCAAGTTAAAATAAATTACGAAGTTTAATTTCCAATAAACTTTAGTGTTGAAAGATAAAATTAAAAAAAAACAACTATAAAAAAAACACAAAAAACAACTCGAATCAACTCGAGTTAATCAACTAAATTTGTGACCTAAGTCAGCTCGAGTTAATCCATCAAACTTGTAACTCAAGTCATGAGATAAGGATAACCTCATATAAAGCAAATTGAAACAAATAACAAAGTCTAATTCTCAATCAACTAAATATTTAAAGATAAAATTGAGAGAAAAAAATCAATTAGAAAAAGAATATAAAAACTGAGTCAATGAAGTTAACCTGTCAAACTTAGTCTATTTCTCAATCAACTAAATATTAAAAGATAAAATTAAAAGAGGGAAAAAAATTAATTAGAAAAAAAGTATAAAAACTTGAATCTACTAATTTAACTTGTTAAATTTATGATCCAAGTTATGAAATTAAAAAAATATTATAAAAAATAAATTAAAAATTTTATAAAATTCAATCTCCAATAAACCTAGGATGAAATTGAAATATAAAAAAAATATTGATTAAAAGTTTTTATTATTACAATGAATAGTTTTTGTGAGAAGGATATAGTAAAACTTCTTTTTTTAGTGTGTTTTTTTTTTGTTAATACAGGTAAAATATTTGACTAAGAACAAATTTGGTCTGTTTAAAATATATACTGAATCTGACATTATAACTTCGATTTCACTTGCTGCACTTTCTGTTTAAGTTGCAGGATGACTCTATTGCTCATCCCTAGAGGATGTTGAAAAACTACTCCGTTGTTGTGTCTTTCTATAAAACTAAACCAAGGATAATTTGACTTCAAAAAGCGATCCACGGATCTAGGATTTTGTAGCCTTTTGTGTTTATCAAACGCTCTTATTCGAAGCGCGGGCAATTTTCTAAGTAGATATTTATTCCAAGAAATTCCGCGCAACAGTACATGGAGCAATGCTTCTTCATATTACTCAACTAGACTCTCCCTGGACGAACATGTTGCTTTGCTGATCAACAATTGCTACCATAGAGCATCAACTGCGTCAATGCGGATTTACGCAACCCTTCCCGGGAACTCATCTCATCTAAGGCCACCACCATAATTACAGTCAGAAATAGGCCCCAGAGAAATGCTATTGCTATTGGCAGGTTGAAAGTATCATTTCAACAAACCTAACAGGGACATTTATAGCTAAGACCCTGTGGAGCATTTCATATGATCTACCAAAGAAAAATTCCAACTACTTCACAAGAGGACCTCTTTTTAAGTTCAACATAAATCATTGTAAAGGTGAATGAGAAAATCTAAACAGCAGTTCTGAAACTGCGAAGCAACTTTAAGTAAAATCCAAGTAACAAATCTCCATTTGGAACAAAATAAAAACAGGTCCAGTCCACCGAAGTAACAAGATTAAAGCCTTCTCCCTCTTCTACCACCCTTTCTACGAGTGCTATCCGTTGGAATTGGAGTCACATCCTCTAAAACATCAAACCAAGGAAAAAAAAATAACATTAATATTTTAGAATCCCATTGCAAATGTAACTAACTAAAAGTATCGTTCAAAACTAAAACTATGTCAAGCACACATTCTCACCCACTTGTGCACTCTAGAGACTAGAAATCAACAAAATCCACAAGATAAATTGAGGAAATTGGAAGGAGAAAAAGGAAAATCTTATAGCTAAGAATCCTTTGTTTAAAGCAAACAGCTTATAAATGAAAATTTTAAACACTGGTATACGAGATATGCACAAGTGCCTAATTCTACTAGAGAAATTTATCATGGAATGGGGTCTGACAATAAGCACAACCTACAGATAAGCTGTAGGTGGATGGACCAATAAACCCAGGATTTGCGCCACAAGCAACCAACAAGGAAAAAACTGATTGACACATCATTAGATTGCACAAAGCAAAGCAAAACACAGAAAAAAGGCTTACCTATGCGACCAATTCTCATTCCAGAACGAGCAAGGGCACGAAGGGCAGACTGTGCACCCGGACCAGGTGTCTTTGTCTTGTTCCCACCAGTAGCACGAAGCTTAATATGAAGGGCAGTAATGCCAAGTTCCTGCTTCATAACAAAGAAAAACTAGTTAAATAATAATTTCAAAGTTAAGCTTATGGTGCTTTACAAATTAAAAAATTCTAATGCTCAATACAATTGTTTGATTTTACAAGTTAACAATGATACTTAAAAATTTGAAATATTGAATAGCTCAAAGAGAAATGGTGCAAAAGGATTGACACAAAACACCACTTAAATGATAAGGAAGGCCCTAAAATGAGATAATATATGTAGTATTAAAATGAAAACAAAGTAAAACGCTTCCTGGCTTTGTCTTAAGACTGGATGCACTCTGATTACTCAAGAAATGACCAGGGCCATCTAAACTTCTGGGCCACACATGTAATATATAGCAAGGCGCTACTAAACCAATGAGATGCTAGCCTCAAGTGCATCTTGGCACTGGTGGGGCAGTTACCTAGGCACTAGAAAGACACCTCACAGTTCAGGCACTGCAAGATTGTATTGCTTCACCTAAGCACTAGGAAAAGCACCAAGCTTGGCTTTGGCCACAGAAGGAGCTTGTACCAGAAATGAAGGCAACCTCCCCTAGCCCCTAAAGAACACCGGATAAGAATGATTTAAAAAAAAAATTGAGACCTTGCATCTCTGTGACACATCCTGGGCAGCAAGCATGGCAGCATATGGTGAAGACTCATCTCTGTCAGCTTTCACTTTCATTCCACCTGTTTTAGGAAAGAGAGGATTATTAACTTTGCAAGGCATATATAATTAGGGTTTACCAATCCTGTGCATGCAAATATTTCCCAAAACCTTAAGGGAAAAAAAAGCCAAATATGTACAAGGCCACAATTACATACAAAAGTCAATCTTGGGAGGAAAACAAAATAGTAGCAAACCAACTACATGCCCCACTGGCTAATAGAGCAATTTAGCCAGCCTACACTTGCATAAAAAACAGCAGCCCACATAGGTGGAATTCCTGAATAATTGTCATAAAAAAAAGGCATCACTCACCAGTTATGCGTACAAGGGTTTCTCTTCCAGAGAGATCAGTCACATGCTGCAGTCGAAACAATCAACGGGAGTAAATCACAAAAGTGAATATCAAGTAATGCTACTTGACAAAGTATCAAGAAATCTTTTGTACACTCACAATGAATGTATCGTTAAATGATGCAAAGATGTGAGCAACTCCAAAAGCATGCTCCCCTTCCCTCACAGTGGGTCCAAGGGTCACATTTTCTTCCTTTGGCTCTCTAGTCTTTCTCCTTGATGACTAAAGAAAAAACAACAATAACTTTAGTTAGAAATCTTCCAAATACTAAACAAAGTTTAAATGTTCAACTCTTAAAACCCAGGCTGTTAATGACCCAACATTCTACATTCTATAAATTTTACAGAAATAACATCGTAATCTATTCAAAATGTCCCTCAATAAGATTCAAAGTTCACACTTCAAACTAATATGACAGTCAAAGCAGACAAAAAGGTTTTCATGAATTTGAGTACCTAAACGAGATAAAGCCTCTCAAACTAAGATAACTAAATACTCTAATCTGTTAATAAATCGATACACGGATCTATGGTCTCTATAAGAACAGTACTGTATGAACAATATAAAAACGAAGCAAGGTATATGAAAGCGAGAGTGCGGAGAGAGGGGGGGGGCATCGGTTTACCATGGCTGCGAAGAAGCGAGATTGAGATTAGTTCTGAGGAGGCTGTGAAATGCGAGAAGAAAACCTTAGAAGAAGGAAATACCGAAGCTATGTAACGCGGCTGCGATTATATGTATTATGTAGTGGATGGGTTAGGGTTCTGGCTGTTTAAATTTTGGAGTTTGCGGGCATTTAATATTTTATTAATTAATTAATTATTTTCTTAAAAATAAGAAAAAAAAAAGTTGAGGAGTTTGTTTGTAACCTAAATCTATTTTGGTGTGAATTACAATAATAATTTATAATATTTTTTAATTTTTGATTTTAATTTTTTATATTTATTACTTTAAAATTTTGTTTATTTAGAATTGGGCTTGATGTTAGGTGTATAGATTATTGAATTTCCAAGTGTTGAGAGAAAAAACTCGTTGCTCAATTAATATTTAGTTTGATAAAATTCAATAAAATTTTATTGATTTAAAACAATTGAAACTATAGAGACTAAATTTGAATAATAGACAAATATTGCTTTTTATTTAAAGAATTAGAGACTGAATTGCACGGGTAGGGGAAAGATTAGCCCTTTTTTTATAATGAAAAATCTTAATAATTATCGAAATGAATTTAAAGAAAAATGTAAAGTGTTGTGTTTTAGGAAATATGCAAAAGTTTATGGTAAAAATTTAATGAAAAAAAGGAAACGACCAAAGTGAAAATATGAAAATTCCATGTGTTGAAATTTATAGGAACGGAGGTTTGAAAATGTTTATAAAAGGCAAAATCTTATAGACAAGAATGGAAATTCTTGAGGAAAAGTAAATAATATACTAAGTTAAAGAATCCCTTTTTATGAATAGGAGAGACAACGGAAAGTGCAGGACTTGTAACATGAGAAGCTTGGTTAACAGGGATCAAGTAGGTGCATGACACCTTGTCCTTTTAAATTTTGTACAACTTTATTAATAATTTTGAGATACTTATATCATGTTGTAATCATGAAATTGAATTAGAATGGTTGAATTATGTTTCTAAAATGGAAGAATGAATTATGTCATCAGGGTGAGAATGATATCAAATGATTTATGCCTTCAGGGTGGGGAATAATATCAAATGAATTAGGGTGGGGAATAATATCAAATGAATTATGCATGTAAGGCAGGAATGATGTCAAATGAATTATGCCTTTGAGATGGGAAAATACCATGAATAGAAACATACCTTTATAATAGTGATTGTTAATTGAAATTTAAGATGGCCATAATGGCAACGGTAAAGAGTGTCATAAAAGCACAAGTTGCATGTAATAAGAATAATTAATGAACATGGATGATGTAGAACATAAACCAAAATTATCAAAATGAATTGATGAGTACATGGTTGATGTACAGTATATGTCATAAGTGTTGAAATAAAGTAATGATTGTCTAGTGTATATAAAATACTGGTCTCAAATACTAAAAATGGACCATTGAATATGGTCGATGTAAATTCCAAGCTAAGGTTATTGAAATATATCAATAAATACATAGTGATATAAGATATTGAATGCCGATCATTAAAATGAATAAGTAAACGTGATTGATGTAAATCTCAAGCTAAATAATGGATGAATATAGTAGACATAAAATATGAGCTTTGACTATCAAAATAACTTGAGGAATCTAGTTGATATATGCAATCATTGTAAGGTAAAATTAATGGTTATATCATTGACTTTATAAATTTCATAACTAAGTTAGGCCGAGTTAAGGATATTGAATTGGGTAATTGAACACAATTATTTTAAAGGAAAAACCATGTTTGTGGAATTGAGTTAATGAATCCTGTATTTTAGATAAGGTCAAATTAAAGATATTGAATTAGGTAATTGAACAGGATCACTTTAAAGGAAAATTCATGTTATGGAATTGAGATAATGAATCATATATTTTATACAAGGTTGGGTTAAAGATATTGAATTGGGTAATTGAACACGATCATTTTAAAAGAAAAAACATGTTTATGGAATTGAGCTGATGAATCTTATATTTTAGATAAGATCGAGTTAAATATATTAAATTGGATAATTGAACATGATCATTTTAAAAGAAAAATCATGTTTATAGAATTAGGTTAATGAATTCTATATTTTAGATAGGGTCGAGTTAAAGATATTGAATCGGGTAAACAAGTATGGCATCTTAAGGTATAAGCCTTGAATAGGGAATGGATTAATAAATCCATGAGTTGAATTAAAGTATGAGAAAAAGGAATTAGATGGATCAAGGAATCAATAATGAGTATGGTGTGATATTAACAAATTCTTAATGGGATTGAAGCAAGAGTTATGATTATTGAAATCGATTAATGAATGAAAAATTGATATAAATCTTAAGTTAGGAGTGTTGAAATAAATCAAGTAATATGGTTAATTAAGAGTATGAGTTGTGTTTTTTACTAAAAAAAATGAGACAATATATATTGTTGATTTAAAGTATGAGTTATAATTATTTGAAAAGAATTATGGAAAACATAATTGACAAGATTTTAAGTTATCCAGGGCGGTGATAGTTTAAAATGTACACCGAAGAAAATGGTAATTTTGGATGATGAAGAGAAAGTAACAAATTAGAGATTTGACACATATTCAACATACTATAAAAAGGGATTAATTATGTTATATTTATTGCTAGAGTTGTAATAAAAATATTAATGATATTGAAAAAGGATATGCTTATTCTATTTTCTATGTTTTCTTATGATACATGTATATTTCCTCTTTCACCATAACCTTGGTGTTGCAATTTAGACTTTTATGGTCATTCCCTTGTTGGAAAAACATTGTAAGCTTATCATAGTTATGTAAATAATCTTATCACAGGTATTTAAAAAAAAACAAATTACCCTATTTTTCATTATTTTGACCGTTCAAAGATTTGAAATTGATAAAAATTTTGAGATGTTATAGTTGGTATCAGAGCTTATGATTATGATTCAATAGACTAATTGAATTTGAAAAATATGTAACTAATGGATATTATGTACGGTATGGATTGAAGTTCAAACATAAATTAGCTCACCTTTAAATGGTAAACACTAAGAAATTTGTTTTAAGATATACAAACCAATAATGGAGGTGTATGGAATATCTAGTTTCTGATTATTTGGTAGCATAGAAATGTTGCAAAGAAAATAGGCTGGAAATTAATTTTGTGATAAAACATTGTTTTGCCTTTTGCAACATCTAATCTTAGAAATAGGAAAATCAAAAAGCAGACTAATGCATATTTTTTATAGGCATGGAATTCACTCGAGGAATAAATGGTTATCTTATAAACTTGTAAGCAAAGTATGATTTGATTAGGATTTCACAATAAATCTTAAACAAAGGCAATGTGGACAATAAAAATCAAGCAATCTCAAATATTATGATCACTAACTATAAATGGCATGAACTTGTAGAAAAAAAAAGTTTTGCTCTTTTAAACAAATTCTTAAAAAATGATGATGAGCGAAGAGGAAATAGAAGGTTTCAGTTGGGTTAAAATATTCTGGTTCAACCCTAGTCTAGTTAATAGCTATATGATCAATTGAGAATTGGGCAAGGGAAATAATACTTCTTATTGAACTTATTATAGTGAAAACATGCTTATAGAATTGCTGGTTTGAGTAATCCTTAGCGATATTACATAGAAATAACATAATTAAAAAACAAATTGAAGGAGTTGAGGTCAACCATGGGATATAGACCAGGATGGTCGGTTTTAGTGTTGAAATTTAAAGAAATTCTGAAAATTGCATATTAATTGTGTATTATATATTGACATATGAGTTTAATTGAGTATGATTATGGTGATTTGGTTTGTTATATGCTTGGGTTATTATTGACAAGATTTTTGAAAAATATAAGATTATGTGTGTTTTGAATAGGATAGTGTAATTGTTACATCCATTAAATTCTTTGGGATTTTATGGTTAAAAGGGTATTACTAGTAGCCTAGTTGATGTAAGTTAGGGCATGAATGCTTAAGAGTAAAAGGTTTCAATTTTGAACATGACTTGGTGTTAATGGTGCATTTGAGTTGGTTTGTGTGTGATATGATGATCTTATGAAGCTTAGGTTGATTATATTATTCTCAAAGTAGTATATAATATGTAAATTGCTATATAGAAGAGAGGTTGAATAAATTGTATATAATGTGTTTGATTAAATGTTTGGAAGAGATGAATAAGTTAGTGGTTTATGTGTTGATAAAATAATGTGATAAGGCTTGTATGAATAGATGAGTTAGAAACCAAAGTAACTTTATGAAAGCTAATATGAAAATTCAATAAAATGTGTTGGGATTGATTTGAAAGGTGGAGAATTGGTTCGCCTTGAATTTTTACTTATATGACCGAAACATTAATATAAACTATATTGTTTTATTTTGGGTTTAAAATTTAGGTCAATCAAAGACTAGGAAGGCCTCGCAAGAGTATCTATGATCAGACAAAAAATACAAAAAATAACATATAGATTATGTAGTGGTATTTTTATAAATAAATAAGAATAGCCCCTTCCCCCTTTCTCTTATGATGACCAACAATTCCAGCAGTACCAAGAGGGAGAGAGGACTAAAAATTTCCTTCACTCCTCCTTTTCTTTGCTTTCTTTATGAAACATTGGTGAGAGATTAAGTTAGTGATATGAGAAGTTAAGTTTTGTAGAGAGACTTACACCAACAATGACTAGAATATAAAGAACAATGGAGGGTTAAAACTTAGAGAGAGAAACAAGTATTGTTGAAGGAGGAAGAAAGTTTAAGGAAAAAAATTAAAAAGAAACTCACAAATTAAGCTAATAAAGGTAAATTGATGTTACATTATATTGTCTTGTTTTCTTTGTATTGTTGATGAGAAGATGAAAACCCTCAATTTACATGTCAAGAACTTATGTAAAAAATTTTAGGAAACGATTGTTTTTGTGAACTTTGGGTCTATTTGCATGGTAATGGCTAGAGTAATAACAAATGGAAGAGAAATTTTGGATGGAAACAATGGGTTTTGGACATGTGAGAAAGAAACTGAGGAGATGAAAACTTATTTTGATATTGCGCTGATGGTGGTTAAAAGTTAATATGAAAGCCTAGGATTCGGTACTAAGATAAAATTTTGTTAAGAGAAAATAGTTACATGTAAGGAAGTTAAGAAACTTGCTAAGCTTTATGGAAATTTATAGTTATTCAATGTGTATGTATAAGAAAATTGTAAAGGAACAAACCTTAAGCTAAATATAAATAATGTATGTTTTGTATTTGTATGAAATGATAGATTATGGAATTATAAATGAAAAGGATTTTACATATGAATGTGTAGGAAATCAAATAAATATTGTGGTTTGCTGGTGTGTGAAAATTAATAAGATAGAACAAATGAAACAAATAGAAGAATAGAACATGAAATATTTGCTTACCAAGGGTTGAATATAGATAAGAAGAAAAAAATGATTAAATTGTGTATGAATTAACTAATTGGACTTGTATGTTTTGTTAGTGTTGAAATAATTATGCTTGAAAATGGTAGCCAGGACAAATCATAAATGAGATAGAATGAACTTAAATACCTAGTTAACATATGTTGTTCTAAGTTTTGTAAGTTGATAAGAGAAATAAAAGAATATGTGGAATTAAATGTATAATGGAGAATTTTAGTGGTTATCAAAATGGATTTAAAAGAAATTGTAAAGTGTTGTGTTTTATGAAATATGTATAATTTTATGCTAAAATAACCAAAGTGAAAGTATGAAATTTAATGTGTTGAAATTTATAGGAACAATGGAGAATTTGAAATGTTTATAAATGACAAAAATTTTATTGACCAATTTATTTGACCAACCTGACAATAGCTTGCCAAGATAGGAACATAACTCGTCAAACAATGTGTAAGTGTTATCATTATTTAATTTTTTTATTGACTAATAAGAATATGTTGTATCATGTTTTTAACTAATGAAGATGGCTTCCTTAGGTGGCAATTTTTCTTCTATAATCAAAAAACTTATACATGTTAACAAGTTTCATGCAATTAGTTATTTTTATGGTGCTACCTAACTTCTCAAAGAAAGTGTTTTTGAGTTTTATAGGGAAGAAAACTTGGAAAGTTTAGAATATTTTCTTACACTAATGATTATTAGACCAATTCCTTTTTAAAAAGTTTTACAAACATGAAAGAGATTTGTTTTTAATTTTTATAGTCAATAGTCTCAATATTGACCTAAGATTTATAATAATAATATGATACATACATACATACACATATAGAGAAAGAAAGAGTATGTGTGTGAGTTTTATAGGTGAGAAATTTAGAAATGTAAAAAAAAAAAAATAGGGAAAGGAAGAGTAGCTCCATCTATCTTATATTTTAGGACTGGTGTCCAATCAATTCTTAAATATTAATTGCATCCAATTTATTCCTTAAAGTTTTTGTATTTCTCATTTATTTTTTGTTAGATATTTCCATCCGAACTAACAACATTATATGATGTGAGTTAAATTTTATATATTCAAAATACCTTTAATTTTAAACTTGTTAAAATAAGTTAATGTAATTATTTTTTTATCAAAATTCATCATGCGTGATATTTATATAAAAAAGTAATTATTACAACTTGATTGTTAATTTCATAATAAAAGTTTTAGTATTTTTAACAAGGTTTATTTTTTTGATTAATCAAGAAAATAACTAGTTAAAATTCAATTCTTAATTTTAATACTAACATTTTAATAAACACTTGACGTGAAAGTATAGTTTCTGAATGTAACAAACTTTGATATAATATTAAAATAAGTTTAAAATAAAAGGTATTTTGTTTTATAAAAAGTTAACTTCATCACATACAAGTCATATGTCATATGTCGTGATTTGGTTAGTTTTGAAAAGAGAAATCTAACAAAAAAATAGATTGGAGATATAGTAACCTTTTGATGTAATTGAATGCAATTCAAAGTTTAGAAATATATTGGTAGCAACCCTTTAAATATAAGAGCATATGGAGCCATTTTTCCTATAAACACATACAAAACTTAGTTCAACTTGCCTTTATATTTTAGAATGATAAATCCCTAAAAGTTTAATCGCTCTCGATATATCTTGATATTTCATGTCATTATCTAATTTATCTTTATTTTACAATGATAAAAATATCCTTTATTTGAGAAACTCAAACTTCTCTTAATTTATTTATTTTTAAATAATTTTTATGTGGTGTTAAAACTCATTTTTTTCTTATGATTATTTTTTGTAATAGATTAGATTGGGTTAGGTTAAATTGGATTTTAGTTTCTTATGTAAGAGTCCAAAAACTTACCCGACTTTTATTTTGGTGTACACATGACTTTTACATGTTTTTAAACATACTTAATATTGAAACAAAAAAAAACTTTTACATGCATTTTAATTGATTAAATATAAAAAATAAAAGTAAAAAAAATTAAATTAAATTATAAATAAAAGGCACGCCAATCGAACCAACTACACTTTTTATTAAAACAATGTTTAAGAGTGTAATAATGATTATTTTTTAAAGTGTTTTTTTACTAAAAAAAGTATCAAAATAATATTTTTTTATTTTTTAAAATTTATTTTTGATATATACACATTAAAAAAAATTAAAAAAACAAAAAAATTAATTTCATTTAATTTTTTTTTAACAACAAATTAAAAAAGCAGGCTGAAATCAAACATTCCTTAATCTGGTGTGGAATGTGCTTGGTCCACAGCCTGGTTCTCGGGCCAGGACATGGGCCGTATAAACTTCGAGGGGGAAAATAAAAGAGAAGAGGCAGCAGGAGCAGGAGCGGGAGCGGAAGAAAGAGAGGAGAGCAAACCAAAAGAAAAGAAAAGAAAAGAAAAGAAAAGGATGGGATCGTCAGCGGCCATTAGAGAATTGCAGCGAGATCTTGAAAACAAAGCGAATGATCTTAGCAAACTCCAAAAAGGCAATAAAATAAAATAAAATAAAATCCCTACGTCACCAATCTTGCTGTATTGATTCCAAAACCCTAGCTAACTTTGTTTATTACAGATATTGCGAAGAATCATCAAGTCAGGAAAAAGTACACTATCCAGCTTGGAGAGAACGAGCTTGTCCTCAAGGTAGGTCTAACTTTTTTTTTTTGGGAGGAGGGGGTTTATCTGATTTGGGTTTTTATTCATGTATAGGAGTTGGACTTGTTGAATGAAGGTGCAAATGTTTACAAATTAATTGGTCCCGTACTTGTGAAGCAAGACTTGGCTGAGGCTAATGCTAATGTGAGCAAAAGAATCGAATACATCTCTGCTGAATTGTATGTTTTTTTTCCCTTCTATATTCTTCGTTTTTTCGTGGGCTGTTCTTTCTTATTTACTGATAATTTAATTTTTTTTAATCACATCTGGATCGAGATTTGTGCCTATTGTGTTTTGTTTATTCTGTAACGAGTGCTCAATTACCATCAGTAAATGTGGTCGCTAGCCTGTACCGACATAACTCTTTGAGTTGTCATATGTTGGACCGATCCAGTGTTCTTTTCCTGTCATTTCTTGAATACGGAAATACCTATTCAACGGACAATGTCTATTTGCTGCTGTTTAAATTTTATGAGCTTTGCTTAGGCCTCTTGTAGAAGGGAGATTTGCGGAAACTAACAACAACAAGAAATAAAGTATAAAGATTTCCAACTTGCAGAAGATTTTGTTTTAAACCCCTTTTCTTTTGTATTGTTTTTGCTTGTACAATGGGTAAAACTGAATATTGGAAACAAATCTAATAAGGAACTTTTCACAATATAGGAAGCGACTTGATGGAACTCTTCAAGATTTGGAAGAGAAGCAAAACAGCAAGAAAGACGCGGTTTGTGGCTTTCCTTTCTTTTGCTTAATCCAGTTTATTATTGAAGTGCCTTGTCATATGCCTCTCCATATGGCACTTGTCGTTCATGCTCTCTTTGATATTTGTCACTGGTTATATAGTTAAAGTTCACATCTGTGGCAGCCAAATTTTTGAAATCTGATACCGGTTTATTTGTTAAAGTTAAAAACACGAGTCTTCTATTATTCTTGGTTTATTTTAGATGACTTGTTTTGGCTGCCTCGCTTTGCTGCTTTCTCTCTCTCTCTCCCTGTGTTCATCAACATTTTCTGCCCATGGCTTCTTTCTAATTTCTTGTAAGATGCTGTTGTGACTACATTTTTCCACTTCATGTCTTGATATCTCCTCTGACCAATCTCTTTCTCTCTCAGCAGTTAATGCACTTTCCAAGTTTGCAAAGCTTCTGCATCTAGTTTAGTCTCAGGCCAAAACTTTTACTTTAAAAGCTTTGGTTAATTTGGTGGTTCAATCTCTGTGTTGTTGATTGCCTGCTTCAATTTGTTCTTTGGTTGCTCTTTAAGGATGACCTTTTCTGTCTTGTAATGGTTGATTTTCTTGCTGTCTGCATCAAACTATCCAGCTTGGTGTGTGGCTTATTAGGTGTTTATTTGTGTTCTGTGCTGTCTCCAACTGGTTCTCATAGAAGTCTCTGCAGTTTATTTTAGATGCCTCCTTGCTGGTTTCTTGAACCTCTCCCTTTCTAGTCATAATTTTATCTAGAGGTGTTGTTTTTTGTGATTTAGGCCCGCTGCGCTTGTCATTCTCATCTTGGTGTATTCTGATTTTCTAGCTAGAGCTTTTGGATTTCTCCTGACAGCTACTATCTAGCTGTCAGGAGGATTGATTTACGCTGCTGTTTGTGCTATTTGTATTTAGATTTGATCATCATTGTAGTGTCATGTATATTGCCTTCTTTGTGGAGTTGTAATAAGCTTGTAGTTCTTGGTGCCTTGACAGCCATTTTCTTATGTCAACTTGCATTTTTCTTTGATCACTGATAAAAAAGGCCTTTGCTATTATTGTTTCTTTTCTGGTTGTTGGTTCTTGGGAGCTGACTTTGGGGGTTTGTGTGGACTTTCTTATGACATGGTGCTGCTATGCTTGTAACCTTTAAAGTTTTGGGTCCTCTGTTTCTTGAGGACCTTTTCTGCGCTCTTTTTTTGCTCTTAATTATGTCTTTTCTCCCAGCTTGCTCACCTAGAGCTTGCTTGGTGTTTTTATAATATGATTTGTCTTTTAGAAAAAAATGTTCATGTTATTCTTTTCATGTCCATTCATTTTCACTGTCATCATCAACAACCACCTTTACAAAAAATATTTGACGCATTGAAACCATGGTCCAGTTTCATCTCAGCATGCCTATCATCTCGCAGTTACTTTTTCAGTAATTGTACGAGGGGTGATGCCTGCATTTTGTTATTTGTTTTCCTGATTGTGGCTTGGGGGAATGTTGTTAAGTGGTGGTAAACATCAGTTGGTTAGGGTATATTAGCTTGCATGCATTTTCTTTAAAGAATTAAAATAATCAAATAGGATGTAGATTCATGGTTCAAGAGGATAGAGAAGTGGAGAGTGAAAGATAGAATCTCAGTCCTGGTTTATAAACTTCCTTTGTGCTGTCATGTAGACTTCACCATTGTATATTGCACCATGACTTTTGGTTTCAAAATTAGAGCGTTATCCATTGCAGATCATATATATCAATGACCATTTACGTTTTTGATGATTTTGATGTCTTGCAGATCTTCAAGTTACAACAGAGGATCCAATCATTCCAGGCTGGCAAAGCCAAGGCATAGATATGCCATCTTAGGTGTGTTCACTTTGTCAGTTGTGACATTTTTTTAGAGGATTTAATGTGTATACTTTCGTGCTAGAGGTCTTTCACAACGTTTCACTACTCTCTCTAATCACTATGATATGTTCCAAGTTTGTGTGCCAGAAATATTGTTTTCTTTATAAAACTACTTATCATTTCTTGAAAGCTACAACACCTTAGGTTGTGTTTCGTTTTTAGATTGAAGGGGGTCAAATTTTAACCCCCTTTAATCTTGTTTGCTAATTCTTTAGGAAAGGGAATAGTCAAAGAGGGTTAACATGGAATGGGGTCAAAAAATTGGAAGGAATTGTTTAGAGGTAAGATTCAAGGATGGAGTGTTAAAGAATGTTTGATAGGAGTTTGTAAAATTATGGGTATTACTGGATCCCATTATATATAAAATTAAAAAAATTAAGTAATACAAATTGAAAAATAAAAACGAAATGACAGTTCAAAAATTTTAACCCTTGAAAATGGTCGAAAAGTAGTTAAGTTCGTACATCTTGTTTTTCAAATTCAACTACAACTTTCATTTTTCATGTTTCTTACATGCCCAACAACAAATAAATCCCATCATTATGCATTATTTATTTATTTCTAATTTCAATATTAATTTAAAAATTATTGGATCCCACAATTGCAAGTAATTTTATACACCTTCCAACCGTTCTATTTTTCTAAAAAGTGGAATAATGAACCTGAATTCCATCTCTATTTAAATCTGGGCCTGTGCTGGAAATTCCGGCCTAAAGATCGATTAGTGGCTGGTGGTACATAAATATTCAAATATAAACTGCTGGAGTTTCTCTTCTCCTTTTGCCTTTCTTCTTCTGTACCAAGCTAGGTTATCCTTGCTCATCACACATTTCTATGCATTTTATTCAGTCACCAAGCCCCACACTTTTCTATGTAGAGTTTTCGGCACTGCAATAACCTCCAAGCATTTTTCTGTTATCGGGATTGAACAACACATTCTAGACATCACATTTTCTATGGAAAGTATCACCACATTTCTACACCAATGATTGTGCAATCACCATCTTCTTTACCTTGCAGCATTACTCTTTAGAGATAAGTAGATGTGATCAAGGTTTATAAATATTTGGTCATAAGATAAGAAAGCTAAGTTATTTTCAATCATTTAAGGGCAATTAACCCAACAATTCTAAAAATAATCATCAAGCACTTAACAATTACAAGAACCATAAATAATTATAAAATAAGTCATATAAGTTCATAGGCATTGATGCACAACATCTAGATACACACTTCCTATAATTTCATTATATTTTTTTTATTGTACATTATTTTATTCTCATACAAATATTCACTTAAACATTAGAGTTGTTTTGTGGAAACCATTAAGGAAAGAGACAATTCTATGTTCAAGACTAGTTTGGTGCCAAGGATGTAGCCATGAAAAACCCAATTTATATATGAAGTTTTTCATGACTTCATCAATGATGCTATTTATGAGAATTAAACAAAAAACTAGTTCATTCTTATCTTATCTGCCACCATTTTTTTTCCATGATTAGCGTAACTTCAAGACATGAGAGAATAACTAATCTCTTTATTATAGGAACTTATACACCTCTAGATATCCACCAACTCTCTTTATCACTTGTAAGTAATCAATAATGTTATTTTAGTATATATAGGAATAGCTTAGCACTTTTCCATTCCATCAACAAAAAAATATAACGCACAACTCCATTACATGCATTAGGTGCACAAAAACAACTCTAGTTTTCTAAAGGAACATGATAAAATGACGATACTCCACTATGAAAAGCATTTCTCAATAAGACCTAGCCACTAGTGCGGCTATTGCCATTAATCTTCTTCTGAATCTCGCTTGCTTGCTCCTCGTCGAAAAAGACTCATATACAAGATGAGAACATTAATTGCACGAGCTATTTAGGATGGATATCACGATGAACAAGTGAGAGACTCTACTATGTCATCTAGTGTTACACACTCATCTCTTCAAATATGATGTCTTTGTCAAAGCTAACTTAGATAACTATGACAATCTTACAGATCCAAGAGAGCAAATACAAAATGTCAAAAGCATCTTAGAGCTTATAACATAAAAGAGTGATGCTATATGCAAATTTCCCCCCAATAACATTCCATGGGTTTGCTTGGTGTGATATCACATCCTTCAGCCCAACTTCATCCATATCTTTCATAATCTTTATGTTAAGCTCATTTTTCATTTTAGCATTAACATACTAGCTAAAATAAGTACAATTGAGCTCCTTTTCATTATCCAACGAGGGGATAAAAGCACCATAGCATATATCTAGAGATTAAATGAGGAAATATTAAACATGAAAAACCTTCTCGAACTTATTGCCATTGAAATCACTTAGTGAAGTCTACAACTACTTTTTTTTAAGAACA
The DNA here is from genome assembly GCF_951802175.1 of Populus nigra. Taxonomy (NCBI): domain Eukaryota; kingdom Viridiplantae; phylum Streptophyta; class Magnoliopsida; order Malpighiales; family Salicaceae; genus Populus; species Populus nigra. Next base: position 9,122,225 of record NC_084858.1, on the reverse strand, counting down.
TCTGTATGCTCCCATTGAAAAAACTCTTCTTAACGTGAAACAGGCATTGAAGAACCATATTCAAGTAAGAAGAAACAAGTGTGATTAGATCAGGACACCCTTGTTTCTAAAGAGCATAATCTCTCTAATGCCATTAGTCTTATACTAAGGTATTCTATAGTACTAAATGGTCTATTTGTGATCATTTAACATCTCCTAAGCTCTTGACTACACCTTTCACCACTATATGTACTGAAATGTTGGCTACCATTTAAAGAAATGATTTTGTGTGATACCCAACTCTTGTGAAGAGTGGTACAAATACAAGAAATCCTAACAGGTTGTAACTTTTACCATGATCATGATTATGACATTAAAGAATGTCATGTCTTGAAAAAAAAGATAGAGAGACTAATCTCTAGGAAATACCTCCAACAATTTATAAAAAGGGAGATTCAACCTAAAAAATTAGAGAAAAGTCTGTATGATGTACTATCTAAGAAAAGGGTATATTCGTTTTCTAATTTTTAGGTGGAATCTCTCTTTATATATATATATATATATATATATATATATATATATATATATATATATATATATATATATATATATATAGAATCGTACCAATTAAAAATCTTGCATTGATGTAAATTGTATTTTTTTGAAAAGATGTAAACAAAGTATTGCCACGCTCAAAACTCAAATGTGAAGAGGGTTCGAGTAATTCCCCGGGATAAATTGAAGAGAATGGTGGATGTAAGGACGGACGTTTGACAAATAAAGGGGGACCCAATTGTCCATTTTCAAATCACATACTCAAATATGACTCAATTTCCAAATTACATGAGTCTAGAATGACGATAAACGCTGGATTAAGATATGGATGTGACGCTCAATTTCAATCGTGAAAATAGTGACTCTCTTGAATCTTCATCTAAAGTTGTTAACTTGGCCTCCGGATATCTGCTGGCATTCACCAATCAGCGGGATTAGTTCTCCACAAAGATCATTTCATCAAAATATCTTCTTTCAATTAGCTGTGCGTGATTCAATGAAAGCTAAACTTGTTCATTGCCGGGCATTTAGTTGCCTTATCACGACCTCCATTAATGCAAAACATCATCTCATACAAGTTCTATCAAAAGTTCCGTTCAGAATTTGCTTACTGTAATTCTCTTATTTGTCTTTTATAAATCAAAATATCAAACTATCAATTGTTTAAGTTAGTTAAGGGCTGTTGGTATCCTTTTTGTATTTTTATTTTTATTTTAAAAAATATTTAAAAACTTGTTTGTTTTTGTATTTTTTTAATATAAAATTAACAAGAATTTCTAAAACAACAAAAAATGGTTTTTTTCTTCTTCTTTTTCACCATATACCATGGGAGTCATGTTGGCTTCAAGAGTTAAAAAATGGACGTGGATCATATCGAGAGTTTGGGTTGATATGTGGTGTCTGAGACTTTCAAGGTTCGGCTAGGATGTGGTTCACAACACGTAGGATACCACCTAAAACCAACTCTTGAGTGAGAGAGAGTTGATTTGAACCTAGTTCATGGCGCTCAAGAATCAGTCTAGGACTAGTCCAAGAATGCTTGGGTTCAAACATCCTAAAGGTAGATTTTAGTAATTATATGACGTGTAAACATACTACTTGGTCTAAAAAAGGTGTCAAATGCTTGATGAGATGATTAGTAGACAATAATTTCCTAGCCGTAAGGAAAAGGAAGCTAAAATGCTTACCATTAGGGCTATAATGAATGATGAGATCATGGGCGATAATTCTAAAGTTAAAGAAAAGAAGTTTTCAAAGGCTAATGATTAGAAAGTTGCTATAAAATCGGTAAAGAAGCAATAAAGAGGGAACATCTTCCATACTAGATGTCACATTAGTAACAAGGTGTGTAATGTTATTATTTATAGTGGAAGTTGTGCTAACGTTGCTAATACTATACTTCTTAAGAAATTGAATCTAAACACTGATAACCATGATAGACCTTAAAAGCTTTGATGGTTAAATAAATACGGTGAAGTTATTGTGATTAAATTGGTTTTGATTTTTTTTTTATTGAAAAGTATAAGGATGAGGTTTTGCGTGATGTGGTTCCTATGCATGCTAGTCATTTACTGTTGCCAAACATGATGGATTTAAAAATAGGTATTCTCTTGAGAAAGATGGAAGTGCATACACATTTGTATCATTGTCACCTAGATAGGCATGCTTATCTGAAATTATTATCGGCCACTATTTTCATATAATATTGTTAGAGGAAAAAATTGGCAAAAAGAGAACTTTGAAGGCTTAAATAAGAACATTTAAAGCTGAAAAGAGAAAGTAAAGCCAAGGAGATAAATAAATCATGTGAGGTCATGAGTTTAAAGAGTGAAAATAAAGTGAGCCTTAATGAAAGAATAAGAGAGGAGAGAAAAGACTTAGACTCAACTAAGGGAGAAAAAAAGCTTTGGGTTTGGGTTTGGGTGCATAGGCATAAAAAGAGGTTTTCTAGACATGAGAAATCAAAGTTGATACTTAGAGGAGATGGTTCATTCACATTCCTTGAAGGGGTCAATGCCTACAAAGTAGATCACAAGGTGAGTACAATGTTGGTGATCTTTCTTTATTTAATGTTGGTGATGATTTAAGGTCAAATCATTTTGAAGAGATATGGGATGATGTGATCCTAGCTACCACATCAAATTACAAAATTTGAAGTTGGAGAACCATTAGTAAATTACGAAGATAGAGAACCATTCGTTTGAAGTTGGACTTCAAATCTGCAATCAAATTATAAATTTGACCTTGGGCTTGTTTTAATTATTTGGGCTTTTATTTATTTATCTTTTATTTTATTATAGGGACTCCAACATTTAAGGGTTATTTAGGTTAGGTTTTATTTATTATTTTACTTATTTTGAGCTTTTATTGTGTTAAGGCTTATTTATCAAGTAGTGAAGGAGAATATACTAAGTCTAGGAATTGATACAAGTTTGAGAAGTTCACAAATGACTAAAGAAATGGGTTTTGCTTGTATAGTTAGTAAACATTAGCAATTATAATGATGCAAATGCTTATTATGATTTTTATGGTTCTGTTTGTGTGTTTCAAGTATTTTCCTATTGAAGGACTCCGTACCTTTTAAATGTCATTAAGCTATCTAACCTTCCATTGGAGAGAGATTATTGTATTTCAAATGAATACTTTTAGAACAATTTATATATGTAATCAAGAAAAGTATGAAAACCTTATTAATGTGTAAAGATAAATTGTGTATAGAGACTGCACCGATGTTATGTAAAAAAACATTACCTGTTTTCTTAAGTTCAAGGCTCAAAGTTCCTTTATGAATGTTGTAAATTACGGGGTGTTACACTATAAATATAAAAAATAAATATATAGTTTGGTTAATTGTTTGATAAGTTGTTAAGTTAATTTTTAGAACCAAAGAATGAGAATATAGTGGTAAAAGGCGTAGCAAGTCTCTTAGAGTGAAAAGCCTAATAAATTGTTTGAAACACGAGAAAAATGAATTTTATTGTGAGGTAAACATGTGAGGTTTGATGAGAAAAAAAAATTAATTTTTTTTATTAGCTACTAACCTTTATTTCGAGTATAAACACTATCTTCAAAAAGTGTTGAATAAATAAACATGAAAATTATGAAGGAAAGGCATGATAGAATGGAAGCTATGATGGAACTATTAATGAGTAAGTTTGATGAGATGATTAGTCATAAGAAAAAGAAAGTTAAAATGCCTATCATTAGGGCTATAGTGAATGATGAGATTGTGGGTAATAATTCTAAAGTGAAAGAAAATAAGTTTTCAAAGGCTAATGATTAGAAAGTTGCTATAAAATTGGTAAATGAGCAATAAAGAGAGAACATTTTCCATACTAGACGTTACATTAGTAAAAAGGTGTGTAATATTATTATTTATAGTGGAAGTTGTTCTAATGTTGATAGTACTATACTTGTTAAGAAATTGAATCTAAACACTGTTAAACATGATAGACCTCAAAAGCTTCGATGATTAAATGAATATGGTGAAATTATGGTGATCAAACAAGTTTTGATTTTCTTTTTTGATTGGAAAGTATAAGGATAAGGTTTTACGTGATGTGGTTCCTATGCATGCTAGTCATTTATTATTGGGGAGACCTTGATAATTTGATATGAAGGCGAAGCATGATGAATTTACAAATAGGTATTCTCTTGAGAAGGATGGAAGGGCATACTCATACATATCATTGTCACCTAGACAATTTTATGAAGACCAATTAAAATTGGAAAACAAAAGTGGTTAGTAAGGGGTGCTTATCTGAAATTATTATCCGCTACTATTTCTATACAATATTGTTGGAGGCAAAAGTAGGCAAAAAAGAGCTTCGAAGGCTTAAATAAAACCAATAGAAAGGCACATGTGATGAAAGCATTGTTTAATAAGGTACAACAACATGTTGAGATAAAGAATGAGAAGTATGGACTCCAAGAAAACAAAGGACAAAAAAGAGTTGTCATTGAACTAGGAGATTGACTTTGGGTACATAGGTACAAAGAGAGTTTTACTAGAAATAGAAAATCAAAGTTGATGCTTAGAGAAGATGGTTCATTCACATTCATTTAAAGGGGTCAATGTCTATAAAGTGGATCTACAAGGTGAGTATAATGTTAGTGCTATATTCAAAGTTTATAATCTTTCTTTATTTGATGTAGGTGATGATTCAATGTCAAATTATTTTGAGGAGAGGGGGGATGATGTGATCGTGGCTATGACATGAAACAATCCACTAATAGTTTCTATTAGGTCTATTCTAAGGTCTAAAACAAAATGGATCCACGAGGAGTTCAATGGGTTAAGTTAAAAGGCTTGGGTTAAGAAGATTCAAATCTACCAGTTCTAACATCTCATTGATTGTTTTTGCTATAACTGGAGTTGTAAAATGAATCTTTTATATGATTCTAGTTGCATTGGAAAGTAGACATCCATACCTTTCTAGTGACATATGGTAAAACCTTATAATTAATCAAGAAAAGGGAGAACCACTCGTTTGAAGTTGAGCTTCAATTCTGCCAACAAATTATTAAATTTGACTTTGAGCTTGTTTTAATTAATCGGGCTATTATTTATTTGTTGTTTAGTTTATTGTAGGTACTATAGCATTTAAGGGTTATTTGGGTTACATTTTATTTTATTATTTTAGTTATTTTTGGCTTTTAATGTGTTAAGGTCTATTTATCAAGTTTGGGTCCATTATGTCAGATTAAGGTTAGCTTTCTACTATATAAACCAGTTGTCAATATTATTTTGGAATTGATGGATTTTTACCTAAGGTTGCCAATATTGTGTGCCTTTTTCTCTTATGTGGTTGAATGATTTTCATACTAAGTTTTTTATTGAACTTGCAAACTCTTTGAAGGATTGATCAGCTTCATTGTGTTATATACTTCGCGTTTGTGTCTTGTTATAGGCATAAGGTGGAGATGATTAATTCCATATAACTTTGGTATTTCAAAGTAAGGTTCTTGTTAGGTCAAGTTGTAAACTTTCATCAAAACCTTAAATTATGAGACAATTTCACATCAGTTTGGTATCAGAGCTCGATTAATTTTAGGTTATATCCTTTTAATTTTCATCATTACAAATAATTCTAGGGTTTTTTTTAGATCTTGTTATATCTAGGGTTTGTGTTCTTGGTTTTCTTGGTTTCTTATTCTCTAGGATTTCTGCTATTACAACATAAAAAAGATTACATCTTTGTGGTATTTTGGGGGAATTTTGATTAAAAACATAGAAGAACAAGGAAGTAGAGAATTGATTCTTGATAGGAAAATAAAAAAAAAATCTTGAAGTTACATAAATAAAAACAACTGCATACAAACAAGAAATTATATTCATTTTTGTACTTGAGAAATTCAGCACTCATTTTTTTTAAAGAATCAAAATCACATATCTTGAAAGGATTCTTAGAGAAGCAATTTAGAAATTTTTGATCTTGCATGAACTAGGGTTTAGCCAAAACTTATCTTAGAAATTCTTAGTGATCTTTATTGATTTCTTTCAAATTTAGGTAGAATAGAATTTTCTTGTATTTATTTTCTTAAATTTCATAGTTTTTGTTATTTCTTAATAATAATAATTCTTGTTTTTATTTCGTGTCTTCGTTTTCGTCATTATATTCGCACAAATTTACATTTCTGCTCATAAGTTTGTCCTCAAGTTTTAAAGTTTGAATAATTCTTGATTCTTGAGTCTATATGTAAACCCTCACATAAACATAGGATCGAAGTAATGGGATCTCAATAAGTAATGGAGACTCGGTATGAAAAGAAATGAATAAATAGTGGAAATAATAATAATTATGACATGCAAGGGAGAGAATGATCTCCATGAATAAATTTAAAGGTAGTGTTGAAGTTGAAATGAGGGTTATGTATTTTGGGTTAAAATTCATAACGTTGGCAAAACCAATGACAAGTTTCAATGGATAAAAGAATACGAAAAATGAGAAAATATGTAAACCCCGACCAAAAAACTTATTTTGACAAATTAGTGATAAATGAGGTAATATTGAATTTAATGAGTGTAGATTAAGGGAAAATTTTATGATGATCTAAGTAAATAAAATAATGCAAGAAATTTAGATTTTGGCGTAAAGGATACCGGCTGTCAAGTTTTACGATATTGATTATATCTCTCAATTTGAATGTTGGATTGGATTAAATTTTTTTAAGGAATCTCCAGACTTAGTTTTTTATCCTAGGCTGAAATTTAATGTCAATGGAAGTTTGAGAAGGTTTTGCAAGAGTACTATTGACAGTTGAGTAAATTAAAAAAGATGACACATAGGCCATTAATAAAGGTATTTTGGTAATTTTATTAAGAACATATTCTCTTCTCTTCCGTTAAAGATAGCCTACGACTAGTGCAAAGGGAAAACAAGAGGGAGAGTAACTTTTGTCCCATTTTATTCGTCTTCTCTCAATTTCTTCAAAGCTAACTTGACACGATCAAAGAGTTGATGTCTTATACCAAGTGCAAGAGTGTCAAAGTAATAAATAAACCGGCAAGATCGGGGTCGAACCCACAGGGAGGTGAACTATATAAATTATAAATAATAATAATGATGATGATGATGATGATGATGAGGACTTTGAGATGTAAGATAAATGTGAAGATTAAACAATGATAAAAATAAATGTCAAGGTTAGAGGATCCACTAATAATATTAGAGATAAATAAAGTATAAACTCTTTATAAATTATCAACATGATTATATTGATCATCTTATTTATGTAACACCTTACTTATAAATTTTATCAGGTATTCATGATGTTAACTTATATTGACAACAAATCAAGTTCCTCTCATAATAACGATGTTGGCAGAAGACTATGAAGGATCAAGTATTTGATGTACCAAGTGTTATACAACACAAATCTAGATTAACCATTTAACAAGCAAGGTATTAAGAATTAATAAGATAAAAATGATAAGATATGTTAATAGCAAACTTTCTTGGATATAAACATTAAAGTCCATGTTGAGTTTATATTATACTTATCCTAACACCATTAGTGAAACCTTTTCACCTTGACATAATTAACTTAGCTTGACATTATGAAGAAGAAAAACATTAATAAACAATATAAGAACATAAACATGATATAAGTTAACTAAGTATAGTAAAGGAAATGAAAAGCATGAACAAGAGATTAATGAAAGCAAAACTTAAGCATTACAAAAATATAAAGAGAGAGCAAGAACATGATCTTGATATGAAGAACTAAGACTACTAAATGAATGGCAAATGCCTCCTTTTATAGGCTAAAATTCAGAACTATTCATTTGGTAATTGATTATTGATGTAGTGGCCAACTATTGATTTAGTAGACTTGGTGGACAGCAGCACTCAAACATTTTGGCTGGATGAATTGACATTGATGCAATCCGAATTTGGCAAAGTGTTCCGCATGAAAGTTGTTGGAAATCATCTTATCTTTTCACTCATAAACTTTCAGAGCATTTGGATCACTAGAGCTTGAGATATGGCTAAAATATTGAGTAGTGCTGCTGGTGGACGTGGTGGATAGCCCTCAAGCTCTTGTCTGGATGAAATGTCATTGTTACCATTAGAATGTGAGTAGGTCTTCTTCATGAAAGATGTTGGAAATTGTCTTTTCCTTCCACCCACCAAATTGCATGTCATTTTGCCTTCTAGAACTCCAATTATGGGTAAAAGTCTGAGCAGTGTTTGGGTTGGATTGCAGGATAGATTCTGACTTCTCTTTTGTGGACAAACTTTGGGTTTGAAAACGGCACATTTGGGTCTTCCACTATTCATGAACATTGTAGGCCTATTTATTATCTTTCTATCCATATAAATTAAACTGAAATCCAAGATCTGCAGCTCCAGATATGACCCAATAACTGAACAGTGTTCTAATTTGAATTGAATTGGTATCTCCTTTCTAAGCTTCATCTTTTCTTTGTCCTTTCACTTTCAATAGTTAATCACATCAATCAATTCTTTGAATTGTGAGATATTCCTGCATTTAAAATGAGCATTTACCATAAATTAAAGCTATCTTATATTATCAAACTTGTTATTATAAAACATGCTCTAGTTAAGGAGTTATTGATACTTCAAGTGCAAAATGATGATATAAAACCTTGATAAAAATACACTTTTAAGTATTAACCACTAAACTAAAGGGAAGTGTTCTTGGAAGGATTATATCTAAGAAAACAAATTAAGTGACTAAACTTAGAGAGTTAGAGAGCTTGAAAGCTTGAGAAGAATAAAGAGAAGAAGCTAGAAATTAGAAGAGGAGGACATAATTTTTTTAGATTTTTCTAAAACTCACTTAAATGAGTTAAAATAGAAATAGTGAGGAACATACCCTCAAGTAAATTTGTTTCTCTTTCTTGTTCTTGAACCAGGGGAAAAAAACCTCTAAGTTTAAGATTATAAGGTTCATGTAAAAACTTGTTTTGGGGGAATGATTGTTCTTGTGAATTTTAGGGTTATTTGCATGATAACAACTTTAATAACAACAAATAGAAGGAATAAATTGATTGGAAACTTTGGGTTTTGGGATGCTAATAGGGTAGGAACTTCGACAACCATATCTTGGTCGTCCACCACTGGATTAAGATGTTTTTGGACATGTTATTATTCTCAACGTTATTTACATTCTTACTAGAGGGATTGTCAATATCAGACTCCATTTGAGAGATATCGCTAGAGGAATATGTATGGAAAAGCACCCTCTAGAAAAGTCTCAGTCGTGGCCATTTTCTCATTCTTTCACCATTGGATTGATCTAGATCTTGAATAAGTTGTTCATCCAAATGTTTGATAAATTCTAAATAGTTAATATTGAAAAAAAACACCGATAAGAAATTGTTATTTTCGAACAGTAGGTCTTCAATTTCATGATAGTTCAGTATTGTTCCAGTATAAGGAGATATAACCATTGAATTTATCTCAATTTTGGATATGTTATGCTAATGATGATGATGTATAACTACACCATTTGGAGATATTGAATTTTGAGTTTACAAAATAATGTTTTAAGTTTAGTTTGAGAAATATTGAATGAGAATTTGATGTTTAGCATATAAAGCATGTTTTGGGCCTAAAGATAATTGTAATGGGTTTAATGATGATGGATGTGTTTGAGAATTGTTTGTATTATGTTTGTTTCATGTTTGATGTGTTGATAAGTTATGTGTAACGACTTGAAATTTCAATGTAACTTTCATATTTCTAATCATCATGTCTGAGTGTAATGGAGTAATTGTTTTTTGTGCAATCTGTCTAATAATACATCCCATTATTGATTCTTTGGTTTACCAAATTTACAACAGAGTTTCTCCTATAACTTAGACATTTTCTCGGATCTATTCTTATCCTCCTAGGTAACACAATATCAAATAACTCTATTACATACACGTATTAGCCTTCGGCCACCCATCAATTCAATTGTTTCTCCATTTGATTCTTTCACATCGCTTCTCACAATTCATCTTATATTCTTTTCTTTTTTCATTTACTTAAAACATATGTATAATCAATACACACACACACACACACATACCAAAAGAGATTCAACAACCAAATGCTAGAATACAATCATACCATTTAGTTTAATTCAAGGTGAAGTTATTAACATAATTTTAAATATTCATAATATATAAAAATAAATACCTAACAAAATTATAAACAGTGAAACGACACAATCAGTGCTGACCCGCATCGTGACACAGACCTGTAACATATATAGCATTATAAGAGTTATTAGTCATCAGAAAGACTTATGCTCATGATTTTTTTTATAAGGGAAATGAATTATTATTTCTATTAACACTTTTAACAATCTTGCTCAAAACATTCAACTCAAGTTCAATAATACCTCAACTTATATGACAGTACTCGTGCTCATCATTGCAACTAAAATAACATTACAAATTTAACATCTAGCCATAACATACATGTATGTGGTTTTTCATAAGGAATGAGAACAATATGCTTATCCAGAATTCTTTTAGCATCAATTACATCATATACATATTGAAGTACACATTAGCTACTATGATGTCTAAGTTTATATTTGTCACTTTCGACGTTGCCTTTACTACGAATTACGTAATACATTCAAATTTAAGGTTGCTGATTATATGTCACCACGTAGCAACTTATTTTCTTAATTTTTGATTCCCCAATCAATAATTAATATTTCATTTTCCTAGTTACCGATTTCCTTGGGAATCCTTGAAGTAACCACATGTATTAATTTTATGTGTACTCGTCACCATCACTACTTAACATAATTTGTTTGTAACATTACCATATTTTTTTATTTTCTAGGTATCACAATCGTTTGTTACATTATCACTTCATTAACATTTACTTTGACTTAGAAGTATATCAAATGGTATTATGTCTTAAGTCGCCAATCAACCCCCCTGTTATATGTGTGTGTGTGTATATATATATATATATATATATATATATATATATATATATATATTTGTAAACATTAGTTAATGGTCTTACACAATGGTTTCCATTATATATTCGAGGATAATTTCAATGGTTTTCATTATTTGGTAACAACAACACCATGGTTTCTACTCATTGGAAACAATAAAACAATGGTCTCTATTCAAAACAAAGACAACCACATGAATTCCCTTTTTATTAGGGACAACTAGGAAGTAACTTTTGTTGCCCATGATTTAATTTAAAGGATTTGTCAACTTAAATAAAAACATAGGGAAAAGAGAATTTACATTATCATCTTATAATTAACCAAATCATACTTTGCTTCCTTGGTCATCATTCTTTTAGGCAAATAAACATCAAAAGTTGTTAAATTCATAGATATTGGTAAATAATCGTCAACTATCAATTTATATCTTGTCCTTAGTCACTGATACTATGGTCATTAAGTATTGTTCCTTTCTTATCCTTAGTCGCCGACACTATGGCCCCTAAGTATCATTCCTATCTCATCTTTAGTCGCCAATATTATATCCACTAAGTATATTCCTGTCATCCCCTCATAGATACCAATAATTTTGGCAAACCTATTTCATTGCCAACAAATTCGGTTATTGATATCTTCCTACAGAGCTATCTTTAGTATTTACTCCACATCTTCATACAACCTTATACCACATTATTTTATTTGAGCTATATTCAACAAACAACTGATAAAATGTATTATGGTATAGGAATCCTTGTATATATAGGATTTTTCCATTCATAACTATTCATTCCTAACTATGAACAATTTTGTATATGGTTCTTTAAACATTAATTTCAATTATGAATAACACATCATACTTTTTATTTCATCATATTAGTAAATGCTTTCAAATAAGATGGTTCACAACATTCATTGCTGGTAATCCTAGTAGAGACCCTATTAACTGGAGTTAATCCTATCCTTTACTCCCGACTATCCAACATGGATATAATTAGCCAAAGTTAATCTTCAATGCTTATTCTCAGCTACCCAACATGGATGCCATTAGTCAAAGCTAATCTTATTATTCATTCTCGGCTACCCAACATGGATACCATTAGCCGAAGCTAATCTCATCATTCATTTATGGCTTTCCAACATGGATACCATTAGCCAAAGCTAATCTCATCATTCATTTCTGGCTATCCAACATGGATACCATTTGCCAAAGCTAATCTCATCAATGAATCCTAGTTATCCAATATGGATACCATTAGCCAAAGCTAATCACATTATTTAATCCCAATTATCCAATATGGATACAATTAGCCGAAGCTAATCACATCATTATTCATTATGTTTTATGAGTAATTTTATTCGATTGAAATCGGGTAGCAACATTATGTATAAATACTTCAAGGATTTAATAATAATTAGTTAAAGGCGGAAACCACTTACCTGCTCCTTCCGTAGTGTGTCCTTGCCCTGTCTAAGATCTGATCCCGGTCATGCCTCCTGATACATAAAATGACCATTACTCAATATATTTTTATTTAGGTAATGTCAAAGACCATTTCCACACCTATACCAGAACACACATACATTCATTCAAACGTCTCCCATGTTTGTATAATTGTACAATGATAATATTGTAATAAGATATTCATCTCTAATTTTAATAAAGATCATCTACAAAAATTATATCATTATGAGACTAAAATTGTCAACAAAATTGAGTCATTTTAACATTGAAAATCGTTAGCGAAAGCTAAGTCATTCTGACATTAAAAATCATCAACAAAAACTAAGTCATCCTAATATTGAAAATCATCAACGAAAAACTAAGTAATTCTGACACTGAAAATCATCAACAAAAAAACTAATTCATTTTGACATTGAAAATCATCAACAAAACTAAGTCATTGTAATATTTCTTTTTCCTAAATTCACTCATAAGGTCAATACCAAGTTTTCCTCCTAAAGACCATACTCGAACCTAATTTTGGACATAAACCACAACCAAATTCACTTCCAAAGTTTATGAAGCAAGGGAAACATGTAATGTTTCTATTCAATGACAAGATCGCACATTCATCAAACATTGTTAAAGAGGAACCATCATTCATTACTATCTTCATGAGGGTCTTTCTTGGCTATCCTCTCTTAAGGTGGCCGAAGCCTATGTCATTCCCCTAACAAGCATATTTTTGTGTTCTTCATGTGACAACATCAAAATTCTCATTCATTATCACGTGACATAAGGTGTTCTATGCATTCCAATTACAAAATACAACTAAATATGTTCAAGGATCATATTCTTTTCCATAACCTCATCTAGTTCATCACAATGTTGTCAAGTAGTACACAATCAAGTTCAACATGTATATTCTTAAGGATTCTCTCATCTAAATTTCTATTAGCCAAAACATGGGTATTAACATTATATGTTCATTTCATCAATTTTTTACTACATCATTCCAAGTGTTAGAACCTTTAATCAACAACAAATTCTGAGTAAATATTAGAGCTTGATTATTCCTAACTGGTTTAGTCCACCCAACCCCAAACACTGTTTGGTGTTTTAATCGTAAATAAAGTTTCAGAACTCTTGTTTGAGCATGGTTTGTATTTATGGAAAGTTAATACATAGGGCTATAACTTTCATGAAGGACACAACACCCAGGTTTGCCATCTACATGTCTAAACTCACTCATTATAGTAGCACAAGAAATTTATCCAGTACTGTATCAGTCTAGACCCTTACTCAGTGTTTTTCTCATTTCTGGCATTATGCAACTCCAAATACATTGAGACTAGTTCCATTTGAAAGATAACATCCATACCTACAACATTTATATAGACACCAGCTCCAAATGATATCATTTTAAGGCTCAAAATTAACAATTATAGTAGCACCTAAAATCTGTCTAGTATTATGTTAGTCTGGACCTTTACTCAGTGTTGTTCTCATATCTGGAGTTATACATCTCTAAAAAGGTCGAGACTAGTTTCATTTGAAAGATAGAATCCATACCTATAACATTTATAAGACACCAACGCAAAACAACATCATTTTAAGGCTCAAAATTAACAATTACAGTAGCACTCCAAATCTGTCTAGTACTATGTCTGTCTGGATCTTTACTCAATGTGTTTCTCATATCTGGAGTTATATAACTCCAAATAAGTCAAGACTAGTTTCATGTAAAAGATAACATCCATACCTATAATGTTTATAACACACTAACTCCAAATTACATTGTTTTCAAGTTGTAATTTCAACAAGAAGTTGGCTAATAAGACTGTCAGAATTTTACTTACATAAGAGATAAATCTGACAAGCACAGTAAGTGTTTTCATGCATCACAATATCTATTTTCATTACTTCATGTTCAAAAAGACTCCTTGTACTTACATATTTTCAAGAACCCTAGAATCATAACATTGAGGGTTTTTCTAGTATCCTTTACTAACTATGAAATCAAGGAGGCAAACTAAAGAAAAACACTTTTATCAACAATTCCGTGTTCAAATTGAAGAGTTCTTACCAATATCTTCTTCAATTATTATTCCTCTTCATCACCCATACTTGTCCCTCAAGTTCCTCTTCTCTAACTAAGATTTTTAATTTTGGCCTAAAAGTGTTTCTCTCCTCACAAACACTTCAATCTCATAATTTGGAAAGATTTCTCAAGTGATTTTTGAAGAGAGGCAAGAGAGAAGCCTCTTTCTCGATTTTTAGCTGCTGTTCCACGTGAACAATAGTAGTAAGTATAGTGACATTAGGTTTTATAAGTCAATTACTATTATACCCCTACTTATCTCCTGTAAATTTTGGTTCATTGCATTGACTCGACATTGTATCTTTAGTTTCAGGACCTTTCCGAACTTTGATCAACCTCAAATTTTACCTAAGGTAAAAAGTTATGTCCTAGGACCCTATGTAAAATTTTAGCCCGATCCAACAGTCGGATTGGGAGATACGTTTAATATTATAAAACTGGACAGTTGAAAATTTCATGCCAAAAATCTAATTTTCACATACCATATAATTTACTTAAATTATATTGGGTCTTAGATTAATTCTTTGGAGATTCCTTTCCATAATTATCATAATTTGTTTTCCTGATTTTTACCACTTTTAGTATCATAAAGTAAGGCCATACCTTACTTCTGTTTTCCTAATCATTTATTCTTTCAAGTGAATTCTTTTTTCTAAGAAGGTAAACATAAATCTACTTCCTAATCTCCTAGTTTTCAGGGTTACATACTCAAATCATTTATGACCCCTTATTTCTGCATATGTTTCATAAGAGGTCAATTACTTATTATCCATTTCATTCTACACCATAACAGAAATCATTGCTTCTTAAAGTACAAGTCATCTTTTGTCATTATCTACTCAAAAACCTTTTATATTAGTCCCAAGCCATTCCCTTGATATAAGTATGATTTAAAGCATTATACACCTTAATAGTTTCATTTCTAATCCATTCTTTTTACATACAATTTAACCAATTCTTTTTAAAATCATTTAGTTATGTACATCAAGAAAGAACATCAGTTATACTCACAACACCTTCAAGTATTAACCATTTGAAGATGGGGTAACCCATGCTCCATTTCTAATCCATACCATCATAAATTCACCATATAAATTTGAAATATCAATTATAGTCAGATAGTCTACTGAATCACTACCATTAGCTCTGATACCAACTATGACAATCTGGAATTTCCATGTAACTTTCATAGTTCTAACCCTCATGTCTGAGTATAATGGGGTAAATGTTTTTTTTTATGCAATTTATCTAACAAATAACTTATACAGTTCCCCTATAACTTATACGTTTCCCATTATTGATTCTTTGGTTTATCAAATTTACAAAAGAGTTTCCCTTATAACTTATACATTTTCTTAGTTCTTTTCTTATCCTACTGGGCAACACAATATCATATAACTCTATTACATACACGCAATAGCCTTCAACCACCCATCAATTCAATTGTTTCTTCATTTGATTCTTTCACATCGCTTCTCAAAATTCATCTTATATTCTTTTCATTTTTCATTTACTTAAAACATACGTGATGGATATTCATACACATAACAAAAGAGATGCAATAATCAAATATTAGAAATACAATCATACTATTGAGTACATTTCAAGGTGAAGTTATTAACACAATTTTAAATATTCATAGTACATAAAAATAAGTATCTAATAAAATTATAAAAAATGAAATGACATAATCAGTGTTGGCCTACTTCGTGACACTGACCTGCAACATATATAGCATTATAAAAGTTATTAGTCGTCAAGAAGACTTATGCTCATGATTTTTTTATGAGGGAAATGAATCATTATATCTATTAGCACTTTTAACAATCTTGCTTAAAACATTCAACTCAAGTTCAACAATACCTCAACTCATATGACAATACTCGTGCTCATCATTGCAACTAAAATAACATTACAAATTTAACATCTAGCCATAAAATACATGTATGTGGTTTTTCATAAGAAATGAGAACAATATGCTTATCCAGAATTCTTTTAGCATCAATTACATCATATACATATTGAAGTACACATTAGCTACTATGATGTCTAAGTTCATATTTGTCACTTTCAACGTTGCCTTTACTACGAATTACGTAATATATTGAAATCTAAGGTTGCCGACTATACGTCACCATTTAGCAACTCATTTCTTAATTTTTGATTCCCCAATCAATAATTAATATTTCATTTCCCTAGTTATCGATTTCCTTAGGAATCCTTGAAGTAACAACACGTATTAATTTTATGTGTACTCGTCACCATCATTACTTAACATAATCTATTTTAGACATTACCATATTTTCTATTTTTTAGGTATCACAATCGTTTGTTACATTATCATGCCATTAACATTTACTATGACTTAGTAGTATATCAAATGGTATTATGTCTTAAACAAGACTAATTAAAGATGAAAAGAGCAAGCAAAGTTGATGAGACAAATAAATCATTTGAGGTTATGAGTTTAAAGAGTGAAAATAAAGTGAGCCTTAAAGAAAGAATAAAAGAAAAGAGAGAAAATACTTAGATTTGGCTAAGGGAGAAAAAAAGCCAATTGAAGCCAAGAATAGAGAGAAGAAAATAAGAATGAGAAAAGAAGAGCATGTAGAAAATGTAGGTAAACACTTGAGTTTCTATACAAAAAAGAACGAGATCAAGAGTGCTTATTTTTCTAATATGCCTATGATTTTACTTGTGTATAAGGAGAAATATTTTAACACCAACAATCTTAACTATTTTATTCCTAGTGTTGTTATGTCTTTGTTACAGGATTTTCCCTTCCTTTTCAAATTTATGTTTCCATCACATACTTCCCCTTTTAAACTTTAATACTCATATTAAATGTCACTAACGTCATCAGTTATGCACATTTCCAAAATAATAAGTGTCGTCCAAGTATTACAATCCAAAAGAAATTACAATATTTTAAATACAAGTATAACCTATTAAAGTAATTACAAAAGATTACATTACCTAACAAAAGTACAAAATAACTAAAAACAAGGAAATGTTTAAAGAGGTCCAGTAGTATGAGAGGGTCCTGCATAAACAAAACGTAAAGAATACCTACAATATTTGAATGATTTCAAAGGAACCTAATATTTACATGTAAAATGTCATTTACGACATTTCACTTTACACTTAGGTTCAATTTCCCACTAAACATTTATTTCACAATAATTACCAATATTCTCTCAAAATATCTAATTCCTCCAAACTCCTCCATTTGAAACTCAGATTTTCATCCATAATTAAATCCCCAAATAAAACAAACACTTTAACTTGAGAGTTCTTTCTTAATAACCCTTTTACTTTAACTCATTCAATTCTAACATAACTAAAATGGTTTTCCCAACCCCAACTTGTCAATTTCTCAATTACACCATGTTATTTTTTTGGATCAAATGTAAGAAATTTTATAGATCAAAATAAAACTAGGCTAGAGACCAGCAAGTCAAAATATACAAGCATATACAAACAAAGGGAACAGGCTCCCTTGAAAACTAACGTGATCATCAGCACATGAGAAGCTAGAAACAATACAGTCCACAAAAGTAATGTTCAAGCCAGCATAGCTGGAAACAAAAGTGTGGTAACCCATTACACAAAGAAATATAGTCATAAGCATATTTAAACAGTAAAGCCTAACATTAACAATCACGGAGCCTAAAGAACGACATCAACCATCAACAAAAAAGCAATGCAAGGTCCACTAATTCACCAATTATAACGAGGGAGTGGGGGGATCTGAGTCCTCAAGCCTCTCCACAAGCTTGCTTGCTACCCCGGACTGAGTCCTAGAAGCTCGACCTATGGATACAACAACAACTTCAGCAGCTAGAGACTTCCCAGCTCTATTGTGAGTCATGTATTGTCTCTTACCCCGATTAGCATCTCTGGTATCAGCCATAGGTACAGTATGGTGCACAATATAAGAAGCACCTGGAACACCTATAACACTTGGAGAGTGCAGAGAGGTTAAAACTGAGACTCTTGGAGCAAGCTTTGTCTTCTTTCTCCCTTGAAATTCCACCCAATTATCAACTGCTGCTGCAACTTCAGTGCACATAGGGTCTATACAGGACTCACCTTGTGGCTTTCTAATATTCTGCAGATGCTAATGTTCAACAACAGCTGTCTCTGCAAATGGCCCAAAACCAGAAGAAGTTGGACTTACCTGCACATGAATGAGAACTAATTTCCCTTTCTTGTGTCTGCCTGCCTTGTTACATATAGATTCAATGTGGCCCATCAAGTGAAAATGCTTGCAAAACCAAGGGAGAGATTCATAGACAACAGGTTGCAAGAGAGGAATACCATTAGGCAACACAATATTAATGTTGATGGGTAGCGTTGAAAGCAGATCCACCTCTATAAGGACTCGAGCATAAGAGACCCTAGACATGGAGGTGGTAGGGAGATCACACTAAATCGGTTTTCCAAGAACGCTGGCAATCTTGGACAGACACGTTGGAGACCAACACTGAAGCGGGAGATTGGGAAATCTAACCCAGACTAGGAGCATGAACATGTTAGTAGTTGCAAAATCAAAGAATTCTGGCATAGATTTTAAGATCAAAGGCCTTCCAAACATAGAGTATGGACCTCTAGACAATACAACAATCTTAACAGCCTCATAATGGAAAGTGTAAACCAGCCATCCAAAGTCATGAACAGTGAGCTTAGTAGAACATTTCCATACACTAGAAATGAGATTGTTTAGAGCAATATAACCAGGTAACTTTCTTACAACATAGCCTATAATACATAATTTCCAAATGTCCTTAGTGTGCCCTACGTCATCGGTAAACAAGGTACATGATGCTGCATTGTTGAAATCCAGGTAATGAACTAGTGTAGGGGAATGAGATGTACCTGGAAAAGGAGAGAGAGGGATGTTGCAAGGAGAAACACTTACCCTAGTAGGGCTTGCATTTTAATCTAGAGGATTATCAGCACACGGTGAAGCAACACCCAAAAAAATAGACACCACCGAGGGTCTCGTTGCCATGGAAGGCTGGGTAGAAGAACTACGATGTGTAGAGTCACGCCGTTCACTAGGCTCGAAGACGGGCTCGTTAGAACAAGATTAAACTAGAACAGGGTCCGGGTCAGAGGGACTCGACTTAGCAGGCACAACACCCAGGGGAGTGCGACTAGTAGAAGCCACATTACACCACGTTAATTTAATATGTGCCTTAGTTTCCAACCGTCAGACAACTAAATCACAACTCCATCTTCTTATTCTCTAATTTATCGGGTAGTTACGATTAAACCACTAACCCTTAATTTTCCATTACTACGGACCACTAGGTTTAAATTTCCTTTCTCTTGATTTTCCACTTTGTGGATGAATAAGTTACTTCACTAGCCCTTAGCTTCCGTTTCTTTGGACGACTAAGTCTTATATTTTTCATTCCCTTAATCTTCCACTTCATGGATGATTAAGTTTTAAATTTTCCATTCCTTTAATCTTCCACTTCGTGAATGATTAAATCACTTCACTAGCCCTTAGCTTTTGTTTTTATAGATGACTAAATTTTATATTTTCCATAATACCTTTACCTATCATTATCCATCACAACTCCATTTCAATCATATTCTCCCAAGAATCATTTTTGTCAAAATCATAGTCTTAGTTCCCACCTTTCATTTCCATCTAATTCACAACATTAAGTTTAACAAGAAAATTAAACAACTAAGGTAAACAAGTTTAAGGTAGCAACACCTACTTGTAGTTCTTGATGCTTATGCTCCTTCCACCAATGTCCCGACTTCGAATGCTACTCTTAACATTTATCAGAAGGCATTCGTATTAGTATCAACCTATAAGTCAACAATATCCTAAGCCCATTTACCTTTCTCACATAATATTTTCACAATGTTTATATCATAACATTTATTTAACATGTCCCTCTTCTACATGATTTTCATTACCCAATACCTACATTATGTTTCATCAATTCTATTAGTCATTTTTATATTTTCACCATATATAACATTATTCACTTTTATGCTATACACAATATTTCTTTCATATACTTTTCTATTAATAATCTTAACCTTAACATACATTACTCATGACATACATTTCTAAACAAAACCACATAACCTCATTTCCTTTATTATCTATGCCATAGCCACCTTCCCCTTTCTTTCCCTTGTTATATCATTTTTTTTAATTCTACAAAATAATCACACCCCACATTCATTTAATTTTCCTTCTCTCATGGCCAACCATCTAGCCCAATTTTTCCCCTCCATCATTTTTTTTACCATCATCTAATTTCACAATATCAACATAAACCACAAAAAAACCAATTTCAAATATTATTCTACTCACATTAACACAAACCCTAACTTTTCTAAAATTTAGGAATTTCATATAATCATGTGTAAAACATAATAAATCAAGCAATTATCACTTTAAAACAACTTACTCAAATATATTAAATAAGAATCCAAGCTCACTGCATTACCCTGGTTTATTATTCATCATCTTCCTCATTCAAAGTCTACTTTCTCTCTCTAGAACTTCTCTTTCTCTTAAGTTCCCTTGTTCCTTCTTTTCTCTCTTGTTTCTTGTTGATTTCTAGCTAAAAACACTTTTTCTAACACAATTTTTGGGTTCCTCATTGCCTTTTTCTCTCTTCCTCTCCCAAGCTCTTTTTTCTCTCTTTTTCTCTTCCTATTTTTCTGTCCAGCCGTGGTTTAATGAAGAAGAGAGTTGCTGGAAAGTTTCCAGCTCATCAAGCATATTTACAAAACTATCATTAATGATTTTCATGCTATTTTTCAGTCTAATTGTTAACATTGTTTGATAGACTTTCCGACCTCTGATTGCTCTAAAATGTTAACTATATATGCAAATATATGTGAAAGAGGTCCTCATAAATTTTCAGCCCGATCCGACGGTCGGATGAGCGTTATGCCTGATAGCACTAAATTGGTCGGTAGGTGATTTTTTACGCAAGAAAATTCAAATTTTCTTGTTTAACCCTTTCATAAAACATATACATTAATCCTCTAAACCCTAGGGGTCATTATATTATTTTTAAAACAAGTATATGTTTTTTTTTAAAAAAATCAAAATCTGGGGGTTTACATTCTCCCCTTCTTACAAAAATTTCACCCTCTAAATTTTAGAAACTCCTTTCTACGTAAAAAAAATATCTCACGTTTTCTCAAGAATAATTTAGGATACTTCTCCCTCATTTCTTATTCTCTCTCCCATGTCTCTTCTTTGATCCGAGAATTTTCCTACAATACCTTTACCAAAGGTACTTTCTTGTTCCTTAACTCCTTCAAGCTTTGGTCAAGTATCTTGATTGGCTTCATTTCTATGGTTAGATCTTCATGAATTTCCATTGGCACAGGTGGTAAAATGCATGAAGGATCTATTTTTGCTTTTCGTAGCACCGACACATGAAAGACATAATGTATTCTTGACAATTGGGTAGGAAGTATCAATCAATAAGCAACCAAACCATCTCTTTCTGATATATCATATGGACCTATATATCTTGATTCCAATTTGCCCTTCATCCTAAAATGAATAATATTTTTCATGGAGCAACCTTCAAATATACTTGATCCCCTACTTGGAATTCCAGGGGTTTTCCTCGCTTATCCGCATAACTTTTCTGTCTATCTTGAGCTTCCTTCATTCAATCTTTAATCAACCTCACTTTAGTGGTAGTTAGTTGAACTAATTCTGGGCCCAAGAGTTTTCTTTCTCCTACTTCATCCCAACACACTGGGGTGCGACACCTTCTCCGGTATAAACTTCATAGGGGGCCATACCAATAGTCGTTTGGTGACTGTTGTTATAAGTGAACTCCACTAATGGTAAGTGATCTTCATAATGTCCTCTAAAATCCAATATGCAAGCTCTTAATAAATCTTCCAATGTCTGAATTGTTCTTTCTAACTGCCCATCGGTTTGAGGGTGAAACGCGGTGCTCAATCTCATAGTAGATCCCATAGCCCGTTGCACACTTGGCCACAATCTAGAAGTAAAATGAGGATCCCGATCATAAACAATTAATATAGGAACTCCATGTAATCTAATCACTTTACTAAGATATAACCTGGCCAACTTATCCACAGAGTTAGTCATTTTCATCAGTAGAAACAATGCCGACTTGGTCAACCTATCCAGAATTACCGAAATGGCATCATTCCCTTTTTTATTTCTTGGTAACCCCATCACAAAATCCATAGTGATATCTTCCCATTTCCATTCTGGAATTAGAAGAGGTTGTAAATTTCCTACGGGCTTTTGATGCTCCATTTTCACTTGCTGACACATATGACATTTGGCTACAAATTCTGCTATTTCTCTTTTCATCTTAGGCCACTAGTAGTTTCCTTTCAGATCCCTATACACCTTAGTACTCCAAGGGTGAACTGTTAGCTTAGTCTCGTGAGCCTATTTAACACTTCTTCCTTTAAGGCCTTATCATTCGTTAAGTATGCTTGTTTACCAAATGCGATTACTTTATTTCTTCAGTGTTGGAAAGAGGGCCCATGAATAGAACTCATTTTATTCTTCAATTTCTCCACTTATTTATCATTTTATTGAGCCTTTAAGATTTTGTCCCAAAGGATTGGTTGCACTATGAGGCAAGCCAACAACGACCCTTCAGAACCAACTTCCATTTGTACTCTTATCCTCTTTAGTTCCAGCATTTCCCTTTGTCTTCCCGTAGCAATTTCTCCAATCACTACCTTGTTCTTTCTACTAAGAGCATCGGCCACCACATTAGCCTTTCCTGGGTGGTAATCAATAATACAGTCGTAGTCTTTAATTAATTCTACCCATCTTTTTTGTCGCATGTTCAATTCTTTTTATGACATCAGGTATTTTAAACTTTTATGATCAGTATAGATTTGTATTGATGCCCCATACAAGTAATGCCTTCATATCCTTAAAGCAAACATGACTGTTGCCAATTCTAGGTCATGTACTGGATAGTTAACCTTATGTTGTTTCAGCTATCGAGAAGCATAAGCAACTACCTTGCCATGTTGCATTAGCACACACCTCAATCCTTTCCCCAAAGCATCACTATAAACTACGAATCCTTCTTGACCTTCTGAAAGAGTTAAGACTGGAGCTGATGTCAACCTTTTCTTTAACTCTTGGAAGATATTCTTATAATCCCTTGTCCATACAAATCTGACTCCCTTCCGGGTTAATCGAGTCATCAGAGAAGCTATGGTTAAAACTCCTTTTATAAACCCGCGATAAAACCCAGCTAAGCCAAGAAAACTTCTAATCTCTCCCATTACATTACAACTTCCACCTTTCTAGGATTTACGAAGACACCCTTTTTCGAAATCACATGACCTAAAAACACCACCTCATTTAGCCAAAATTCACATTTGTCATATTTTGCATATAATTTTTGCTCTTGTAACACTTGTAGTACCTTTTTCAGGTGTTGTTCATGTTTTGCTAAAGATCTTGAATACACTAAAATTTTGTCAATAAATACAACCACAAACTGATTCAGAAAGGGTTGAAAGACTCGGTTCATCAAATCCATGAACATGACAGGAGCAATGGTTAGGCCAAAAGACATCACTAAAAATTCATAATGCTCATATCTAGTTCTAAAGACCGTCTTTTGCACATCTTGTCTTGTATTCTTAATTGGTGATACCTAGATCTTAAATCAACCTTAGAGAACACTTGCGCTCCTTTCAATTGATCAAAGAAGTCGTCAATCCTCGGAAGTAGATATCTATTCTTGATAGTTACCCTGTTTAATTGCCTATAATCAATGCAAAGTCATAGAGAGCCATATTTCTTCTTGACAAATAAAATAGGAGCTCCCCAAGAAGGGTTACTAGGTCGGATAAATCCTTTATCAAGTAACTCTTGTATTTGCATCTTCAATTCTGCCAACTTCGAAGGAGCCATCCTATATAGAGATTGCGATATAGGCATGGTTCAAAGAAATATATCAATTGACACTTCAACCTCTCTTCTATGTGGTAACCTTGGTAACTCATCTAGAAAGACATCTCGAAACTCCTTTACAATAGGGATATGATCTAATTCCTAAATTTGTTTTACTCTATCAACTACATGCGCTAACAACGCCACACATCCCTTGTTAAGTAACTTCCTTGCCTTCATCACCGATATTAAACTATTAGGTATCACACTCCTCTTACCATAAAAATTTACCATTTCCCCATCAACTACCCTAATAGTAATAAACTTAGTGTAACAGTTCATTGTAGCTTGGTGTGAACTCAAATAATCCATCCCCAAAATCATATCAAAATCAACCATCTTCAAGGGTATTAAATCTACATTGAATTCATGATCTTCTATTATTACCCTACACCCCTTATAAATATCATTCACTTCTACAATTTCCGCTAACAATGTACTATAGCTAACCCTTTTTCTAGCTTACTTTTTTATACTTTCAGTTTATTTACAAATTTGCAGGCTACAAAGGAGTGAGCAGCTCCAGGATCAAATAAAACATATCCTAATTGTGTATTTTATAGCTATCATACCTGCCACCACATTTGTTGAAGCCTTAATAACTTCTTGATCAAGATGATAAACTCTTCCTTAAGTCTTAGTTCCTTGGCCACGATGTTTACACCTACTCGCACTGGCTCTTGACTGAGCAGGCCTCACCTTCTCTCCACTAGGTCTGTCTACAGTGTAAGATTGTTGCTGGCTCTAGGCCTGAAATCTGTTAGAGAAATTTATTCTTAAGTGACCAACACCCCCACATAAGTAATATCCCTCCAAATATCTACACTCTTTTTAACGATGACCTTCCTACCTACATATAAAACACCTCCCTGTTGTAACTCTACAATTGCCTAGGTGTACTCGATTACATATGTCACAATGAGGATACTTAACTGTGTTCTAAGGATTTGTTCCTGGAGAATTTCCACCCCTATTTACCCCAAATCCACCCCTGCCTGGAAAAGAACCACCTCTACTAAATTGAGAGAATCTACAGAATGAACCATCTGTGGAGGCATTACTCTCTCTCCTGAAGCTTTGTGACGGACCAGGAAACAATCCCTCATGTCCCCCTCTTTAGGAAGAGGTGGTTTACCAAATTTAGTGGCCACTTCCTTTCTTTTCTTAGTATCTCCCTTATCTTGTCCAAACATCTCTTGTGGCTCTCCTAAAACTATCTCTAAGGACCGTGCAACTTCAATTAACTCCCTGACAGTTCCAGGTTGAAATGTGACTAATCCTTTCCTTAGTTCCTGTCTAAACCCATCTCTAAGAAGATCAATCCGATGTTGTTCTCTTTGAACCATAATAGGAGCAAATATTGAGAGATCCTAAAATCGTCTCTCATATTCCAACACTGTCATGTTCTCCAATCGAAGAGCTAAAATTTCTAGTTCCTTCTTCCTTCTATACTGTCTCAAATAATATCTCGTTTCAAATTCCTCAAAAAAATCCATCCAATACAAAACCTTTACAACCCTCAATTCTCTTACCCTTGTCCACCATGAATGCGCACTTTTAAAAAGTAATTGCGCCATATAATTTACCCTTGCTTCTACAGGCATAGGAATATGTAAAAGAGATTCCTCCACCTTCTGGAGCCAATGTCCAGCAATTTCAGCATCCTCAACACCCATAAAGGGCACACGTCCCATATCCCTCATGCCTTTCACCCAATGCACTAGGTATTGTCTCTGCTCACAGATCTTATAGCTCCTGTTAACCTAGCCATAACAGCCCTAACAATCTGCTCCAAGAAAACAGTATCTTGTGGTGGTATAGGTGCCACTGGCGATGCCATAGTCGAAGGTCTACTAAACTGTCCCATTCCCTCTATCATCTCCTTTGAAAATATCTAAGATGGAAGGGATTGATCATCATCCCTATGTATAAGAGGCAGACAAACAATAGGAGAATGTGAGGTTGTATCTACTAATGGGTCCTTTCTTGGTATCCCTCTTCTTCGGGTGGGTTGACCCCTCCTTTGTACTGGGTTAGGGTCAGTTTGTGTCCCATGATGTGTACAGACCATCCTGCATTTGTATATTTATGCCTTAATATTAGTGTCACCATAGTTTCTCATGCCAATTAATTAAATTTTATAACAATTTCCACATCGATGAGGATACATATATCATTACATTTAAACCTATGCTCTAATACCAACTATAATGACCCGTCTTTTTCATAGCCAAAAATCGATGGAATTTTTTTTTCATATATATATATATATATATATATATATATAACATTTCTCTCCACTTTCTTTAATGGTGAATCCACCCATTTTTAATCATTAAATTAAACCCCATTTATTTCTAAAATTCTTAAAATTTTTGGTAGAGTTTCCTTTGTTTTGTAAGTACCAAGTTATCGACATCTTCTTTATACCTGCACTTATCATCAAAATAAATCTATATATCCACAACCTAATCATATCAGGACAGCCTCAGGCATATCCAACATATCAACCTATTTATTTGTCCCTTCCTTTTTAAATTTATGTTTCCATCATATACTTCCCTTTTAAAACTTTAATACACATATTAAATGTCATTAACATCATCAGTTATTCACATTTCCAAAATAATAAGTGTCATACAAGTATTACAATCTAAAAGAAATTACAATATTGTAAATACAAGTATAACCTATTAAAGTAATTACAAAAGATTACATTACCTAACAGAAGTACAAAATAACTAAAAACAAGGTAATGTCTAAGGAGGTCCAGTAGTTTGAGAGTGTCCTGCATAAACAAAACATAAAGAATACCCACAATATCAGAATGATTTTAAGGGAACCTAATATTTACATGTAAAATGTCATCTATCACATTTCACTTTATACTTAGGTTCAATTTCCCACTGAACATTTATTACCCAATAATTACCCATATTCTCTTAAAATATCTAATTCCTCTAAACTCCATTTGAAACTCAGATTTTCATCCATAATTAACATCCCTAGATAAAACAAACACTTTAAATTGAGAGTTCTTTCTTCATAACCCTTTTACTTTAACTCATTCAATTCTAACATAACTAAAATGGTCTTCCCAACCCCAACTTGTCAATTTCTCAATTACACCACGCTAATTTAATATGTGCCTTAGTTTTTGACCGCCGGACAACTATATCTCAATTCCATCTTCCTTTTTTGTCCAGCCGTGGTTTAATGAAGAAGAGCGCCGCTGGAAATTTTCTAGCTCATCAAGCATATTTACAAAATTTTCATTAATGATTTTCATGCTATTTTTTCAGTCTAATTGTCGACATTATTGACAGCCTTACCGAACTCTGATTGCTCTAAAATTTTAACTGTATATGAAACTATATATGAAGGAGGTCCTTATAAATTTTCATCTCGATTGACAGTCAGATTGAGCGTTATGCCTAATAGCGCTAAATTAGTCAGAAGGTGATTTTTTACGCAAGAAAATTCAAAGTTTCTTGTTTAACCCTTTTATAAAACATAATCATTAATCCTCTAAACCCTAGGGGTCATTTTATCATTTTTAAAACAAGTATATTTTTTTAAAAATCAAAATCTAGGGGTTTACAAATAGTGTTATGGGGAGGGGAACAATTCCATCCACCTCTGGAATACACCGAAGAACACAAACCATCGATGTTTCCATTGGTCTATGGATAGTTAACAATGTCATTGGAGGGGAATAATTCCATTCGCTTCTAAAATACACTAGTGGACACAAACCCTTGGTGTTTCCATTGGTGTTGTGGACAATGATTGATAGATTGTATATGTATTCCCTTTCTATCCATCCTGCAAATACTTAAATTGAAAGTTGCACGCACAACACAATAACACCAGTTCACATAACAATTATAAAATAATTTATAATTATTTTAAAATAAATACTTCTTTGTTGAGTATTTCATTAAAACTATTGCATTATAATTTATTGCATTACACTTTCATGTTTTGATAGTTAGTTAGAATTGTCTTCTTCTTCTTCTTCAATTTACTTGCCGTCAGCTCCATCGCAATCTTCTACATTGATAAAATTGCTATCATCATCTTCATCGACTTGTGCTTATCCATTAGAGCTCAGAACAACATTCAACTCCTCAACATCAACATCAAAAAAAATATTATAGAGGATGTGAAAAATTAAGTTTTCTTCTAAGTCAATCGATGGAGCAACTCGATATGGTTCAACCAACTCACTAACTTGAATGACATCATCTCCCACATTTGAGTCATCATTCTCATCCTGAACAACCTCGACACGATCCCTGAGTATGGTTTTCAATACGGATAACCAATCAACTCTTGAACGATCCTTTATAAAAGAAGGGGTGTATGTGTAATAAACTTGCTGACATTGCTTGATGAAAACAAAGACATCATTGGCATTGTGAAGTTTAGCTTTTGAGTTAATTTTGACCAAACCATGATGGGGATCTACTCTAATTTCTCTGTTAGTGGTGTCATACCTATAATATTTGAATAAAAACACTCTATTATGCTCGTTATGATATTGCAATTAAATTACCTCTTCTAACTTTTCATAATAGTCAACTTCATACTCACTAGAAGTCGATCCCTTAATACAAACACCACTGTTATATGTCTTTCTACTCTATCCATATTCTTCAATATGAAACACATATGCATTGACAAAATACCCATTGTAGCACTTTACTTTTCTTTCAAGACCCAAACTTAGTAAAGACAATGTAGTACTAGCATTCCTTTCTAGTTGATAACCTTGTACATCAAGTACAACAATGAACAATAAACGAGAATTCTATAACAAAATTAAGTATCATGATAGATAATGAGTTTGTGATAGTACTTACATGTGTTCTAAACCACGTGGCAAATTGTTCATCTTGTAATCAAAAGATTTAGGATTCAGTCAACTTTGAGTTATTAGACAGTAATTGTAAACGATGTTGCCTACAAGGTATTAAAAAATGTATGAGTTTGTGAAATTGCAATAGATAAATAGTCCATTTAACACAAAGTTTAATTAGCATATATACTTATTGAATAAAAGGTATATACACCTTGGAACACGTTAAATAGCACATAATTATGTGTTTGTCTAAATTCTATTTTAGACGAATATCTTTCCCTGACAATATTTTTAGGTGCGGGTCATTCAGAACTAGAGAATATTGACAAGTTCCCCCTCGAAGGCACTTCACCACCATCGTCGTGCCTTGGAACATAATTGATTCTTGTTCTCAAATGAGGCTCAAAATAGTACGGGATAAATGAAGAGGTTACATTGTCACCTTTGCCATCCTAAGTAGTTGCATTCATTTCTTTTTTCCTTCTATCAAACTTAGCTTTATTATTTTTAGATTAAGACAATCATAATTCACATGACCTGGTTTCTTGCATTTTTAGCAAATGATGATGTCTCTATTATTTGATTCTCCTTTCTCACCTCTTTCTCTTTTAAAATTTCTTTGATTTCCATATGTTTTCATTCTTAAAAACTTTGTGAATCTTTTAGCAATCATGGCTATATCATCATCATCATCTTCCTCATCATTATACTTATTTTTATGCTCATAATTATTCACTAATTTTAATGCCAAGGATTTCTTTTTAACTTCACTATCTTTAACCTCAAGCTCCTTTATCTTTCCTTCATGAGCTATTAATGTCCCAATGAATTCATCAAAGTTAAGTGTCTTGAGATATTTGGCCTCCTCTATGATCATGACTTTGGGTTCCCATGTTGTAGGAATAGATCTTAGAATTTTACCAACCATTTTCTTATTTGTGATCTTTTTACCTAAGCTAACAGCTTCACTAACAAAAGTAACAAACCTAGTATAAATTTCATGTATACTTTTGTTGGGCTCCATTTTGAACAATTCATATACTTTCTAAGTATTAACTATTAACTATCAACTCACAGTCTTCTTAACAAGTGAAACCTTATTGATATACCAATTTTTTTACTGTATCAAGATTAGAAAACCTTTTCACTCACAATATTTTTCAAGGATCAAAGTTAAACCTTTTAATGGCTCATAACTAATATTTTCCTAAATGATTCAAATATCACTTACACTTTCACAATAGGTATGTCTCTCACAAGAATTTTCACTCCCTATAATAAAAAGAAGATTACAATACAATTGGGCTCAAGTCTTTATGAAAGTAAACTAGCTTAAGAGTGTGAAACAATAATTTGATGCAAAAAAGATTTAAAGTTTTGAAAGGAATATAAAAATAATAAAAGCATTTTAGATCAGAGAATTTGTAAGCATTAAGTGTTGTAAAATGTAGAGTTGTGTGCATTTATTCACATGAAGTGAAAGAGTGGTAATTATAAGTGAAAAAACCATGCATGGTTGTTACTCATATAACCAAAAGGAGTCAAATATTTTGGAGTTTTTGGAGTGTTTTCCATTTATCATAAATGACTATATAAACAATGTTGAAAAAAAAAAGAGTTGTTCCAAGAGCTTGAGAAAAAAAGCAAGTTAACCACTTAAGATAAGTAAGCTCTCAAGTGTAAAAAAGGTTAAGTACAACCCTTCTAAAAATTACAAGTTTACCACTTTATATAAGAATAGATAAAAGGTGCATGAACCCACATGACAAGATCGTTTTAGCTAAAAATAGATGAAAGCTTTTTGGTGATTAAAAGTGTAAGAGCACATGTGATAAAGTTCATGCTTTTTATTTATAAGAATTTGAGTGATAATACCAAATTATTTGATAAAAGAATTTCTCATAATGTGCTTTTCACTATGTCTAAGTTATGTCAATAAAAGTATTTTTGGATGATAAGTTTCGGTAATTAAAAATAGTTTTGGATATAATTTATTTTTGTGATGCTATATTAAACTCTATAAAGACTTGATTACATTAATATAAGCTTAGGCATCTTTATGTTATATTTGCATCCAAGAAGTCCATGTTGTTTCAAATTGATGTGGAAAAATTCCTACAACCTTACAACCTTTTACATACATATTAAATTCAATAATTGTTGGTATAATCAAAATAATAAATTCATAGGTGTTAAAGACCTTTGGAATAATAAAAAACATCCTGACTTTGGGTTGGTGGTTGATTTTATGAAAGAAAATTTTGATTTAATTATTTGCAAAAGATTGAAATAAGGAGACCAAAATTGAAAGTGAAGAGAAATGGCAGCCAATTGTTTTTTTTTAAAAAATTGAGGTGCCAAAGCTTTTATGATACATTTTTCCTTAAGATGTTTTCCAATTTCTGTTTTGATCCTTTTATTTTTAAAATTATACATTTTAGTACAAAACTTTATTTGTTTTCCATTGTTCTCCACCATACAAAGCACTTTTAACTAAAACAATATTTTTCTTTAATTTTTTTTTCATTGTATTTTTTTCCATTTCATGCTTCATTATTGGGTTAATTGAAAGTTGAACTTTATAATTTATTTTTATTTGCTTGTTATTGAGTTATCACGCTCTAAAAAAAACATCATGATATTGAGTTGATGCTTAATTTTATGAAAAACAATTTAATTTTATTATCTGCAAAAGAATAAAAGCGAGAAGACCAAAATTCAAAGTGAAAAAAAAAATGGCAGCCCTTTTTCTTAAAAAAATCAGGGTCTTATTGCTTTTTTAATAAATTTGCCTTACAACTTTTTCCAGTTTCCTTTTTGGTCATTTTAGTTTGACAACTATATGTTTTAGTACAAAACTTTATTTTATACACTATTCACCACCTCACAAAACATTAGTCACTAGATTAGTGTTTTGTATTTTTTTGTCCTTTAATTTTTAATTTTTGAATTTTTGTACTTCATCTTTCAACATTGGATTGATTAAAAGTTACGCTTTATAATTTGTTTTTATTTGTTTTCTATAATGTTATCATAATTTTTAAAAAAAGTTATAAATTGAGTTGCTGTTTGATTTTGTGAAACAAAATTCAATTTTATTATTTGTAAAAGATTGAAAAAGAGGTGAAAAAACTTAAAAGTAATTTTTTTGAAAAAAAAACTATGGTGTAAACACTTTTTGGATAAAATTTTCCTTAAGATATTTTCAAATTTTTGTTTTACTTTTTTTACTTTAACAATTTTATGTTTTAGTATAAAACTTTATTTTATTCAAATTTTAATCCCTGAATTTGAGTAAAAAAGAGAAAGATATTGGTTACTCAGATTTTGTTAGAAAAAAAAAGAGAGGCTAAATTTGGTTTTACAATATTCTTTTTGATGAGAGGATTACCATTTAGGTGTTTTTGAGTTTTCATGTTGAAAAAATTAGAACGGAATTGAGAAAGATTTTTTTTCAACTTTAATTATTTTATTTAAATTGATTTGGGTTTTTTTAGTAAATAAAATAGTTTGTTGAGTTTATAAGAGTTTTTTATATATATTTTTAGGTAAAAATAGATTAAAATTAGTTTTTTGGTCCAAAAAACCCTAGCAAAAAAAATTAGTTTACCGAAAACTCGGCATGTAAACAATGCATCATCTTGTTCATTTTTCTTAAAAATACCACCCACTTAACTTGAAAAAGCAATAAAAAGAGTCCTAGGTGCAAGTGCTGGACTAACAAACCCACACACTAGGAGTTATTTTTCAAATCCAAAAACTTTTGTTCCTTCTCCCTCCTATGCTCCCAAGAATAGTACATTTCCATAAACTCCTCACGAAAACCCCTCCATCTCAATACCTCCCCCGATCTCCTCTCTCTGATGGTCTCCCACCAAGAGTGGGCACTCTTGGTCAATAGTTGAGTCACACAATCCACCCGAAACTCCTCTAGCACCTGCATCTGATCTATAACTCTCTTCACCTTCCTCAGCTAGTGCCCAGCAACCTTTGCATTCTCCTTCCCACAATAAGTCACACAACCCATCTCTCGCATACCCTTAACCCACTGTACTATGGTGACTACTCCCCTTGGTCTAGGAGCTGGACTGGAGGCTCCCACTGCCATCCTTGCTATTACAGCTCTCACTATATGATCCATAAAAGCAACATCCGAAAATGGGTTTGATGCAGTCGCCAGCGCCACTGGTGGGGGTACATTATCTCCCCCCTATCTAGCTTATGCCTCGAGCAATGATACTTCTGCTTGACGAGATCCTGTATCATCTCGAAGTCCTATTAACCCACCCCTCTTGGAGTGCACTGATGTTGCAAGTACATGGGAGGAAGTGTCTACCAAGGGATCCCAATCTGAATCACCCTCATAATGAGAACTCTGATCATTTCCCCAAACTGGGGATGGATCAGTCCTGACTCCTTGTCTTGTTCTAACCATCCTGTAATACATTTCAAAACCATATCAATATTTCAGTACCCGAACTAGCAACTTGAGCTCCGATACCAAATTATAACAATCTCAATTTTTTCAGAACAAATCACCTCCAATCACATAAGCAAACAGGACAATTTTTTTTATACACATGGTATTCATATAAAAGTCTACCGAAATTGAATTGTTATTGTTTAACAGTTTAAATCTTGAACTTATGTAAGGTATTCATATGAAAATCTACCAAAATTTTGGCAGTCTCCCCTAAACTGGGAGGTCCCAAGTTATCGACATATAACCTGTTTACACTTCTAATATCTCACCTCTCATAACTCAATCACAACCCAATCATCCTGGGTTTCAATCCCATAAACATTATCAACATCTCAACAACAATATTTATAACATACATTGAACCATAAATATCATTATAGAGGGATAAATGACATAAACACGCATACATGGAACATTGTTATATGAATTATAGAGTTAAGTTCATCTATTCAAGTTTAAACATTAATTATACAAATTATGTTATACAAATGTTTCAATGTTTACAAAATACAAGGTAAACCTCCCTAATCTACATAACAAAAGTGAATAAAAACTAAAATCTACTTCTGTCGTGCATGCGATGGTCCTGAAAACAAAATATATATTATTGAAACATGAATACCACAATAAACATAGTAACATAATTATCCAATAATTTTAAAAAGGTAGGCATGTATTCTTATTCTATTCACTTCTTCCTTTTTGTTTCCATTGGAACTCTTCCCCATTCAATTACTAAACTATTTTGCCTTTCATTTCCAACTTCCATTCAAGATTTCATAAAATCAACCACTTCTATTTCCACCTATCACATTATTGATACCGATTTCATGGGTATCATCATCACCCCATAAGCGTCAATGCATAACGATCCCTTTACCGAGACCCTAACATACACTAAATGTATGCTAGTCGATGCATAATGATCCCCTTACCCGGGATCCTAACATACACTAAATATATGCTAGTCCATGCCATGTATAACACTTCTCATATTTTCTATGTCAGCAATAATTCCATCACTTGGCAATTCACACAAAGGCAATTCACTTTGAGCACACATACATTTGGGATACTATCCGAACTAACAACATCATTACACAAACTTTCATCTTTTAACATAATATCCAACATTCGATAATTCACATCTCATATTAATAAAATATTAAATCATTAAATTTAACTAGGAGGTTTAGGTGTGGATCACCTACATGCAGTAGAAGCTCTACTCGTGCTCCGCTGCTACTACTGTTGCACCACGCTTGTAGTCCCTCCTGTAATCACAAGCATATCTCATAAATTATCCTCATTCAACATAATTTTCATTATAACCATATTAATAGTCAATATAGGTTTTTCTTTCAATTATTCCTTTCTTTATATCTTATGTTTTTGTCATTTCACTTATTAATATCGTCATTCTTTGTCTGACCATAATTATCATTACAAATTTTTATTTTTTTACATGGCTCATTTCTTTTTGGGAACTAAAATGTAATATTACATGTTATCTGAAGGGAAGGGACTCAATCCCTACCCTTAACGCATCTAGATGGTCGCTTTAATGACTTTTTTGAATCTGCCAGCAGAGGTTGCACTTTGAACTGTAGTCAGATTTTTAACTATATCTGGAGTTCTAAGACTCCGTTTCAAGCGAGATTGGTCCCGTTAAAAAGATAAGACTTGGAGCTACAAGTCATCTGAAGGGAGGAGAACCCAATTCTATCCCCAAGACACTCAAAATTACTCATCAACAAACCAGACCTGCTGTCCTATAGGGTATGTCATAACCCGGTCTCGGTTGGTGACCCATAACTAGAGTTTTATAGCTTCGAATTGCGCAAGACCAATTTCTTTAGTTATTCAACATCCAAAACTACAATGTCTATGAAGGAATTAAATCCTAATTCCATCATCCTCCTACTTGAATTCTCTTCGAGCTATAGATGAATTTGTCCAGATTCGTCAACGTTTCCATTCACACACCACATTCACATAAAAAACAACCTATTATAAAAAATCTAATAAAAAGAAGTACAATTTCCCCCTTTTTCCCTCTTTGCTCTCTATATGGCCGACTACCCCTTATTTAGTTACCCATACATTTCTTTTGATAAATCTTCATAATTTCATGCCCCCAATCACATATAACACATGAATTAATTCAATTCTAACAATTAATACATTTCTCCCAATTCATGTAATAACCCGGCTTTTTAAGCCCAAAACAACGATAAATATTTTTTTTATATGTATTTGACATACATCGTGTCGGTAATCGACGAACCTGTTCCCTCACATCATCAAGATACAATCCATACACAAACAACAATAAACATTTCATTTAAAAGTGAATCTTACATAAACACATATTACTATGTTTGCATGATTAGAAGTTCAGATTAAAAATATACATACATAGACATGAGTTTGCATTCCTATCCTACTAATTGTCATCACAAATTTAAACAAAAAGGATCTAATAATAGTTATACATTCAGTATATTGATTCATACAAAATACATCGTGATTTAGAATACAATTACATGATTCCTTGCAAAAATAGGTTCCCATGTATTAGGTTTTCTTGGCACCTCTTTGGTGTGACGTCCCTACTGTAGTACAAAAAATTTATAAGAATGCGATTACTTAATAATAATAATGATAATAAGCAATCTGACAGTTTAATGAAGCATTAACATTATCCCATGTTTGAAGCGTGACATTTATAGTTCCTTTATGTACTTGGTATGAACGACTTGTAGTACTTATAAAAGCACCAATTCTTGCAATCAACCATAATATTAAATCCGGCTATCCTCTTAAGGAATCATTTGCCGAGGTTAACCGTTCACTCGCCCCGCCCATCCACTTCGGATGTCATCAGCTGAAGTTAATCAACCGTTTGTCCTGGTCATCAATTCAGATACCATTAGCCGAAGCTAATCAACCATTTATCCCAGTCATCCATTTCGATGCCATTAGCCGAAGCAAATCAATCATTTGTCTCAGTCATCCATTTCGATGCTATTAGTCGAAGCTAATCAATCATTTGCCATAAGCCGAAGCTAATCAACTGTTTGTCCCGGTCATCCATTCAGATACCATTAGCCGAAGCTAACCAACCATTTATCCCCGTCATCCATTCAGATGCCATTAGCCGAAGCTAATCAATCATTTGCCATAAGCCAAAGCTAATCAATCGTTTGTCCAAGCATCCATTCGGATGCCATTAGCTGAAGCTAATCAATCATTTGTCAATATTTAAGTATTTCGCAATCTGATATCTGTACTAACACAATACAGTAACATTCATGATAAAGTATTGTATAATTCAATGTTATGAAAAAGGAAGGTGAAAGTCACCTACCTACTCCAGCTGCGGGTTGTCGATGGTCCGATCCCGACCGCACCACCTAAGACATCAATGGTTACAAATCAGTACATTTGTATCTTTGAACCACATTCATCACCATACTTATTTCTGCCCTGGGAGCCTATTGTAGAAATCGACAACGAAAACTGACTCGCTACAGGCCGGACAGTTCGGCAAAGAAGACTGGTTCGCTGCAGGCTGCCCCAATTTTAGCAGTGAATGGTACTTCGCTACAACCAACACATTTTTGGTAGCGAATTCTAAATCGCTGCGAACAATTCAATTTCGACAGCGAGTTTTAAATTCGCCGCAGACAACTCAATTCCAGCAGTGAGTCAAAAATTCGCTGCAGACAATACAACTTCGGCAGTGAATCATAATTTCGCTGCAGAACACACAATTTAGCAGCGAATGTTAATTCGCTGCAAACAACTCAATTTCAGCAACGAATTACAAATTTGCTGCAGACGATTCAACTGCGACAGCAAATCCCAAATTCGCTGCAGAA
The DNA here is from genome assembly GCF_951802175.1 of Populus nigra. NCBI lineage: Eukaryota > Viridiplantae > Streptophyta > Magnoliopsida > Malpighiales > Salicaceae > Populus > Populus nigra. Next base: position 9,084,511 of record NC_084858.1, on the reverse strand, counting down.
CACACAATTCGGCATCGAATGTCAATTCGCTGCAAATAACTCAATTTTGGCAGCGAATTTCAAATTCGTTGTAGACCATACAACTTCGGCAGTGAATCCCAAATTCGCTGCAGAACATACAATTCAACAATGAATGTTAATTTGGTGTAAATAACTTAATTTCGGCAATGAATTTCAATTTCGCTGCAGACCATACAACTTTGACATCAAACCCCAAATTCACTGCAGGACACATAATTGGGCAACAAATGTTAATTCGCTGCAAACAACTCAATTTCATAAGTGAATTTCAAATTCACTACAGAACACACAATTCGGCAGCGCATGTTAATTCGCTACAAACTATACAACTTCAGCAACGAATCCCAAATTCACTAGAGAACACACAATTCAACAACGAATGTTAATTTGTTGCAAACAATTCAATTTTGACAGCAAATTTCAACGCTGCAAGACACATAATTGGGCAACAAATCTTAATTCGCTGGAAACAACTCAATTTCGAAAGGGAATTACAAATTCGCTGCAGAATACACACATGCATTTTCAATTCCAACACATAATATATCATCAAATCCCAGCAGAGTTACATGGTTTTAACATGAACACACACATATATTTCCCATTTTAGCACACATCAATCATCAAATCCCAGCAGAGTCACATGATTTTAACGTGAACACACATATGCATCTTCTTACACAATGCATTCCAGCCAACCTCATTGCTGTGGTCGGGCCTCTACCAAGTTTTATTCTTTTTATTTTATTCATTATACTTTGTAACATCCCTATATCTAGGATAAAGCAACGATCTCATGTTAACTGATAAACAGAGTGACTAATATATATATATATATATATATATATATATATATATTCACGATATTTGTATTAAAGTCTACCAAAATTTCAACGGAGTCTTCCCTATACTGGGAGGTCCCAAGTTATTGACATACGACCTGTTTCCACTTTTAATATACAACATCTCCTAACTCAATTCAACCCAATCATCCTAGGTCTCAATCCCACAAACATCATCATTCATATCAACCACAATGTTTATGATATACATTGTACAACAATTATCTTTATGGATGGATAAAGATATAAACATGCATACATGGAATATAGTTATACAAACTACAGAATTAAATTCATCTATTCAAGTTTAAACAACAATTATACAAATTGAGTTAAATAAAAGTTGTAATATTACCAAATACAAGGGTACACTCCATAGAACCTAAATTACAAAAAGTGAACCTAAGATAGAATCTACTCTTGTCGTGCATGCGATGATCCTAAAAATAAAATACATATTATTGAAATATGAATATCACAATAATATAGAAATACAAACATCCAGGAATTTAAAAATGCTAACATGCATTCATATTTTATTCACTTCTCCCTTTTGGTTTTCATTGGAGACTTTTTCTCCTTCAACTGCTAAAAACCACTTCCTCTTCCATTATCAACCTCCATTTAAGATCTCATAAAGCCACCCATGATTATTTTTGCTTAACACATTACTGATACCAATTTCATTGTTATCATCATCATCCCGTAGGAGTCGATGCAAGGTGATCCCTTTATCTAGGATCCTAACATACACTAAATATATGCTAGTCAATACATGGTGATCCCCTTACCCGGGATCCTAACATACACTAAATGTATGCTAGTCAATATATCTTGATCCCCTTACCCGGGATCCTAATATACACTAAATGTATGCTAGCCAATACATGATTGATCCCCTTATCCGGGATCCTAACATACACTAATGTATGTTAGTCCAAACATGGCGATCCCCATACCCGGGATTCTAACATACACTAAATGTATGTTAGTCAATACATGATTGATCTTCTTATCCGGGATCCTAACATACACTAATGTATGTTAGTCCAAACATAGCGATCCCCTTACCCAAGATCCTAACATACACTAGATGTATGGCCCCAAATCACATTTCTCATATTTCTTTGTCAACGAGAATTTCATCAGTTGACAATTCACACAACAACCGTTCACCTTGAATACATATACATTCAAAATACTATCCAAAATATCAGCATCATTACGCAAACTCTTCCTCCTTTCTTCTAATATCCAACGTTCGATAATTCACATCTCAATAAAATATTGAATTATAGAATTTAACTAGAAAGTATAGGTGCGGATCGCCTACCTGCAACAGAAGCTCTACTTGTGCTCCCCTGCTGCTGCTGTAAAGGCATTAGGAATTTTAACCACTTGAGCCAAAAAGCCAACCTAAAGCATATTATCCTTAGTAAGCCCCTTTTGAGCTTCTTTATCATTTCTTTGCTTTATCCATGTATAAGCCTTAACTTTTTATATGTTTTCCTTTTCCCCTAACCAAGGATTAGTAGAGCATATACTTATGATATCTCATGGAATTATGGTTGGAAATTATGTGAAAAGAAAGAAGAAGTGACGCTTGATGAAAAGATGGGCAAAGTTGCCAAAGGTAAAAAAAAAAGAAAAGAAAAAAAAAAGAAGAAAGAAAAAGAAAAATAAAAAGAAAAAAGTGTTCCTTTATGTTCCTAAGATTTTATATTGAAAAAGCTTGAAATCAAAAGAAGTTAAGCATTGGTGATTAAAGATGGAAAATTTATGTGCTTTGATGGCATATCTTGTTTGAAATATCATTTTTCAGAATGCTCTACTTTCTTTGGTTTGAACCTTTTCTTTTACTCTCTTTTACCTCACCTTAACCTTAGCCCCATTACAACCAGAAAATAAGACCTTTTGATTCATGCATTGTTTGTAATATGTTATTAATGGAGATGAGATTTAAGAGCAAGCTTATGGTAGAACATATTCATTGATTGAATTTGAGAGATTTAAACACATAAGCCTTAAACACGTGAGTGTTGGAGTGTATATCAATGAGAGGACCTATCACTTTGGCATGACATAGATTTCATTTAAATCCCGACGATTAATTGAGTTTTGAAGTTTGCATGTAAATAAATTCATGAAAATTTATACTCTTTATCCTTCTTAATTGTGCTCTTGTTTATAATGCATATATTCTGGATATTGATGGGAGATTAGAAGATTAGTCATAGTGATTTCATTTAATTTAACTTCAATTTGATTTTACCTATCCTTTCTCGAGGACGAGTAAGAGCTAAGTGTGAGGGTATTTGATGCAACCATATTATTCAATAGTTTCACCCACATTTAACTAGTGTTTTGCCTACGTTTTATATATAAAATGCCTTGAAATTCTTTATTTTATGTTTTGAAGGCACTTTTGGATGAAAGATACAATAAAGAGTAAATTGGAGATAATTGGCAGATTTGACCTTCAGTTTATGTTTTGTGCAGAGCGTGAGCTCTAGAGGTTGAAATGAAGTGATTTTAGTGGCATTAAAAATTTAACATCCATACCTTTCTGGATATCTAAGGCAAGAAAATCAAATAAGGATGAGCATGGAAATCGCAGCCTTCAAAGTCAAATCTCGCAATCTGCCAGTGTTGACCTTCGGCCATTCCAACTTGAATATCTCGAGCTATAGAAATCCAATTCATGTAAACTTAATTTTTTTGGATTTATGACTCCAATTTCTATAAAAGCTCCAAATTTCAGCCAAAAATGATGTCATATGAGGGAGATATGATTTTTCAAAGATGACATCTGAATTCTTCCAGCAAATAGGTTTCGTGAAGAAACGAGTCCAAATTACATTTCGAAGCATCTAAACCGATATCCAAGTTTTTATTTCAGCAATTTAGCTCCTCTAAGTCAAAGCTTGAAGATTTCATGCAAGACTATTTCTGCTTTTTTAGGAAAATAGTTATTGAAGTACTTAAATGTAAACAGTCTACTTAATGAAGTACTATTTTGTAAAATAGAGACCTAGGGTTTCCTAGGATATAAAAAGAATGAGAGAAGAGAAGGAGGCAGCCAGCCAAGAAGAGAAAAATAGAGACCGCGACATCGCAACAATTTTGGCGCCGCTACTGGGGAAGTAATTTTAGTTGATTCTTGTGCTATTATTTTTATTTGCTGTGATTGTTATTTCTTTTTCTTAAAAAAAATAATTTTTACTTGCTGTGGTACTGTTAATTACGGCAGCGGTACTGTTCAAAATAGATTTTTTTGTGGAATTAGGAACTGGCCTTTTTTTTCTTGAAAGAAAAAGATGTTCTAAACAGGACTAGTGATAACCACTAGTTCCACCCTATTGAGGCCAAATTCCACTGTTTTCTAGGGTTTTTAGGCAGTTTTTGTTTTCTACCATAGGATTTTCGTACAATTTGCATTGTTTTCGATCTCATGTGTGGTTGGTTTCTTTTGAGTTTTCTTGATGATTTATGCTAGTAACCCGTTCTACTAATCAAAGTCAAGTGCAGTTGGATCTCGAAATAGAAAAAACTTTATGCAGGTTACAAAAAGAAGCTCGCCTTAACACCATGACTGTTGCACGATAACAAACACTCAAGGAGCTTGCTGCTCCTAACATGGAAAATCAGCCATTGTGCATAAACATCGATAATAATGTAAACTTTGAGCTCAAATCTGGTTTTATACATTTGCTACCAACTTTCAATGGTCTTGCAGGAGAAGATCCTCATACTCATCTCAAGGAATTCCATATGGTTTGCGTTGGCATGAAACCGAATGGAGTTGACGAAGAACAGGTTAAGTTGAAAGCTTTCCCTTTCTCTTTAAAAGGGGCAACAAATGCATGGCTTTTCTCCATTCTTCTAGGTTCAATTGGAACATGGAATGACATGAAGAAAATATTCCTTGAGAAGTATTTCCCAGCATCTCGAGTTGCCAACATAAGGAAAGAAATATGTGGGATTCGACAATCTCATGGAGAGACACTTTCCGAGTATTGAGAAAGATTTGAGCAACTGTGTATTCAATGCCCTCATCATCAAATACTCGATCAGCTGCTCATTCAATATTTCTATGAAGGGTTGATGCCTATTGACCGTAGTATCATTGATGCTGCAAGTGGAGAGGCATTGGTAGATAAGACACCCGAGGCTGCACGCCAATTGATCTCAAACATGGCAGCCAACTCGAAACAGTTTGGCACTCGTGGAGACTTCACAAACAAACGAGTAAATGAGGTAAGTATTTCTAACCTTGAGAATAAAGTTAATGATCTTACTTCTATTATGCGTTATTTAGCTTGTGGCAATGTACAACAGGTGAAAGTTTGTAGCATATGCTCCTTACAAGGACATGCTTCAGATATGTGCCCAACAATGCAAGAAGATTACATTGAATAAGCTAATGCAATTGATGGAGCATTCAATGGACAACCTCAGCGTAAGTATGATCCTTTTTCCACACGTACAATCCTGGATGGAGAGATCATCCTAACCTATGATATGGGAACCAACCTCAACAAGGCAATTAAGGTCGACAATTCTATCCCCATGGATTTCAGCCCCAACAGAATTATCAAGCAAGACAACCCCCTCCATTCACAAACTCCAATGTTATGGGGTCGTCATCTAGTGATGATCTTCGTGAGATGATGAAAACTTTGGCTTCTAACACTATGACCTTACAACAAAATGTCATGTCTTTTCAACAGGAAACAAGGTCAAGTATTCACAACTTAGAGAAGCAAATGGGGCAAGTAGCTTCAAGTGTGGGGAAATTGGAAGCACAAATGAATGAAAAATTGCCCTCCCAAGCATTAAATCTAAAAGAGAATGTTAGTGCGATCATGCTGCGAAGTGGGAAAGAACTTGAAGAGAAAAGGTCGAAACAAATTGAGATGGAGGAAGAAGAACAGATAGAAACTGAATTGAGTACAAAAAAGGAACATCCTTCTCCTTCACAAATTAAAACCACGACCAACACTCTGAAGGTAAGTCCTCACTCAATGAATTCCAGTTTTAAAACAATTGCACCCTTTCCTATGAGTTCTTCTAGGTCAAAGAAAGAGGACAAAGAAAAAGAGATTTTAGAGGTTTTCAAGAAAGTAGAACTCAACATTCCTTTGCTTGATGCTATCAAGCAAATTCCCAAGTATGCCAAATTCTTGAAGGAGTTGTGTACTACCAAGAGAGCTTTCAAACTGAAAGGTCATGAAATGGTAAGTATGGGTGAAGTTGTATCTGTTGTTGTTCAAAAGAATATGCCTTTGAAGCAAAAAGACCAAGGTGCGTTTACTATCCCATGTGTTATTGGTAATGCTAGTTTCAAAAGGGCCTTATGCGATTTAGGTGCATCCATTAGTGTTATGCCCAAACATGTTTATGATTCTCTTAGTCTTGAGCCTTTGAATAAAACTAGCATTGTAATACAAATTGCAGATCGTAGTTTTGTTTACCCACTTGGTGTGATAGAAGATGTCTTAGTCAAGATTGATAGTTTGGTCATTCCATGCGACTTTTATATTCTTGATATGGAACATGATTCTTGTGATTCATTAAACAACACTCCTATATTGTTTGGGAGAACATTTTTGAAAACTACCAATACAAAGATTAATTGTGGTAAGGATACTTTGTCTATGGAAGTAGGAGATGAAAAGATTGAATTTAATTTTCATGATGCAATGAAATATCCTTATAGCAATGTTTATTCTATCACATGCTATGACCAAGTTAATAAGTGTGTGCAGTAAGTTTTTTATTTTGATTGTGAGGATGGATTAAGCGTAGCTTTGAGCTATGCCTATGATTTTACCGAGATAGAAGAGATGGAAAGGCACATATGTGTTCCCCAAAATGTACACGAATCAGCATTGGCTTTGCAATCATTGCAAACTGTTCCCCATGGTAATGTCTTTTTTGATTTAGTACTTTCACATAAAAAGCTTTTGCCATCTATTTTACAGGCACCCGAGTTAGAATTGAAACCTTTGCCCGATAATTTGAAATATGTATTCATTGGCGACAACAATACACTTCATATTATTATAGCAACAGGTTTGACAAATACGTAAGAGGAAAAACTTGTGAAGTTGTTGTGTGATCACAAGACGACCATCGGATGGACTTTAGCTGACATCAAGGGCATTAGTCCCTCAATACGTATGCATCACATACTATTAGAGGACAATACGAAACCAACAAGGGAAATGCAAAGGAGGTTGAACCCGCCTATGATGGAGGTAGTGAAAGCTGAAATTTTAAAAATGTTAGATGCAGGAGTCATTTATCCCATCACGGACAGTAAATGGGTGGTGCCAATCCATGTGGTGCCTAAAAAGATCGGAATCACGTTGGTGAAAAACAAAAATGATGAGCTCATTCCTACTTGCATCTCGAGTGGATGGAGAATGTGTGTTGATTACAGAAAGCTAAATCTTGCCACACGCAAAGATCATTTTCCATTGCCATTCATGGATCAAATGCTTGAACGCCTAGCAGGTAAGTCTTTTTATTGCTTTCTTGATGGATATAGTGGATACAATCAGATTGTTATTAATCTTGAGGATCAAGAAAAGATTACATTTACATGTCCATTTGGTACATATGCATATAAAAGAATGCCCTTTGGTCTCTGTAATGCACCTGCAACTTTTCAAAAATGCATGATGAGTATTTTTTCTGACTATGTTGAAAGAATAATTGAGGTTTTCATGGATGATTTCACGGTGTATGGTGATTCTTTTGATAAATGTCTAGAAAATTTATCTTTGATCTTGAAAAGGTGCATTGAAACTAACCTTGTCTTAAACTATGAAAAGTGTTATTTTATGGTAGAACAAGGAATAGTTCTTGGGCATGTTGTGTCTTCACGTGGATTAGAGGTTGATAAAGCCAAAATAGATGTTATTTCATCATTGTCTTACCCCTCCTGCGTGAGGGAAATTCGTTCTTTTCTTGGCCATGCAGGTTTCTATCAACGCTTTATTAAAGATTTCTCGAAGATTACAGCACCCTTGTGCAAACTATTAGCCAAAGAAGTGGATTTTGTGTTTGATCAAGCATGTAAAGATGCTCATGATGAGCTTAAGAGGCATGTCATATCTGCCCCTATCATCCAACCACCAAATTGGGATGAGCCTTTTGAGATAATGTGTGATGCAAGTGACTATGCGGTAGGGGCTGTCCTTGGGCAAAGAATAGGGAAGAATTTGCATGTTATCACCTATGCTTCCCGCATGTTGGATGGAGCACCATGCAATTACCATACAACTGAAAAGGAACCTTTTGCAATGGTGTTTGCTCTTGAAAAATTTAGGTCATATCTACTTGGTACAAAAGTCATTGTTTTTACTGATCATGTAGCTTTAAGGTATCTTTTGAAGAAAAAGGAGTCCAAACCAAGATTGATTAGGTGGATCTTGCTTTTACAAGAATTTGATCTTGAGATCAAAGACAAAAAAGGTGCCGAAAATCATGTGGCTGATCACTTGAGCCGACTGAGGACTGAGGATATACAAACTGAAACAATACGAGAGACATTCCCCGATGAGCAGTTGTATGTGTTACATTCCTCTATAAGACCATGGTATGCTGATTTGGTGAACTATTTAGTCACCAAAGAATTCCCTCCAGGTTTGTCTATATCCCAAAAAGACAAGTTACGAGCTGATGCTAAATATTATTTTTAGGATACTCTTTATCTGTGGAAATTTTGTGTGGATCAAGTAGTTAGGAGATGTGTACCACAAGATGAATTTCATTCCATTCTTACCTTTTGTCATTCTCATTCTTGTGGTGGGCATTTTGGAGCAAAAAGAACGGCCCACAAGGTACTTGAAAGTGGTTTTTATTGGCCTTCTATTTTTAAGGATGCATATCATTTTTGCAAATCATGTCAAAAATGTCAAAAAAACAAGTAATATCACTCATAAGAATCAAATGCCTTTAACAAATATTCTTATAAGTGAAATTTTTGATGTTTGGGGTATTGATTTTATGGGTCCATTTCCTTCTTCTTTTGGCAATCTTTATATCCTTCTTGCTGTTGATTATGTGTCCAAATGGATTGAGGCGAAAGCCACACGAACTAACGATGCTAAGGTTGTTTTAAATTTTGTCAGGACTCACATATTTGATAGGTTTGGAATCCCTAAAGCTATCATTAGTGATCGTGGCACTCATTTTTGCAATCGTTCAATGGAAGCATTTTTACGCAAATATCATGTGACTCATCAGACTTCCACAACATACCATCCTCAAATGAATGGCCAAGCTGAAATTTCAAATTGAGAAATCAAGTCCATTTTAGAGAAGACAGTGCAACCTAACCGGCGAGATTGGAGTCTACGACTTGGTGATGTACTTTGGGCTTATCGGACTACTTACAAATCACCTATAGGAATGTCACCTTATAGGATGATTTATGGAAAAGCATGTCATCTACCAGTGGAGCTTGAACACAAAGCTTTTTGGCCCATTAAAAAATGTAACATGGATTATGATGCTGCTGGGATTGCAAGAAAGTTGCAATTGCAAGAGTTGGAAGAGATTCGAAATGATGCTTACGAGAATGCAAGGATTTACAAAGAAAAGACTAAGAGTCTCCATGACTGAATGATTACAAGAAAAGTGTTTAATGTTGGAGACAAAGTCCTTCTTTATTATTTGCGTTTGAAACTTTTTCCTGGAAAGTTACGCTCTTATTGGATTGGACCCTTTGTTGTTTCTAATGTTTTTCCTTATGGTGTAGTTGAAATTACAAGTTTAGAAACCAACAAAGTACTCGAGGTCAATGGGCATTGCTAGAAACTTTTCTATGAAGGTTGGATGACAGAACTCACCGCTTTTATGGAGTTAGGTGAACAAATCTATAAAGAATGAGCATGCAACATGTTGAGCCAATGACATAAAACAAAAGCGCTTACTGAGAGGCAACCCAACATACAAAGAAAAAAAACAGATTTGCTTTCTTTTTCCCTTATCTTTTATTTTTCGCATTTTACTTTATTTTTGTCATTCTCCAATATTCCTTTTTCTTTTATTTCAACATTAAGGACAATGTCGTGTTTTAAGTGTGGGGGTTTTGAGAGAATGTTGGTTTTCTAATTTTGGTTTTCTTTGTTATTTTTCAAAAAAAAAAATTATGTTTGATCTTTTGAACTCTCATTGGTTTTTGAGAAGATGAGTATTATGTATGAGAATTAGTTGAGATAGATGAAGACATAAATCAAATGAAGGAGTGTGCATGCAAGTTTTAAGGTTTAATTGGTTTAGGGATTGACTTTGAGAATATGCCATGTTGACTTTATAGTGTTATACCAATGTAAGCTTTTGAGCCTTCAACATTATATTCTTTTATTGTGCCTTCTTTCAATGATATGTATCTTTAGAACTTGCTTCATATCTTGTTGAGATTACATTCATATTACATATATACATGAAGATGATAAAGGCATTAGGAATTTTAACCACTTGAGCCAAAAAGCCAACCTAAAGCATATTATCCTTAGTGAGCCCTTTTTGAGCTTATTTATCGTTTCTTTGCTTTATCCATGTATAAGCCTTAACTTTTTATATGTTTTCCTTTTCCCCTGGCCAAGGATTAGTAGAGCATGTACTTATGATATCTCATGGAATTATGGTTGGAAATTATGTGAAAAGAAAGAAGAAGTGACGCTTGATGAAAAGATGGGCAAAGTTGCCAAAGGTAAAAAAAAAAGAAAAGAAAAAAAAAGAAGAAAGAAAAAGAAAAAGAAAAAGAAAAAAGTGTTCCTTTATGTTCCTAAGATTTTTTATTGAAAAAGCTTGAAATCAAAAGAAGTTAAGCATTGGTGATTAAAGATGGAAAATTTATGTGCTTTGATGGCATATCTTGTTTGAAATATCATTTTTCAGAATGCTCTACTTTCTTTGGTTTGAACCTTTTCTTTTACTCTCTTTTACCTCACCTTAACCTTAGCCCTATTACAACCAGAAAATAAGACCTTTTGATTCATGCATTGTTTGTAATATGTTATTAATGGAGATGAGATTTAAGAGCAAGCTTATGGTAGAACATATTCATTGATTGAATTTGAGAGATTTAAACACATAAGCCTTAAACACGTGAGTGTTGGAGTGTATATCAATGAGAGGACCTATCACTTTGGCATGACATAGATTTCATTTAAATCCCGACGATTAATTGAGTTCTGAAGTTTGCATGTAAATAAATTCATGAAAATTTATACTCTTTATCCTTCTTAATTGTGCTCTTGTTTATAATGCATATATTCTGGATATTGATGGGAGATTAGAAGATTAGTCATAGTGATTTCATTTAATTTAACTTCAATTTGATTTTACCTATCCTTTCTCGAGGACGAGTAAGAGCTAAGTGTGAGGGTATTTGATGCAACCATATTATTCAATAGTTTCACCCACATTTAACTAGTTTTTTGGCTATGTTTTATATATAAAATGCCTTGAAATTCTTTGTTTTATGTTTTGAAGACACTTTTGGATGAAAGATGCAAAAAGGAGTAAATTAGAGATAATTGGCAGATTTGACCTTCAGTCGATGTTTTGTGTAGAGCGTGAGCTCTAGAGGTTGAAATGAAGTTATTCTAGTGGCATTAAAAATTTAACATCCATACCTTTCTGGAGATCTAAGGCAAGAAAATAAAATAAGGAAGAGCATGGAAATCGCAGCCTTCAAAGTAAAATCTCGCAATCTGCCAATGTTGACCTTTGGCCATTCCAACTTGAATATCTGGAGCTACAGAAGTCGAATTGATGCAAACTCAATTTTTTTGGATTCATGACTCCAATTTCTATAAATGTTCCCAATTTGAGCCAAAAATGATGTCATATGAGGGAGATATGAGTTTTCAAAGATGACATCTGAATTGTTCCAGCAAACAGGTTTCGTGAAGAAATGAGTCCAAATTACATTCCGAAGCATCTAAACCGATATCCAAGTTTTTATTTCAGCAATTTAGCTGCTCTAAGTCAAAGCTTGAAGATTTCATGCAAGGCTATTTCTCCTTTTTTAGGAAAATAGTTATTGAAGTACTTAAATGTAAACAATCTACTTAATGGAGGACTATTTTGTAAAATAGAGACCTAGGGTTTCCTAGTATATAAAAAGAATTAGAGAAGAGAAGGAGGTAGCCAACCAAGAAGAGAAAAACACCCTCTTCCTCTAAGAAACCCTAAATTATGCATTCTTTCTTCTTTTTGATTAGTTGTTCAACAAACATACAAGTCTAAACACTTTTTCTTGATTGCAAGGACACGAAAACCTTCGAATTTCAAGGACTATGAGATTTATTTTACCTTTTCTTTTCAGTTTATATGATGAAAATGTTTATTCTCCTATGCTTATTTTTCATATGATTGTTTATTTTAATTGCTAGAGCGGACTCTAAGTTATTATTGTAGACAATCTATTGCTAAGTTTGATATCAAAACTGGAGTTGTGGTTTATGAACTTGGTAAGCAACTGTGTTTAATAATTGTGGCGGATCTATGTTATTAATCTTAGGAAGAACATTCAATCAAATCAAACATAGACTGCGGACAATTATGTTTTCTTGATTAATCAACTTATCTAGTTCTTAAGGCTGCCATTGAATTAAATTACTAGTGCGAACACTGTGGTTGTTTGATGGTTAGGGTTAGTTATACGGCAGATCCGTTAACTAACCAATGTTAAGAAGAGATAAATATTCAAAATATAAATTGATATTTCGTTTCCATGATCAGTTCTGATTTTTGTACGTGAATGTGTGCTTGTGACCAAGGTTTGTTCTCTTGATAATTTTCTGATTTTATTAAATTTCGTTTGATAGTTTTCTGTTTTCTTTTGCTTTAGCCTAGATAACATCCAAACCCCCTTAAATTGCATATCATCTAGCATAAAAATCTGACTTGAATCTTCCTCGTGGGATCGACCCCTTGCTTTCTCTATACTATCTTATGTGTTGTGTTTGAAGCTAGGGTAATTAATTTGTGCGACCGCGACATCGTAACAACTGTCTGATCTCTCCTCAGATTTTAACTATCTTATAGGCAGAACTGAGTTCTCCTCAAATCATAGAACTTATAGCCTCATCTCTTATCTTTTCAATGACACAAATTTTGCTTGATTCAGAGTTCTATAACTCCAGATATACTTAAAAATCTGAGGAGAGGTTAGACAGTAACAGTTCAAAAAAAACGGACAGTAATAGTCCAAGTATTTTTTGATGAGAGATTTTGACTATTTTAGAGGCAGAATTGGGTTCTCCTTTCATAGAACTTGTAGCCTCATGTCTTAGCTTTCCAACGAAATAAATTTTGCTTCAATCAGAGTTCTATAACTCCAGATATAGTTAAAAACCTGAGTATAGGTCAGACAGTAACAGTTCAAAAACGGACAGAAACAGTTGGACAGTAACAGTCCAAGTGTTTGTTGATGAGCGATTTTGACTATCTTAGAGGCAGAATTGGGTTCTCCTTAAATATAGAACTTGTAGCCTCATATCTTATCTTTCTAACAACATAAATTTTGCTTGAATTGGAGTTCTATAACTCCAGATATAGTTAAAAATCTGAGGACAGGTCAGACAGTAACAGTTCAAAAAAACGGACAGTAACAGTCCAAGTGTTTGTTGATGAGTGATTTTGACTATCTTAGAGGCAGAACGAGGTTATCCTTAAATCATAAAACTTATAGCCTCATGTCTTAGCTTTCCAATGACATAAATTTCGCTTGAATTGGAGTTCTATAACTCCAGATATAGTTAAAAATCTGAGGAGAGGTCAGACAGTTACACTTAAAAAAAAATGGACAGTAACAGTCCAAGTGTTTGTTGATGAGCGATTTTAACTATCTTAGAGGCAGAACTGGGTTCTCCTTAAATATAGTACTTGTAGCCTCATGTCTTAACTTTCCAACAACATAAATTTTGCTTGAATCAGAGTTATATAACTCCAGATATAGTTAAAAATCTGAAGAGAGTTCAGACAAAGTATCTCATCCACTACAGTAATAAAACCCTTGCCCCAGATATTGACAGTTCCTCCACCTATGACCTTCTCCCCTGCACACAAAGTATCTTTTTAGGGAAACTGAGCAATCCCCAAGGTGTTTTTGTACACATTTTACACAAGAAAGATAGTCAACACCCTTGCGGTCACCAGTCCTAGTTGAAGAGTTTGCTCTCGAGTGCGACTGCCCAACCATCATTCTCCCACTTGACTGTTGGTGGGGAGATACCATCAAACTTCCCCTTTTCCTGTACTGCTCAAACACTCCACTTTTACCTTTCTTCGGAAGTGGTGGTCTGTCGCTGAAATAGTCATCATCTCTCTTTTTGCCTATACCCTAATGTCCTTGTTGGGTTTCTCCAACATAAGCCTCACGAGTTTGTGCAGCCTCAATCAACTCCCTCACGGATTTAAACCACAAGGTGATCAATCCTTATCTCAAATCATATTGCAAACCATCTCTCAACTTCTCAATCATATGTTCCTCTATCAGCACATAGTGTGGGGCGAACAATGAGAGATCACGGAACCTTCTTTCATACTCCAATACCGATATATCACCTTGTCTTAATGCCAAGAACTCTTATTCCTTCACCTTGCGATGGTACCTGGAATAAAACTGATTCTCAAACTCTGTCTTGAAGTCACTCTAAGTCAGTGTCTTGGTTGCACGCCTCAGCTGAACTATTTCCCACCATGTCATGGCCCTATCAGACAATAACTGAGTTGCATAATTTACCCTCAAACCCTCAAGTATGCTTATTTTAATCATGGTCTTTTCTACCTTCCTAATCCATCTCCCGACTATCTCTGCATCTTGTTCCCCCATATACGATTCACAACCCATTTCCCTCATACTCTTGACTATTCGCACCAGTAGCACCATGTTGTTTATGTCGTCAAGCCAGTCATGCCCTTCATCACTGCTTTAACTATTTATATAAGGAGTCTCGCGTCTACACACTACGGGGGCATACCAGTTCGAATAGTTAACAGTTGTGCTTCTAATCTTTCTTGTTGCTCTACTACAACTAGGGGTACTTTCTTTGTTTGGTTAGGCCTTCAGCCTTCCCCCGCTATCACGACTCTCCCCTGCAAGTTTTCAGGTGGTATTACTGGAGCATGAGATGTCATATTGTTCAAGGGATCTTCGTTTTGACAACCTTGGGCACCTTGGCTCCCGCCCCTCCTTTCTAAGAAGGGTGACTCAGTTCGTGTCCCTTGTTGGGTGCGCATTGATTAGTACTTAAAAGTGTTTTTTTATCAAGGTTTTATATCATTAATTTGCACTTAAAGCATCAATAACTCCTTAACTAAAGCATGTTTTATAATAACAAGTCTGATACTATAAGATACCTTTAATTTATGGTAAATGTTCATCTTAAATGCAGGCCTATCACAGAAATCAAAGGATTGATTGATGAGTTTAACTACTGAAATTGAGAATACAAAGAGAGGGTTAAGTTTAGAAAAGAGATGCTGGTTTAGTCCAAACTTGAACACTGTTCAGTCATTGGGTCATATCTGTAGCTATAGATCTTGGATTTGAATTTGGTTTATATGGCTAGAAAGCTAAGACATAGGCCTAAAACATTCATGGGAGTGAAAAACTCAATCCTGTTGTTTGGAAGTCCAAATCTTAGCAACAACGAAGAAGTCAGAATCTGTCCTGCAGCCCTGACACAATTTAGTGTTTAGCCCATATCTCGAGTTCTAGAAGTCCAAATACACTGATTCATTTTTTGTTGGAAAGCTGAGACAATTTCCTAGAACTTTCATGCGACAATCTATTCAAATTATGATGTTAGCAATGATGTTTTGCTCAAACAAGAAGATAAGGATTGTCACCAATTTAAGATATGGCCACCCACTTAACAATTAGTCATCAAATCAATAGTTCCAAATTTTAGCCTATAAAAGGAGGTATTTGCCATGTATTTAGGCATGTTGGTTTTTAGATCAAGATCATGTTCTTGCTCTCTCTCTATATTTTTGTAATGTTTAAGTTTTGTTTATATTCTCTTGTTTATTCTTTTCATTTCCTTTCCTTTACTTAGTTAACTTATATCTTATTTATGTTCTTATCTTGTTTATTTATGTTTCTCTTCTTCATTATGTTTAGCTAAGTTTATTATGTCAAGGTGAAAAGGTTACACTAATGGTGTAAGAATAAGTATAGTATAAACTCAACATGGACTGTAATGTTTGATGCTAACATATTTTGTATTTATTTCTTGTTCACTCTTAATACTTTGCTTGTTAAATGGTTAATCTAGATTTATGTTATATAACCTTGGTACAACAAATACTTGGCACTTTCATTGCCCAAACCGTATGGTATAACCGACACCTATGCTATGAAAGGAACTTGATTTGTTGTTAACATAAGTTATAATCATGAATACCTGACAACATTTACAAGTATTAGCACTATTTGAATAAGATAACTAATGTAATTATGTTAACAATTTATAATCCAATTAGAACCTCCTTTGTGTGTGGTTTCTAGTTGAATAATAAGAGTTTATACTATACTTGTTTGAAATACTATTAGTGAATCCTCTAACCTTGGCAATTGTTTTTGTTTAATCCTTATATCAATATCACGTCTCAAAACTCTCTTCAACTTATTATTATTATTATTTATAATTTATAAAGTTAACCTCCCTGTGGTTCAACCCCGATCATGCCAGGTTATTTATTACTTCGACATTCCTATACTTAGGAGAAGACATTAATCTTTTGGTCATGTCACGCATCATCCTGAAATTTATCAAAACAACACAATTATTAATAATCCTTAGGATCCATACCAAAAGTTCTGATACCAACTGTAACAACCTGTTTTTCAAGCCTGAAACAACTTTAACACACATACACACACACTCAAATCGTGTTGGTTATCGGCGAACCTATTCCCTCACATCATCAAGATACAATCCATACACCAAAAACAATCAACATTTCATTTAAAAGTGAATCTTACATAAACACATATTATTATGTTTGCATGATTAGAAGTTCACATTAAAGATATACATGTATAGACATGATTTTGCATTCCTATCCTACTAATAATCATCACGAATTTAAACAAAATGGATCTAATAATAGTTATACATTCAGTACATTAATTCATACAAAATACATCGTGATTTAGAATGCAACTACATGATTCCTTGTGAAAGTAGGTTCCCGTGTATTGGGTTTCCTAGGCACCTCGTTGGTGTGACGTCCCTGCTGCAGTACAAAACATTTATAAGAATACGATTACTTAATAATAATAATGAATAAGCAATCTGACAGTTTAATGAAGCATTAACATTATTCCATGTTTGAAGCGTGACATTTGTAGTTCCTTTATGTACTTGGTTTGAACGACTTGTAGTACATATAAATACATCAATTCTTGAAATCAGCCATAATCTTAAATCTAGCTATCCTTTTAAGGCATCATTTGTCAAGGTTAACCATTCACTCGCCCCGGCCATCCACTTCGGATGCCATTAGCTGAAGCTAATCAACCATTTGTCCCGGTTATCCATTAAGATACCATTAGCTGAAGCTAATCAACCATTTGTCTCGGTCATCCATTCGGATGACATTAGCCAAAGCTAATCAATCATTTGCCATTAGTCGAAGCTAATCATTCATTTGTCCTGGTCATCCATTCGAATGCCATTAGCCAAAGCTAATCAATCATTTGTCTCGGTCATCCATTCGAATGCCATTAGCCAAAGCTAATCAATCATTTGCCATTAGTCGAAGCTAATCATTCACTTGTCCCAGTCATCCATTGGGATGCCATTAGCCGAAGCTAATCAATCATTTGTCTCGGTCATCCATTTGGATGCCATTAGCCGAAGCTAATCCATCATTTGTCATTAGTCGAAGCTAATCATTCATTTGTCCCGATCATCCGTTTGGATGCCATTAGTCGAAGCTAATCAGTTATTTGTCTCGGTCATCCATTCGGATGCCCTTACCCGAAGCTAATCAATCATTTTCCATTAGCTAAAGCTAATCATTCATTTGTCCCAGTCATCCGTTTGGATGCCATTAGCCGAAGCTAATCAATCGTTTGTCCCGACATCCTTTCGGATGCCATTAGCCGAAGCTAATCAATCATTTGTCAACATTAAAGCATTTGGCAATCTGATATCTATACTAACACAATATGGTAACATTCATGATAAAGTATTCCATAATTCAATGTTATGAAAAAGGAAGGTGAAAGTCACCTACCTGCTCCACCTGCTGGTTGTCGATGGTCCGATCCTAACCGCACCACCTAAGACATCAATGGTCACAAATCAGTACATTTGTATCTTTGAATCACATTCATCACCACACTTATTTTAAGAGGTCCTATGTTCACATTCAAGTGTTCTATATTTTACACCATCATAGAATGAAAATGTTACAAGCATTTGAGTCATTTATGCCCAAGAGGTCTATTGTAGAAATCAGCAGCGAAAACTGACTTGCTGCAGGCTAACCAATTTGGAAGTGAAAACTGTTTCATTGCTGGCGCCATAATTTTGACAGCGAATGCCAATTCACTGCAGATAACTCAACTCCGGCAGTGAGTCACAAATTCACCGTAGACAACTCAATTCCGGTAGCGAGTCATAAATTTGCTGCATATAATAGAACTTCGACAACGAATGTTAATTCATTGCAAACAACTCAATTTCAACAACAAATTTTAAATTCACTGTAGAACACACAATTCAGCAGCGAATTTTAATTAATTGCAAACAACTCAATTTGGGCAGCGAATTTCAAATTGGCTTCAGATTGTACAACTTCAGCAGTGAACCCAAATTCGCTGCAGGACATACAATTGGGCAATGAATGTTAATTCGTTGCAAACAACTCAATTTTAGCAGCGAATCACAAATTCACTTGAGACAATTCAACTTCGACAACGAACCCCAAATTCAATGAAGAACACACAATTCGATAGCCAATGTTAATTCGTTGCAAACAACTCAATTTCAGTTGCGACTATAAATTCGCTGCAAAACACACACATGCATTTTCAATTCCAGCTTATAATATATCATCAAATCCCAGCAAAGTTACATGGTTTTAACATGAACACAAACATGCATTTTCAATTCCAGCACACATTTATCATCAAATCCTAGTAGAGTCACATGATTTTAACGCGAACACACACATACATCTTCTTACACAATGCATTTCGGCCAGCCCCATTGCTGTGGCCGGCCCTCTACCAAGTTTTATTCTTTCCATTTTATTCATTATCCTTAGTTAGATGCTCTAGAAATTGGCCTCATTTCATCTTTGTTGCTTGTCCTTTTAGTTGTTTTCAGTTTTTTTTACAATTAGCCTAGGGGGTTTAGGTCAATTTTTCTTAGGGATCCTTCATCATTTTTAGTTTTGGGTTTGAAGAACAAGGGCGCAAAAGGAGACTACATGACCCATGCCTTTCAAATCTAAGTAGGTTTGGTCAATTTTATAGTATTTTTCCTCTCTTTTTCTCCTGTTTTTCCCCTTATTCTTCCTCTCTCAGTTCTCTTTTTTTTTCTATCAGTTTCCTCCCATCCATTCCAACCCTCTTTTCTTCCCCCTAAACAACTATTCAGCCTTCATTCACGATCTCAACTCTCTCTCTCATATGTTCAAGAGGTATTCTTTCCTGGTTTTGGTTTGAATTATCATTAGGAAGAAGGAGGAAAATAGAGGTATACAGCTGAACATGCAGCTGCTGTAGGCAGACTTTGGGAAGAGGAAGGGTCACCTTCTCTCTCTCCTTGCCTTTATACTTTATAGAAACTGGGGTGGGGTGTTTGGGGTTAGGTTAGAGGTGTTCTTGTCTGTGTTTTGGTCGATCTAAAACCGGTTTTACCCCTCCCTTTTGGCTCCTTAAGACAACCTGATTGTTTTCCTAACTTTCAAATAGGTTGAGTCGCTGCCGATTTAAAAATCGATAGAAATAATTGCGTCAATGCCGATTCAGAAATGGGCAGCAATATCTGTATCACTGCCGATTCAGAAATCGACAGAAATAATTGTGTCACTACCGATTTAGAAATCAACAGCGGCGACAGGGCTGTTTGGACCCCTCTTTTTTTGGGTGTTTACAATTCAAGTCTAAGAACCATAATCTAGAATTCAACATTAAAGCATCAATTCGTAATTGAATTTGAAATGACTTATAGGACCATGTTTAGAACTCTTTACCTGGTGAGAATCAAGGCTTCGATCTTTAACCAGTCGAAAAGTTTTGACTTCCTCTTTTCTAATGACAGATGACCCTCCCTCTTCTCTTTTTATTCAAATTTTCTTGTTAATTCCTTGCCCACAAGTGTTTATTTTACTTATAAACCCTTAATCTTGGATGGGTTCTTGAAATTTTTGTGTTTCTCTCTTAATTTGGGAAGAACAAATTCAAAAAGTCCCTCCCTTTTCTTTATGGTTGCTGCAGATTTTTGGTGAGGAGAGGAGTATTTATAGTCCATAATTTCTCTTATTTGCACTTAGGCCCCATTTCCTTTAAGTGTATTATTTTTGCCCCCACATCTTTTTTTCTAATAACTAAGCTACACCTCTTTTCATTTCTTATCATTCCACCCCTCAACTTTTAGTTTAGTTCATTTTATTTTATTTAATCCAACCCTCAATATTGTCGGGATAATTTATAATGTCTTGAAATATTTCGTCCAAAAATTTATATCCAAAAATTTATGAATTCCCGTTTTTATTTAAATCTATGCGTGAATTTCTTCACTTTTATTTTCCATTTACTTATTTTGCAATTTAAGTAATCTTTATTTCTCGGGGTTTACAATTTATGTAAGGATTGAACAGAAAATTCAGATTTTTTAATGAAAAATCACAAACTGATCAATTTTACAATAACATGCAAAACTTTCAATCCGACTGTTAGATCAGGCTAAATTTTTTCAAGGAGTCTTTTGACTTGTTATTATACCATAGTTAAAAATGTCAAGTCAACTGGAGTTTAGGAAGAACTCGTGATTTAAGTAGAAAATCGGGTAGTCTACATGAAAAATCTAAGGAGGCATAACTATGTGGAAAACTTGTAAATAAATTGAATAGTGCCCCTTCCTTCCACATTAAAAATCCGACCAGCAATGTAAAAGGAGAAAAAAGAAAGAGCTTGAGAGGGTCAGAATCTTAGAGAGAATTCATTAAATTCAAGGGTTTTGGGTGATTTAAAACACATAAATCTTGAAAGGAACAAAGAAATTTAAGAGAAAATGTAAAAGATTGAAGAGTTCGAATAGAAAACATAGAGAGAGAAAACTTGAGAGAGAGAGAGAGAGAGAGAGGAGGAGGAGGCTTGAATTTAAAAGTGAGGAAGAAGAAATGGAGGAAATGGCTAGAAAAATTAACTTAATCTTGCCATGGAAACTATGGGTAAGTGATTATTATGCTTGATTTCTCTTGTTTTGATGTGTAGTTGAAAGAACTAAAAAGTTAGTGTGTTGTGTGCTTTGGGCTAGGGTTTAGAAAGTTGAAAGATGGATGTTTTGTTTGTTTAAATGTGATAATTGATTGTGAATGATGTTATTAATGCTTGAAAATGTGTTAGAAACTAAAGAAATTTCATGTAAATTTAAGGAAAGAAAAGATAGAGATTAAATTTCATGTAAATTTAAGGAAAGAAAAGATAGAGATTTCTTGTCATAGTTAGTTGAGATTATGTTGAAATCATGTTGTATGGGCATATATAATATTATTAATGTATGGAAACAAGAAGGGAAAATAAAAGAATCCATTCAGACTATAATTTAGACTTGGATGAAACTTAGTAGTAAAGGTGGAGGAAAATTGATTTGAAATTCTTGATTTAAATAGCTTTGGAATAAATATTTGAATGTGAAAAAGATATGTTTAAAGAATGGATTAGGTGAAAATTTCATGAAAAATGGAAAATAGAACTTTGATTCTTTTATTAGGGTGGTTTGGCCAAATAAGCCTTTTAAAGGGGAGGATAGATTGACTTAAACCATGTATGTAATTATTATTGAAATGTACTTTTGAACTTAGTTATGTTAAGTTAAGTTGAATTATGTTGAGTTAAGTTGAATCATGGAAGCAATTTTAGGAAAAAATCGTGGGTGGTGTCGAATGTAGTTTAATCATGAATATTTTGACTATTAAAATTCTAGCTAAATTTAGAGCTTAAAAACAATTTAATGTAGAGTTAGCTTCTTTATAAAAGTTATAGATATGAAATAGATATGAATTTTAGCTTTTAAATGAAATTGATCTTCCATTAAACCAAATTATATAACTTTAGATATCAGTTAAAAACTGAGTGAAGGTCTAATCTAATATAACTTTGTAGAGATTTTGAGTGCTACTTTTATGGTTGATTTTGAGCTTTAGAAAGATGCAATTTGGAGTTTTATATATATATATATATATATATATATATATATATATATATATAAGTTGTAGATATCGATTTTTTTTTCAAATGAAACTATTCTTAATTAATTCAGAGTTATATAACTCCAGATATGAGCTAAAAACTAGGAAAAGGTCTAGGCCGTCATAAAACTAGACAAATTTCTTACACTATTGTAATAAGTGATTTAGATGTAGATGTCTAGATGGAAAAACTCAATGTTGCTTCCTTCATGAAAGTTGTATCACTATATCTTAGCTTTCCATAGAAATAAACCGCACTTAAAATTGAGTTCTACAAGTTTAGTTATGATTAAAACACTAAAACATATTTGGAGTTAGATGGAATAAACCGGCTAGAACTAATCAATTTCCAATATTTGCTTAAAATTGTTGTTGATTGAGGGTTCTAATATTTGAATTGATAAGAATAAGAATGAATATTAAAAAAGTGTATGTGTATGAATTTTTATGGATTTTCCCTGTTAATGGTTTGAAAATAATAGTTGAATGAGACGTGAAATTAAAATAATGGTGTTGGTTGTATTGTTGATGGTAATTATATCCCTGGTGGTATAGGGAAGGCTACGAGAACAAAACAATAGCAGGGAGTAGCATAACGTACACAAGTTTAAGGTAGATGCACTGCACCTTTTTCTTCTTATAGAATTTCTTAAGCTTTTAGAACTGCAAATTCTTTAAAAGCGCATGTATTTATATGAATGTTAATTAAGAAAATGTTGATCGATTAACTATCCTGAATGGAGCTAGTGATGTCAATGTGATTGACATATGGAAACATGTTTATGCATTTATTTATAAAGTGTTGATTTTGATTAACAAAGTGAACTTGATATATGTATATAATGGATATGTAACTGTTCATATGTGAATGCCATGAAAATATTAAATTGACCAGCTGCTCTAAGTAGAGCTAGTGACATTAGTGAGATCGATGACCGGGATGTTTGATGAACTAGCCACCTTAAGTAGAGCTAGTGGTATTAGTGAGACTAATGACCAAGATATTTGATTGACCAGTTATCTTCTTTTTTTTTTTTATCAAAATGTAAGTGTATTAAAAGATCAAAAAATATACATTATTGGTGAGCCAGCAAGTACAAATACAAGAGCGGACATAAAGGGAACAGGCTTCCTTAATGTCCAATACAGCAAAGGAGACAATGGTTATGAGAGGAACCAAATATTGCAAGGTTCCCAACCTAACACAAAGCAAGAAACTCAAGAATAGGAAGCTCAGACTGAAGATATGAGCAGCCTAAGAGCATGTAGCAAGCCGACGTGGATGAAATAGCTTCAGCTACAGGACAAAAGGATTAATAAAACACAAAGCATGAGAGACCTGAGCCAAGAATCCACAAGCCGAATTCAAGAACATACAAGACGATGTGTGCTAGAGGAAGCCATGCAAGCCATGCAGAGAGTCCACACAAATAAAAAGGGCTCCTGACAAATGCAGTAATAAATAAGCCACCAAAAGTATTCCCCCACATGGATAAGGACCACAAATGGCAGCAATTGAAGAAGAAAAAAAAACCCAGCCAACCACAAGCAAACACATCAACGATGGACGTAACATCACATGCTAATCCATGCAAACCATGCAGAAATAGATAGGGCCAACAGCTCTAGCAAGAGAAACACAAGCAACAAGACCACACCATTGAAGACATGGGAAAAACATCTCAGGAGGGGCATGATCGAGAGGGACAACAGGAGAGCAAACAGACACCATTACCAATCAAATCAACAAGAATGCAAGCATTACTGGACAGCAGCGAGAGACAGATAAAGATAAACACCCAATTAGCACACCTAAAGCACAAGGAGGCAAAAACTACAAGAAAGCTGATCAGCCAGAGTGGAGAGAGAAATGATCACGCTCGTGGAAATGAAAAACAGTGAAAAACAGGGTTTGGAATTTGCGGAAAAGAGAAGCAATGGGAGTGCTTGAGCTATCAAAGATCCGTTTATTTCTCTCTTCCCAAATTATATAGACAAGAATTCCAAGGGAAACACACCTCATTCGGCCAACCATATTATTACCTCCCCGACAGAGGCCCCGAAGAACACTGCTTAAAGAAGACATGCACCTTGTCAAATGCAGCCATTGTTTAACCCAAAGCCAGAGAGTAGAAGTCCAATGGCAACCAAAGAACAGGTGACTATGGGTCTCATCATTTTCATGGCAGAAAACACAAGGGGAATCCGTTTGGAGAAAATGAAGCCTATCTCTTGTACGAAGCCTACCCAAAACCGACAACAGAATGAAGCTGTATCTAGGCAGGGACCATAACTCCCAAACGACTTTTCCCCAACGCACTGGAGTGCTGCGAAACCTCAAGAATTCATAGGCGTTAGCTGTGAATGAACCTACAGAACTGCTCCATTGTTCCATCAAAGAGAGAGAAGAAGTCTAGCCACCACTCAGCTCAAAGAGATCATTTTGAAAGTTGATGATGGATTTTCATAAAGTTGACTAGTTATCTTAAGTGTAGCTAGTGGTATTAGTGAGGCTGATGATTGAAATATTTGATTGACTAGTTGTATTAAGTAGAGCTAGTGGCATTAGTAAGACTAATGACTATAATGTTTGATTGACCAACTATTTGAAATGAGTTAGTGGCATCAGTAAGACTAATATCTAGAACATTTGATTAACTAGCTGCCATGAGTAGAGCTAGTGGCATCAGTGAGACTGATGACCAGGATATTTGATTTGACTAGCTGCTTTAAGTGGAACTAGTGACATCAATGCATCTGATTGCTGTGACATTTGATTGACTATCTGATTTCCCAGTATTCTAAAGAGAATAATTGCATAAGACAAGATGCTGATTTATATATATATATATATATATATATATATATATATATATATATATATATAAAAGAGGTAAATATAACTTTGAGGAGCATAAAGGATGGAGGAAGGAAATTTAATTATGCAAAAGACCCTACAAGTTAGAGGAACCCATTTAATAATTGGAGAATAAGAATAGAGGGCATGTTAGTAAACACAACCTTAGAGTGTTAGAGGCTAATTAAGCAAATAGATTATATTTATGTGTGGATTGAATTTGAAAAGGGTTTTGGCAGCCCAAATAAGGTTAAACCAATAATGGTTAATGATCTAGATGTATTAAAATGTTGGTTGTTTCAGCAATGGGTTCATGTGTGATTTAAGGCTATTTTAATAATGTGATGTATAAAGTTTAAAAGTTGTATTTGGAACAATAATGAGGATGCATCAAAAGAGTTACTTGATAGCTCAAAAGAGGAATTGAGGACTATTTTGGGGTTATAGGGTAATAAAGATATAGTATTTTAAGGAGCTGTTAAGTTAGTTTTCATGGTATTATACTGGCAATCAAGGCATTGATCTAGGAAATAATAAAAGTGAGATATATAGATAATGTGATAGACATCCCATAGTCATTATGTATAGTTAACTACTTGGTATATTGATTAAAAATTGTTGGGAATTGTACGATTAGACACAAGATGGTACTTGTTCCTTAGGGAACTGTGTGATGCATTCCTAAGGGAGGGATTTACTTCCAACTTGACATGATAAAGGTAGATGATTTCACAAATAAACATCACGGGTAGTGAACCTTTAAGAGAAGATTTAGGAAGTATATCTTAAGATGGTCACGGGTACGAGGCGTGACTTCAAGTATGAAAATACACTTCTGAATTGTCATGATAGTAAAAATATAGAGCATGTATGTTAAGTTAACGTGTACGCATGATCCATTAATGGTAGTATCAAGACAATGGAGGTAAGAACAAAGTAAAGGACATTACCAAAGAAAAAAAGTGTAATGACCTAGTATAGGTGATGGAGCGGGGGTGTTTGCTTGTATATAGTTAGAGTGTCTAAGACAAGGTTATAAAGGAATATTTTTGAATCTTATATAAAGCCTAGTATTGTAAATTACCCAACATATCTTTCTAGTGGATAAACTAGGCATAATGAACTTGTTGATGTAAAAAAAAAAGATTATGTCATTATTTGTAAGTATTGAACTTGAAATGATGAAGCAAGTTGATGTGTGGATTTGATATTAAGTGATTCATGTCATTGTATTCTTATGTTATATATAGTTGATTGCAAGTGTTTCTTAGAATTAAATAGAGCTGTAGATTTCAAATATACCCTTTTATTTAAAGTAATAATAATGTAACAATAGACATGCTAGATTTCTTTTGATATGAACTACGATGCTAATCTTTGAGTGATGTAAACAAGACTAGTATTAGCAATGCAAGTATCGTAACTTTTGCTTTCTATTATTGTGTTGTAATTCAACATTCGATTTACTCTTGTATATTGAATTAATTATACATGCAAATAAATTATAACATTTCTTATATACTTAATTCTTAATGTTATTTGCTAAATAGATTAGAAAAAAATGAAATGTATGCAAATATCGATAACTTGAGAATATCTTGTTTTAAATGAAACTCTATCGAAATTTCACAAGAGATTTAATTGGTTTTAAAGAGTTTAGAACCACAAGAATATGGAATTATGATTAATTTGGGAAAACATTACCTTGTTTTTCATTGAGTTCAATGCTTAAAAGCTTTTAAAATTGTGGGTTGTTACAACATGTTTTTATCTATGCATGTTTCTCAACTCTATGCATGTTTCTCAATTTCATGACTTAAACCTTATTTGTTTGCTATAAAAAGTTTTCTTAAAATATTTTCTTGACTTTTTCATGTTTGGCTGCATTGTGGAAAGCTAGTCAACAAAAATTTACTTTCTAGTATAAAAAAACATAAGTTATAGATGGAGGAAAGTTTTTTTCAGTTTAAAACATTGAAAAGCAATTTCCATAAAGGATCCAAAAATTAAAATTGTACAATGCTCCGTTATTCTTATATATATATATATATATGAAATTTTTTAAAATATAATATTATTAAAAAATAATAAATTACTAATATATTTATATAGGAAATAATATATTTGGATATATTAATATACAATATAAAAGTATATTAATTTGATATATTAGTGCATATACTACTTTAATTTAGATAACATTGTTATAAAATATATTTGAATACAAAACATGCTGCATTATACAATAATTATACATTTTAAATCATATAAATTGTGTTATAAAATTAGGATACATAAAAAAATAATTTATTTTCAATGTTCTTTAAACACCAAAAATGGTCATATGTCTATAATATTATATTTAAAATATTTATATTATATGTATAGTTAAATTTTATAAAATAAACTATATATAAATATATCATATAATAAATGTTTATTTTCCATCATCACACTTTTTTATCTCATTTTTTATAAGTGGTCAAATAGTTACAGATAATGTTCTATATAAGTTAGATAAACTTGAAAAAAAAAGTTAAAACATTAATAAATAATTTTTCAATTTATTTTTCATAGTATAGTCAAACACTAGAAAGTGTTTTTCAACTTATTTTTTTATGATACTGCCAACACATCAGAAAATAATCAACTTTTTAAAAATTCACTTTATGGAAACCGTTGTCCAAAAGAAAATTAATTTTTAGCAAAAAAAAACTACGCCTTAGTTTTTAGTTAGCATAAAAATCTAATTTTAGCATTTATTGGCATATAATCCTTAATCTATTTTATTAAACATATGCATTAGATTTTCGGTTCATAATTAAAAAATTTCATACTACTAGAAAACATGTTAGTATCGTTTGGATATTTTTAAAAACATTATTCAACCTTTTAATCTAATGTTAAAAACCTTTTCCAAAAAATTAACCAATATAAAAATTTAATGATAAATTTTATTTATCTAAAAATTTAAATACCCATATCTCTTAATTTATGATAAAGTTGTCTAATTTAAATGTCTATAAATTTCTTGCATTGAAAGCTTTTATTTGATGATCATCAAATAGTTATCTGATATTTAAAAGAAGTGTAAGTTAAATCCTTACACTAAATAATATTATTATTGAGTATAAATAGTAAGCAAAGATCATTCCCATACAAAGTTGTTTCCAATTAACAAGTTATTAGCTCAGTATATACAAAAAGCTCTAATATGACCAATAAAGAAAATGAAACTCAAGAACCCAACTATATGATACAGAAATGTATATTAAATATTAATCAAGTTAATTAGGATTATATATATATATATATATATATATATATATATATAAAAGATTCTTTTTGTTCATGTTAAGAACATGATAATTTACTTTTACACTTAACCCAAGTAAAAAGTTGGTGAAGAGTTTTTTCTTTGTTAATTTTTTCTCTTTTTTTATAATTTTTTAGTAGTTGATTGTGTTGTTTTTTGACCAATTAAATAAACTAAGATATTTAAAAATATCTTTTACATAATTAAATTTTAAACTCATACTAAATAAAAATCAAATCAAAAGATTTTAAATTTGATTTATTATACTTAGATTTAATAATAATACTAAATAATTATATGCAACCTAGATATTTTTTATTATATTTAAAAACAATTTGATCGAGTGCTGGTTGCCTGTAACTGACTTTACGTCTATTCAAGATTTATTTCATTAGAACCCAACCCGAGTTTGTCGTTATTGAAAAGAAAAAAGAAAAAAGAAAAAAAATACTACACACGCGCGCGCGCATGCTAATACTTCTCTAGGTCCCCTCTTCCGAAGACTCGTACGTGAATGATATGATAGTTGATTCAACAAGAAGGTCAATACAATCATTGTGGGTTTACATAAATCTGCAAACAATTTTCACGTGGTTAATGTCATCGCCATTTTCTTCTTCATCATCATCAAGAACTACAACGACCGGTGCTTCCACTACACCCACACGTACGTTATATCTTCGATGTGTTCTATCGACAAGATCTCAAGACTGATCGCTGGCTTCAGTTTACACATTTTATTTGCTGCTTAGGAGATTTTGTAGTCTTCCTAGGATATTATGC
Source organism: Populus nigra (assembly GCF_951802175.1). Lineage (NCBI taxonomy): Eukaryota > Viridiplantae > Streptophyta > Magnoliopsida > Malpighiales > Salicaceae > Populus > Populus nigra. The sequence goes on along the minus strand of NC_084858.1, from coordinate 9,055,227 downwards.
GAATCACGCAATTTAATTATATATGTAGTCACACAATCTATAATAAGATTAATAAAAAAAAGCTCAATATAGTCTAATAAAAATAAAATATAATGAAAACATATCTCAAAAATACTACATATCATATTTGTATTTAAGATTGTTCCAATATCATTTATTTTGATTTTCAATTCAGGTGCAAATTGAACATGAGTACATGGTGTACTAGTGTCAATTGGTGTCAATTGTTTCGAACAGGGATCCAAGATTCACATCGAAGCTATAGCCAAGTCTACAATGGGCTTCAGGCACCAAATTGAACTTGAATACTGCATTCCACCCTTAAATGGATGGTCAATCTAAGAGAACTATTTAGATTCCTGAAGACCTTCTAAGAACTTGTGTGTTTGAATTTAAAGAAAATTGGGAAGATTTTTTGCCTTTGATGGAATTCACCTCTAATAATAGCTACCAAGCCACAATTAATACGGCCTTGTACGAAGTATTGTATGAGAGGAAATGCCGCACCCTAGTTTGTTGGGATTAAGTGGGAGAAAGGAAATTGTTGGGATCGGAAATGGTACAAATGACAACTGAAAAAGTGAGGGTAATTAGAAAAAAGATTAAAAAAGCTTAAGATAGGCAGAAACGTTACGCAGACAATCAGAGAAGGCCTTTAGAGTTTTAGGTGGGAGATAAGGTATTCTTGAAAGTGGTACCATGGAAGGGTATTATTCGGTTTAGAATCAAAGGGAAACTACCTCCGAGATACATTAGTCCTTTTAAGATTATAGATAAAATCGGACCTGTTGCTTACCGATTGAATTTTCCCACACAATTGGATAAGATCCAAAATGTATTTCATGTATCACTATTGTGGAAAGCAAAGGGAGACCCCTCAAGGGTGTTGCCATAGGTTCCTATCAAAGTTAAGGGAGATTTAACCTTGGAAACCAATCTGATTAAGGTTCTGGAGTGGGGTGAGAAGGTGTTAAGGAATAAAAGAGTTTCATTGGCAAATGTGTTATGGAAGAGCTCTTAAATAGAGAAAGACATAAGAAAAGGAAGTAGAGATGAAGGAGAAGTATCAGCATCTATTCAAGGATGCAAGTGTGAATCAATATTTTGAGGACAAAATTTCTTTTAGGAGATGAGAATGTAAACCCCAGGTGTAAATTCAACGTAAAATTAAAGAAATGTTTTAAATTGGATATAGAAAATAAAATGAATGGTGTATGAATTTTGATATATAGGACACGAATATATATATTAAGGGTAAGGATACAAAAATTGATCTAAAATCATCGCTTGTAATGTTGATTAAGAAATGTAAACCTGGTACAACTTAGGAGTTCCATAAAAATTCTAAAGGAAATGTATAAGAAAATTAAACAAATAAATTATGAAAATTAGGGATTTGATACTTGCAATAAGGGAAGGAATATGGACCTTTGAAATTCAGAAAAAATGGTTAGCAAATAAAATTTTAAAATAGAAGTGCAAAAAATGCATGAAAAATAAAAAAGTTCAAAATGTGAATTAAATTTAAATGGAAGTGATTTATGAGGAAAGAAAGGTACTCGGGTATAAATTAATGAATTTTGATATTGCCAATTAAAAATTGATACTAAAAATATACTGGGATGGGGGAAATAATACCGATAACTATAAAAATTACTATTTGAAAGAACATAGTGGAAATTTGTCAAATTGTTGCCTATATAAGGCTTGTTATGGCCGACCATAGAGAATAGAGAAGGAAGAGAGGGAAAAACTCCATTATGTTTGAAAATTCTTGAGAAAATCTAGAGAAAAACAAGGACAAAAAAAAAAGAGTTAGTGATATTAAAGGATTTAGGCAACAAAATCCTTTAGATTTAAAGTGTTTTGAGAGAAGAAATATGGGGATAGAGTGAAGAAAAAGTGGTGGCAACAATAACCAAGGAAGAAGAGGTGGAAATCCTTGATTGATTAGCAATAGGAGCTTAGATTACTCATTGGTAAGGTGTCCCAACATCCGTTTAACAAGTTCTTACAATAATTGTTAAATTTCCATTGAATTTTTCATCAAATTAAGATTAGGGTTCATGATGAATTTGGGGGGAAATGAGAAATTGAATTAAATTGATGTTTGTGACATAGAAGAAGGTTGAAATGGGTTGAAATAAAAAGTAATTTTGAAACAAAATTTATAGCTTTTTAGTAAGTGTATGGCTAGCCAATAATGTAGGAAGAATAAGAGTGTTTTATTTGAATATTTGACTTGATGATATGTGTTCATATGAATTAAAATAATGAGAAATGCATGATGAAATAACAATTAAAGTGTTAGAGAGGATTGAGAAGAGTGTTAATTGATTAGTTAATGAAATTGAGCAAACAAATTCTTAGAAGGTGTTTGTAGCATCATTATAGTGTATATAACATGGCAAGGAATTGGTTTGAATGAGGATAAGTTAAATTGGTGATGTGTGAATATTTACGGAATTGTTGACGAAACTAGACAGTTTTGTCTCTTAGTCTTCTAGAGGGAATTCAAACATGGAAATGAGGGAATTTGGACTAAGTCTCTACATAGAAATTATAGCCTTGGATTTTAGTTATCCAAGAGAGTTGACCTTGCTTACTTTTGAGTTTTAAAACTCTAGTTATGGGCTAATAACCGAGAGGGGAATAGGACAGACCCTACTAGACAGTTGGTCATCTTCTTGATAACAAGTAGTTTTGAGGGCTTTAAGAGCATAACTAGGTTCTTGTCCCCTTAGTGGACTTATAGCCTTGTGTCTTATCTTTCTAAAGAATTAAAACACGCCTTAAGACAAACTATTTAATGTTAGTTATGGATGAAACACAAAACAATGTTTGGATGAGGAATTACCGATTGTAATGTTGATTTGTATTTTTGTTAAAGAACTTAAGGAAAAGATTTAATTGGAACATAAGACGAAAAGTTTAAAGAAATAAGGATAATAACAAATGAGATGATTAAAAAGGAATTGTATAGATTATTGATTTAAAAGGAATAAATGCTTGTGAGTAAGGACGTGGTATGTCTGTTAATGCAAGGGGAGCTAGAAGACCCAGAAAGCAGTCGGGGACTACCAGTCAAGCTTTTATAGTAGATAGGTGGCCAACACCTAAGCTTTTTATTTTCTACCATTTTAAATTAACTAGGTATATAAGTGATTTTAACTTGGTGATCTATATATATAATTTAAATTTGGTAGACTATGTCTATGTGATCAGTATGAATAGAATGTTGTGATCTATATATATGATTTAAATTCGGATGTATGACTTTAATCTAATGATGTAATTCTAAGTACCTATTTAACCATGCATGTTTATAGTTGAAATTGAATCCTTCACTTGAATTTTATTATATGATATTATTACGCATGATATAGTTTATGTAATGATAATATGTAGCAAATGAATTATGCATTGTTTTCTTTTACAAACTTGAATTTTGTAATATTATTGAATAAGATGTGTTGTGTTAATGATGATGAGTTTGGTTAAGATCCAGGATGATTGGATTGGGTTGTGAAATGACATAAGTAGTGTAAATCTAGTATTATTAATAACTTGAAACCTCTCGGTATAGGGGAGACTTCGTTGAAATTTTGATGGATTTAAAAATAAAAAATTCCTGAAATTTCCAATTACCTGTTGTGTGTTGTTCCAGAAATTGAGACTGTTACAAACTTGAGCTTCTAACTAGGGTGATGAAGGATCTGAAAGATGAGATAGCTTCAATAAGATAACAAAGTAGTAGGGTAGATGGATTGAGAATGAGGGCTGATTGGAGAGGAAACACCATCTGAAGGGCCATACTAAATGTTAAAAATAACTTTGATGAAAACACATTTGTACATGATGATGACCGTGACTTTGCATTGATGGGTAATAGAGATCAACTTGGGCAAACTCGAAGCTGAAAGATAGTTAGTTTCGACTAAAGTGGAACTTATAGTCAGAAGAAAAACATCTTCCATACACATTGCCATGTATAAAACAAGGTGTATAGTTTGATTATAGATTATGGAAGTTGAGTTAATATAGTTAGATCGTGGAATTTGTGTACAATTAAGCATAATACACCTTAAAGGTTGTAATTGTTGAATGAATGTGAAAAACATCTTCCATACACATTGCCATGTATAAAACAAGGTGTATAGTTTGATTATAGATTATGGAAGTTGAGTTCATATAGTTAGATCGTGGAATTTGTGTACAATTAAGCATAATAGACCTTAAAGGTTGTAATTGTTGAATGAATGTGGTGAGATGAAAGTGACTAAGCAGGTTTTGATTCCGTTTTCAATTGGAAAGTATGTTGATGAGATTCTGTGTGACGTGGTTCCAATGCATGAAAGTCACATTTTGTTGAGGAGATCTTGACATTTTAATAGAAAGGCTAGACATGATAAATTTAAAAATAAGTATTCTCTTGAGAAGGATGGAAGGACATACATGCTTGCATCATTGTAACCTAAACAAGTTTATGAAAAAATTGAAATTGAAATTGAAATTGAAAAAGAAAAGTGAAGCTGAAATGATAATATAACAATATAAGGTCGTGATTACCATGCAAAAATATGTACAGAAATGGTTAGTAAGACGTACATATCTTAAATTATTATCAACTAGTACTTTCATACAATATTGTTGGAGGGAAGTGTAGCCAAGAAAAGAACTCCAAAATCTTCAATAAGAGGCTAAAGAATTGTCCATTATATTTATAGATGATTTGAGGATGAATCATCTTGAAAAGAGAGGAAGTGATATGATCCAAGTAAGGTCAGATTCAAGTTTTGGAGTAAAATTTTAAATATTATAGTTTTATGCTATCAAGCATAACTTTTAACTCAACCATTGGATTAAGCTTAAATTCTTCTAGGAGTTGTTAGATAAATTGTTCTATGTTGGGCTTAAATTTTAGATCAATTAGAGGTTAGGAAGACCTTATAATATAGGTCAGAATATGTTGTATAAATTTTGTTATTTATTTTCTTTTGACATGTGGACTTTGTATTTAGTAAGGATCATTTTCTTATAAAGATATAAAAACTTGTTTTGGAAATTTCCTAGTTTTACAAGAATTTTTAATGGGTTACAACATAATTTCCAAGTATAGTAATGATTCATTAATGTTTCAAAATTCTTTTCTTATAAGAATATTTTATTCATCTTAACTACACAAAGAAATAAGATGTGGTGGTATTTAATGGCAGATTGATTAGCTTATTTTAAGGAGTTTGTTAATTCTACAATGAATGTTAAAGGAAGGTAACAAGGGTTTCCATATTTTAAGAGGATTCTTTAAAGTTATAATTAATTATCCTAGACAAACAAAAAAACTAAAAGAGAGACAACTTCAACAATCAATTTCCTTGCTTATGTTGGATATCTAAAGGTAGTGCTTGGCCGCTTTTTATGATCGGCTTGTTTTAACTCGCAAGTGCACGAGTGTGCGATGTAGCAATTAACTCGGTAAGATCGAGGTCATATCCACAGAGAGCTAGATCTGAAAATTAAGCTAGGTAACAAAACAAAACTCAAGAGAAATTAAATTAACAATAACTTGGTTGAAAATGATTGATGGATTTGTTTTCAAAGATGAAAAAGTGTAAATAGATTTTAAATGACAAGAAAAAGTAAGTCTTGGTCCAAATCAATTTTAATGGTGATGTATTGGTGATTCCTTCAACATATATAAGATAACTCAACCTAATATCAACGATGGTGATATTAGATCGGAAGATATTACAATGAAGTTTAAAAAGATGAAGATTGATTATTGCTTAAGAATGAACAAGTATTTTCATATTAAGTAAGACATTGAATCAAGCAATCTCTATACCAAAACTAAGGTTTGTGCATAAAAATTCAAGATTATAACATTACCTAAATGATTTCTAAAATTTCTTTGCAATAATAAACATTCATGAAGAAAATGAAAAGATAGACATTAAGATTCATTAATATCTTAAAGAACTCACCTCAACCACCATCATCCTTGATTTGGATCCAAGAAGGAGATTAGCCAACCATGATTATATGTAATAACACTTTAATAAATATAAAATAACTTAAATCAAACTGAAATAATAAGTTTTACAATCTAAAGAACCGAAATCTATAAAGAAGAACACAACACAATTGCAGTAAAAATTCAGACACAAATCTGATTCTAACTTTGGACAACAATTCGACCCTCTTAGAAGCTTCCTTTGGAGATGGCTATTACATACATATTTATAGGCCATTCTGTTAGCTTTCCAGATCATTAAAGAACAGCTCATTTGGACATCTGAGTCAAAGGTTATGGACAAAACACCGAAAGGTGTTCTGGAAAATCAAACCAGGCTAGCTTGGAGAACACTTTGGTGCACGTTTTTCTTCCTCCTTTATGAGTTGTCTCTTTCTTCTTTTGACCCAAAATAATGTCACAATGTCCCCTCCAGCTTTCCATCCATGTGCTTGCCCTCTTGGATCAATGAATTACCCAAATAAATCAAATGTTATTTATTGTGTGGACATGTAGGATCATGGATTGTGTTTGGGCTGATTTGGAGGGTGATTTGGGGCTGATTTGGGGCTGAATTTAAGCATCAAATAAGGATACAAATGTACCTATTATTTGGGCTAAGATTGACATTGAAACCTTGAGTGTTTGATGTTGAAGTTTGCACACAACATAAGGCATGTTTGGGCTTGAAATAGATCATATGATATTCTTTTCTAGAATTGGACTAGAATTGATTTTTGGGGCAAATTTGAAGCACTTATTTGAACCAAGATTTGCTTCAATATTCAACTAAATTTCTCTTCAATTCTTTGTTCCGAATTCCGACGTTGAATTTTCTAAAATAATTCATTTAAGCTCCAAAAACCTATCGAGACATTAAAAGAAACTTCATTACTAAAAAGCACATCAATTATTATAAAAAACCCAAATAAAAATAATAAATACATATGTAAAATAAGAGACTTAATGATACTTTTGATGCACAATCACACCCCCCAACTTAGATTTTGCTAGTCCTCAAGCAAAACAAAACATAAAACCTTTGAAATAAAAAGAATAATAATAACATAATTAGGCTTGACTCATCACACTTAAAGGACCTATCATGCAAACATTGGTATCTTTAACTTAGTGTACACAATAACAAATAAAGAAAAATAAGCATACTCACATTCTGTAAATCAAACATCCATACAAAATTCCAAATTCAATCGTATTTATCATGCAACCAACATAATTGATTCACGCGAAAACTCAACTTGTAATCTTCCCTTCTCACTACTACAAACAAGGTAGCAAACTAGAGAAATATCTATATATATATATTTTCTTTTCTTTTTTTTGATGATATTATTTATTCTTTTTCTTTAAGTGGTCACTTCCCTTTTGACGTGAATACAAACATTTGTGATGAATGCACCCGGTTACTCGCAAAGTCACAAACTTAAAGTGCTTTGCATACTCATATTTCAAGTTGCCGTTTGACGTAAAGATAAACATTTGTGATGAATACCCCTAGTTACTGAGCAACTCAAAACATTGGAGTAGATAGAACTTTGTACACATTTGTGTAATAATGATTACTCTATTTACTTAAACCTTGTTTAGGACTAGATCAAAAGGGATGATCACAAGTAAAGCATCACACTCATCTTTCATGCATAATCACACAACTCACACAACTTTTATAAGGAAAGATGTACTTCAATAATCTTAAGAAAAAAGTATGCTATATCTTTGCTTTATAAGATATTATCTATCCCAAATTAAAGCATGCAATGTTCAACACAATAATGAATCCAAAAATGTAATGTTGATCCTAAACAAGTCTCATTCACATACGAATACAAGTTTTTTTTTTAACAAGCATGGTTATCTCAAGCATTCAACATAATCAAATATCTAAAATTAAGTTTTTCATTATCTTCAATGTAAAAAAGAAAGAGAAGAAAAGTATAAAGATTAGAAATTTGTTACTCCCCTTTTGTTCTCAAGGATGAATGTCTGATTGAATTGGACATGAGCTGACTTCTTGCTTGATTTTTTTTTTTACCTGCATATCACAACTAAAAGAAAACATTGAAAATAAAGAACCTCACACCCCCCAACTTAAAATAATGCATTGTCCCTAATGCATGAACAAGAAAATATAAAAGATGGAAGAAAGAGAAAAAAATAAAAATAAAAATGAAAAAATAAAAATAAAAACTCATTACTTCTGATACCACAATGGTATTGGATCTTCAAGATCCAATGTCTCAACTTCAGCCACAAAGTTTTCAAGATAAGGTTTCTATCGATGACCATTTACTTTGAAAACATTTCCATTCTTAGGATTTTCTACCTCAAATGCACCATGCTCATATATGGATTTAATCACAAATGGACCAATCCATTTTGTCCTCAACTTCCCAGGAAAGAGATGTAATCATGAATTATACAAGAGAACCTTTTGACCAACATGAAAGGATTTTCTAAAAATATGTTTATCATGCAAAGCTTTCATCTTATGTTTTGAAATTTTTGCATTTTCAAATGCATCATTTCTCAGCTCCTCTAATTCATCCAATTGAAGCTTTCTATTTTTACCAACCTCATTTTCATTGTCATTGAATTGCCGAATGGCCTAATATGCACGGTGCTCAATCTCAACAGGGAGATGACAAGGCTTTCCATAAACTAGCCTATAAGGAGACATTCCTAAAGAGGTCTTGTAAGCAGTGCGATATGCCCACAAAGCATCAACTAGTCGTAGGGACCAATCTTTACGGTTTGGATTGACTGTTTTCTCTAGAATGTTCTTGATCTCCCTATTTGCCAACTCAGCTTGGCCACTAGTTTGTGGATGATAGGGGGTACTGACCTTGTGAATTACACCATATTTTCTCATCAAAATCCCAACAGGCTTGTTACAAAAATGCTTACCCCCATCACTAATCATAGCTCGGGGCATGCCAAAACGAGAGAAAATATTTTCTTTCAAGAATTTGACCACAACTCGATGGTCATTGGTTCGAGATGCAATGGCCTCCACCCATTTAGACACATAATCAACAGCTACAAGGATGAATTGGTAACCAAATGAACTTGGAAAAGGTCTCATGAAATCAATCCCCTAACAATCAAATATTTCCAAAACAAAAATGGGGTTTAGGGGCATCATGTTATGCCTAGTGAGGTTACCTAGTCGTTGGCATCGGTCACATGCAACACAGAAGGCATGGACATCTTTGAACATGGTGGGCCAATAAAAACCACACTGCAAGATCTTGGCAGTGGTTTTCTTGGATGAGAAATGCCCACCACAGGCTAATGCATGAAAAAAATTAATGACACTTGAAATTTCATGATCAGGAATGCACCGCCTCACAATTTGGTCAGGGCAGTATTTAAATAGGTAGGGGTCATCCCAAAAAAAGGTACGCACGTTGCGCAAGAATTTTTGTTTGTTAAGTTTAGACCAATGAGAAGGAATCTGACTTGTGGCTAGGTAATTTGCTATGTCGGCATACCATGGAGAGCCAATGTAGGAAACAATACCTGGACAAAATAAATTTTCATTAGCAAAGAATTCATTTATTGGAGATTCATCAATTATGGTCTCATAACTTGAAAGACGGGACAAATGATTAGCCACTACATTCTCTACTCCCTTTTTATCTCGAATTTCAAGGTTAAACTCTTGGAGTAGGAGGATCCATCAAATCAAATGTGGCTTGGCATCTAGTTTTGTGAGCAAGTATTTCAATGCTGCATGATCAGTGAAAACAATAACAAGAGATCCAACCAAATAAGACCGAAACTTATCCAATGCAAAGACCACAGCTAAAAGTTCTTTTTCAGTTGTAGTGTAATTCAATTGAGCATCATTCAAAGTCTTGCTAGCATAATAAATGACATGAGGTTTCTTATCTTTTCTTTGCCCTAAAACAGCCCCTACCGCAAAATCACTAGCATCACACATCAATTCAAATGGTAAAGACCAATCAAGAGCTTGCATGATTGGTGCAGTGGTCAACAACCCTTTAAGCTTTTCAAAAGCTTCTTGACATTTTGATGTCCAATCAAATTGAACATCTTGTGACAACAAGTTACACAATGGTTTGGCAATGGTACTAAAAGAATGAATGAATCTTCGGTAAAAACCAGCGTGTCCTAAAAAGGATCTCACAACTTTCACACTCCGAGGGGTAGGTAATTTTTGAATGACTTCAACCTTTGACTTATCTACCTTTATCCCTTTTGAAGAGACAATATGACCTAAGACAATGCCATGTGTCACCATAAAATGACATTTCTCCCAATTAAGTACAACGTTCCTCTCTTCACACCTTTCAAGAACTTTTTCTAAATGCATTAGACACAACTCATAAGAATCCCCATAAACTGAAAAATCATCCATGAAAACTTCCAAAAAAATTTCCACCATGTCACTAAAGATACTCATCATACACCTTTGAAAAGTGGCTGGTGCATTACACAAGCCAAAAGGCATTCTTCTATAAGCATAGGTACCAAAAGGACAAGTGAAAGTGGTTTTTTCTTGGTCTTCTAAAGAAATCTCAATTTGGTTGTAACCTGAGTATCCATCAAGAAAACAATAGAAAGCTCTTCCGGCTACTTTTTCAAGCACTTGGTCTAAAAATGAAAGTGGAAAATGGTCCTTCCTAGTCACCATGTTCAACTTACGATAATCAATGCACATACGCCATCCAGTTTGGATTCTAGTTGGTACTAGCTCATTATTTTCATTCTTCACTACCGTGACTCCAGATTTTTTAGGGACAACTTGGGTTGGACTAACCCATTTTGAGTTTGCAATGGGGTAAATGATACCCGCATCAAGTAGCTTAAGCACTTCACATCTTACTACTTCCTTCATGTTTGGGTTCAATCGTCTTTGCATTTGCCTCATAGTTTTAGCCTCTTCTTCAAGATAGATTCTATGTGTACATAAAAGAGGGCTAATTCCTTTCAAGTCAGTAATAGTCCACCCAATTGCTTTTTTGTGTTTTCTCACCACTCTCAAAAGTTCTTGTTCCTGCTCTATGCTAAGTTTTGATGAAATCATAATAGGATATGATTCATCTTCCCCTAGAAATGCATACTTAAGATCACTCGGTAAAGGCTTCCTTTCTGGTTTATAAGGTTGGACAAGAGATGCCTCAGCTTTCACTTGGGGTGAAATCAAAGGCTCAAACGATGGGGTCCATTGATCTATTGACATAAGAGGCATTGGATCTAGATAAGTCTCGAGTTCTCTTACTTCCTCATCAACACATTCCAAAGAATAAAATCTTTCATCATGAATTAAAGTTCTCTCCAATGGATCCTTTATCCATTCTCTCTCAAAGTGTTCTTGACAAACTGTTTGGATCAAATCCACCTCTCTAATGTCCTCATGTTCACCAATTTGTTTGGAGACATTGAATATGTTCATCTCCACAGTCATATTTCCAAAAGACAATTTCATCACCCCATTCCTACAGTTGATTAAAGCATTGGATGTAGCTAGGAAAGGTCTACCTAAGATGACTGGGATGGGAGCATTAGAACCTTGAATAGGTGCGGTGTCCAACACTACAAAATCAACAGGAAAGTAGAATTTATCTACTTGGACCAACACATCCTCAACAATACCCCTGGGAATCTTGATTAACCTATCAGCTAATTGAAGGGTGATTCGAGTAGGCTTGATTTCTCCTAAACCTAACTGTTTGTAAACAGTGTAGGGTATCAAATTCACACTTGCTCCTAAATCCAACAAAGCTTGGTCTATCTTATGATTTCCAATAATGCATGAAATGGTAGGACAACCAGGATCTTTGTATTTGGGAGGGGTCTTAAACTGGATGATGGCACTAGCATGTTCAGTTAGAAAGGCTCTTTCTTTCACATTCAATCTCCTTTTGACTGTGCATAAGTCCTTGAGGAATTTTGCATAAGATGGGACTTGTTTAATTGCATCAAGGAGTGGAATGTTGATTTTCACTTGTTTGAACAATTCATAGATTTCTGAGTTCATAAGATCATGTTTAGGTTTCCCTAACCTTTGTGGAAATGGTGCTCTAGGAACAAATTCTAAATCACTCACTTTGACTCCAATTTTTCTCGAATCATCTCCTTTCTCACTCATCTCTTTCTCATTTATCTCACCTTCTTTATCACTCAAGCTCTCATTTATCACTTGTGTTTTGATTTCCTCTTCACTTTCCTTAGATTTCTCCTCCACAATACCTCTAGGAATCTCAAAACCTATAGCTTTGTCAACTATCTTTCCACTTCTAAGGGTAGTGATGGCTTGGACTTGTTCATGGTTTGAAGGTTCACTAGATGAGGATTCACTCATGTGTACCTGACCTCTAGGATTTGGCATTGGTTGAGCTGGGATCTTTCCCTTCTCTTGAATGCTTAGTGATTGAGTCAACTTGGTTAGTTGACTTCGAATGTCATCTAAGGTCCTATTGGTCTGGTCTTGAAATTTGTAAGCTTGGTTGTTAATTCCTCCTTATGTTTGCATGAATTCTTGAAGAGTATCCTCTAGGGATCTCTTATGAGGTGGTTGGTATGTATTATGTGTGGGAGCATGAAATGGTTGGGGTGGAGGTTGAAATGTTTGAGGTACTGAAGGGCCCTCATTTCTCCATCCAAAATTTGGGTGGTTCCTCCATCCAGGATTGTAGGTCTCAGAGTAGGGATTGCTTACTTGGTTTGAAAATGGCTTTCTAGCATTACTTGAATCAGAAGTTTGGCCATATAACACTTCCTTGAAGGCTGGAATGGTAGGACACTCAGTTGTCCTATACCCTTTGCTCTCACAAACAACACAACTTTCCTCTTGTTGTTCACTCATGACATGCACTTTTTTAATCTCAAGAGACTCTACTTTCCTAGCCAATGAGGCTAATCTAGCATTGAGGTCATCAGTCTCTTTCAATTGAAACTTCCCACTTGAATGAGAAATGGTGTTTCTAGACTCAACATGAAGTGGGAGAGAAGTCTCCTATTGCTTTGTGTTTTCAGCCAATTGATCAAAGAAATCAAAGGCTTCACTTGGTTCTTTGTCATAAAACTCACCATTACACATGGTTGACACTAGCTTTTTAAAGTCTGCGGTAAGAGAGTCGTAGAAGAAACTCACTAACCTTCACATCTCAAAACCATGGTGGGGGCATGCATTTAACAAGTCTTTGAACCTTTCCCAAGCTTGGTGAAATGACTCATTTGGACTACAAGAAAAATTCATCATTTGACGTTGTAAGGCTGCCGTCCTATGAGTGGGGAAGTATTTTTTCAAAAATTCAGCTTGCATTTCTCTCCATGTACCTATAAACCTAGGACGCAAGGAGTTTAGCCAAAGCTTGGCTTTATCCTTTAGAGAGAATGGGAACAATTTAAGACGAATAGTTTCCTCGGTGCATGTTCTATCAATAAAAGTATTACATACCTCTTCAAAGTCCTTAATGTGTATGTATGGATTTTCAGAATCCATACCGTGAAATGTGGGAAGAAGTTGAATCATGCCCGGTTTCAAATTGAAAGCTTGTTGTTAAGAGGTAAGATAATACATGAAGGTGTACTTTGTCTAGCCGGGTGAAGACACTCTCTAAGAGTTCGAAAATTAGGTTGATCATTGAATTGTGGAGGTCCATTACCTTGAACACTCCCTTCACCCTCTACATCTTCAACATTAGCCATGATAAAATATATATATATATATATATAACAATTATATGAATACGAAGGGAAAGGAAAAACAAAGAAAAAGAAAAAGAAAAAGAAGATTGCAAATAAAAGTAAATGAAACGTAAAAGATAAAGTAATAGCTCAAAAATAAAAATACAACAAATTAAGAAATTCTCCAACTAATAAGCAATATTAACAACAATAAACATTAAAAGATAATTATAACATGCATGAATAAAAAGGCGGTAATACCGGCCAAGCACTTCAAGCAATAAATATAAGAAAAATAATCACAACGAAACAACAAAATAAAATAAACAAGAGGCGGTAAAACCAGCCTTATAATATAAACAATAAATATTAGAAACTAATTAGAATAGACAATAAAAGAAAAATGGTTGAACCAACCAAAATCCAACAATTAATAGTCTAGTCCACAGTCCAATATCCAAAAAGTTGAGGTCAAATTTTAAACATTCATGAAGAAAATGAAAAGATAGACATTAAGATTCATTCATATCTTAAAGAACTCACCTCAACCACCATCATCCTTGATTTGGATCCAAGAAGGAGATTAGCCAACCATGATTATATGTAATAACACTTTAATAAATATGAAATAACTTAAATCAAACTGAAATAATAAGTTTTACAATCTAAAGAACCGAAATCTATAAAGAAGAACACAACACAATTGCAGTAAAAATTCAGACACAAATCTGACTCTAACTTTGGACAGCAATTCGACCCTCTTAGAAGCTTCCTTTGGAGATGGCTATTAGAGACATATTTATAGACCATTCTGTTAGCTTTCCAGATCATTAAAGAACAGCACATTTGGACATCTGAGTCAAAGGTTATGGACAAAACACCGAAAGGTGTTCTGGAAAATCAAACCAGGCCAGCTTGGAGAACACTTTGGTGCACGTTTTTCTTCCTCCTTTATGAGTTGTCTCTTTCTTCTTTTGACCCAAAATAATGTCACAATGTCCCCTCCAGCTTTCCATCCATGTGCTTGCCCTCTTGGATCAATGAATTACCCAAATAAATCAAATGTTATTTATTGTGTGGACATGTAGGATCATGGATTGTGTTTAGGCTGATTTGGAGGGTGATTTGGGGCTGATTTGGGGCTGAATTTAAGCATCAAATAAGGATACAAATGTACCTATTATTTGGGCTAAGATTAACATTGAAACCTTGAGTGTTTGATGGTTGAAGGTTGCACACAACATAAGGCATGTTTGGGCTTGAAATAGATCATATGATATTCTTTTCTAGAATTGGACTAGAATTGATTTTTGGGGCAAATTTGAAGCACTTATTTGAACCAAGATTTGCTTCAATCTTCAACTAAATTTCTCTTCAATTCTTTGTTCCGAATTCCGACGTTGAATTTTCTGAAATAATTCATTTAAGCTCCAAAAACCTATCGAGACATTAAAAGAAACTTCATTACTAAAAAGCACATCAATTATTATAAAAAACCCAAATAAAAATAATAAATACATATGTAAAATAAGAGACTTAATGATACTTTTGATGCACAATCAGGTAGCAACAAAGATCCTAGAGTTTCTAGAATGAAAATTTCATTTATGACATTATTTAAACTAGAAAATTTATCTATCTTAGTATATTTTTCTTAATTAGGTAACAATTTTAGTTTATGTGTTAGATATGTTATTTTTATTATTTTCTTCATGTTTAGGTTTAGTTAACACACTTTGGATTTATTATAAGTGGGTTAATATTAGCTCACAAGTTTTGAGTCCATTAGAGTTCTAAGTTGAACTATTATATAAAATTTTATAAGTTGAAATTATTATATATTAACAACCATGGATTTATATAAAGTTTTGTAAGTTGAACATTGCGTGATGCAATATGTTTTTTTTACTGGGATAGAAAATAGATTTGATTTAATTAAGATTAATTGACTTTGTGATGTTTTTTTTACACTTCTTGTTCGTAAATTAATATTTGTTAGGTGAGAGTTTTATTCTAATAATACTAGTATAGTGAGATTAGTTTTCATCGTATGATACTCCTAACAAGTTTATTTTAATTTTTCAAAATTTATTATTAATCTTATTATGATACGTGACCATGTTGATCACGAGGATGGCTTCAGCATATGCTTGTTAAAAATTAATACACGTACAAGTTGCTTGGATTCTAATGTACACGGCAGAAACCACTATGACAATAACCAGGCACAACCACCAAGAATATTCGAAATGCATCCATATCTCTTCAGCAGATTGTTGAGGGGACACATCCAAAAATGTGACAGGAATTGCTAGCCGAATTACATGGGGCACTAACAAAGAATCAAAGATGCCAATGTTGGTGCAACCAGCTGCAAAGCCAAAAACCACATCTTTTCTTTACAATTTTGGGATGTGAAGAACTTAAAGTAAAGGTAGCGATTTCCCCGTTCAAGTTTACCTTTGTTTCTTATTGGAGGCTTACAAATATCACATTAAGTAATTTTTGGTGGCTAATACTGCAATCTGAGTTTAGTGTTAATCTGATGCAAACTCTTGCCAGATATATAAATGGCAATTCAATAAATTGAGTCTAGCTCTAGCTATGCTTGACTCAGTTCCGCCTCCTTTACGCTTTTTTTTTTATATAACTCACGATATAGATTACAATCTCTGGATACCCAATAGGCTAATCCCCAGATACCCAATAAACAAGTAAGGTATAGACATGCACACAAAGATTCAAATCTAGAGTGCAGAAGTAAGGAATTCCTTGCCAAAATTGCTAGGCGACGAACTCTTGACTTACTGACTAATTGCTTGATTGGGATGTCATGAAAGCCACTGCCTGCCGGATGTAATTAGTTAATTAGTAAATGGAAGTTGTGTCATTTACACCCTCATGAAACATTCCACCCTCGGTCTTTAATTTCAATCATAATATAAATACAGTTTCCACCATGCGTGAAGTACAAGATCAAAATTCACGTAGTAATTATTATCGCTTAGACAATAATTAAGAGGGTCAACAAGGAAAAGTAATCATAGTAATTAAGGGAGAGGAAACTTATACATACATACATACATATATATATGTGCTAAAGTATCATATTGTACGTAATCATAGAAAATCAATTGTTCGCTTATGTAAATGGATCCGTCCTCATATATTGTGGTAAAGTTTTTGATGGTCTTGTTTTCTGGCTGTCCCATTGGGAGACAATAAGTGGTCTTGATTTTGATGAAAGATCGAGAACATGTATTTTTGGTTAATTTGTTCAGATCTTATTCGCTGTATTGCAGGTTGAAAATCTTGGAGCAATATTTTTCTACAATTATTATCACCTTGAAATTAAAGCAGCGCTCCCCACAATGAACAAATTTATTGCTGGTACGTGAGATACTTTTGGTGAAGGCTGCTCCATAAGAAAGATGATACATTATTTTTGCCTAATGTTTTAAGTGAATGATTCTTCTGTAGACTTTCTATAGGTGAAAATTAATATTCGTTTTCTCAGGTTAGATTGTGGTCTCTACTCTCTGGTCTTACTGGCTTTCCTCCTTCCAGTTCCACCATGTAGTGGGGGTAGACAGGAGATCATGAACCGGTAGATTTTTTTTTTAGAGGAATTTTGGCTGGATTCAATTATACACGTCGTCCTTCAATTTCAATCGAATAAAATATGGTTTATATGCATAGGCCTATAATTATTATGGGTTGAAATTTTGCTACTTTTTCGAAATTAAGTCAATAAAAAGAGAAATTTTTGTACATGACTTGACTTGTATATTTTTTTATTGAATCTCTTTTTTCTCTTACATAACATATAGATATATGGATCACATATTCGGCAGGAAGTATGGTGTTTTATATATATATAATCATCAAGAGTACTGAAGCTTAAGATACCTTTACAAATAATCAGATATATGTACTTAGTCAATCATCTATACATATTGTGGAATATATATAATTTTGAAAAACTAATAATGAGACTCAAATCTATATATATCCTCCATTGAATAAATATTCTACTAAGCTTAACTAACCTCCCAAGAGTGTCCATGTCTTTGACGAAAATGAGATAGTCTATCTAATATATATTGGTGTGCAATCCCTAGACAATTTTAAGGGACATACCCCTCATAAGACATGTAATAAGATGGAAAAGCGCTTATGTTAGGCCCTTTTTTGAGCTGCTAAAGTATATTTTTTTTGTCTGGGTTTTAATGCCCATAAATTTGTAAGTGGACTAAATTCCTTCCCTTGTGCTTACTGCGTAGGCCTATTATGACATTTAATTGCAACGAATTTCCTGCTTAGTTCGTGCAAAGCAATAAATAAATAAACAAAGAGAAAGAGTTAAATAACTAAACAAAGAAAAAGAGTTGATACGTATTAGTTTCCCAGTTTTGATAGTTAAAAATTGCAAGCTCAAACAATTGAAGATCAGAGGAAACTAATTCAACAATAAGATAGGAGCCTCTATTAGTTTATTTAACGATCTATATTGAATATTATTTAATCGTTTAAATTGTTTCTTAAAGAGCTAATTACGTGATTTAAGATTATACAAAGCTTCAAACTTAAAAAGAATTTGAAGGGTTTTTTTTTTATAATCAAAATCGGATGTTGTTTTTTTATCAATTAGTAAACTCCAGCTCTTTATCTTGACGATGAGAAAGATTAGTCGCACATTAAAAATTAAAAAGAAAAAAAAAAGAAACTCTTTGTGAAGAACAAATACGTGATCAAAATGGGCACAAATGAGGTGCCGCGCGCGCAAACAAAGCCCTAACTAGGATCTTTCTTGACGTAGTTAAAAGGACCACGAGGTGAGTTTGGCACTTTCAATGAGAGTGACTACTCAACTTTCCTCGTTCTTGAGTCGGAGATTGGATGAGGACATGGTGCATTTTTTCTTGTCTTGTCTAAGCTTTGTTTGGCAAACTCTCATTACCTAAATTTACAAAAACACGAGCCTGCCTGGTGAAATATGGACTAAATTACAAAGTCATCATTACCACAAGCATGGCTTCTTAAAGTCAAAAAGAATGTTCTTTAATTTTCCCCTTCCACTCCCAAGCTGACAAATCCAATTTTCCCTGATCAAAACGTATCAAGGAATGTTCATGCCTGCAGCTTCTCAAAGGCCATTTACGCCACTCCATCTGGCTAAACCATCACATTAAGCAGTCCAATCTTGCACTTTGTGTTGTTAATCCCTAAATTCTAGTATAACTGTTGTAGCAAGTCATTTGGTTGTATATAGAATTAATTTTATTCATAAAATATATTTATTATTAATAAAAAAATATTTTTAATATTCAATTATATTTGATTAATGAATCTAATATTTAATTAATGAATTTAGAGTAAATATAAAGTCTACATGACAAAAATGTTTCACAAAAAAAATTATAAAGTTGTTATAATTATAAGACTCATAATTCATTAAAGTGTTGTTTCTAAATGCTCCTGATTAATAATTTATTAAGAATGGATATCAATTAGAGCTATTAAAACCGGTACTTATTATGTTCATTCTTTTATGAAATGAAGCAGTCATTGTTTTCATAAACTAAGGTATGAGAAATACATAAAACTAATATGTAAGTACTTGTTAGATGACATGTACATTGATCTGACCTGCAAGAAAATTCCATTTGGAGAGTTCACCAATGTCTATGGAAATGTTCATGTGATTGTTATGTAAGTGATTCTTAGACTTGAAATCACTAAGTTATTTTATGTAGAAAGTGTTATGCTTTGATCCTAATCACATGTTGTTTAAATCAAGGGTAACAAAAGGGTGGATATTAAGTACAATGTAAACTATATAAAGGTATTTGAGTAATTAAAAGATGATTTATCATCTTAAGTGAATTAGAAAAAATATTCTATCTATTTTTAAATAGTATTGATCGTGAAATTCTTAGTTAAGGTAGAATGACATGTTACTAGACATTGTACTTGATCTTTAAATATAAATCAAATTAATTATTGAATTAATAATAAATTAAATTGTTTAATTTATTTTATTTAATTTTATTTAGGATTATGATTTATATTTGGGCTAACTTATTAGGGAACCATTTGTTAAAAATTAAAATGGAATGATTAATCAAGTATAACTTAATTATAAATAAAATTTAGAGATTGAAGACTAAAATGTAATTAATATAAGGGATTACAATTCTAGATTTAGAAAAACCAAGTAAAGACTTAATTGAATAAATTTCTAAAATTATCCAAAAATAATATATGTGATATTTTTTAAGAGACAAATTGATATTTTATTATTTATAAGGTTTTTAGATTTTTCTGTAAATGAAATGTTATACCTCTTATTTCATATTAAAAAGATGGATAAAAAAATATAATATATAAATACCTAAAATATAAAAGAAAATAGCTACGACTCTAAGGTATAACAATCTTTCTCTACTAAAATGATTTTGAAGATTTTTAACTATTAATACTTAAATGACTTGTAGTTCATGACAACTTAACCTTAAAATAAATATTTAAATATAAAAAAAATTTAATCTTCGAATAATGTTCATCTTTAAATTGTTTAACATCCACTGGACTCCCTTACAAATCTTAAATTTACCGTTTCTGATGGTATGTTTTGTTTGTAGGAAACCAACAATAACCCCGTTAAGGTAATGCTGGTTCCATAATAAAAGGATAGGTGCAGCCTACAGCCACTAGCAAGATGTGGACCAGGAGAGGCTTCATCACATGCGAAACGCCACGCTAATGGCATACATGCAACTGCCGCTTCACACTCTTACAACACAACCATCAATCCGTGCAAGAGGCACTTGCATTTGTGTGAGCTATCATTGTATAAGCTTAAATTGGTCCCCCTGGTGCGTACTCAACCCAGTTAATGGGTCCGCCATAGCTGGCCAATCACTTTGTCGCTGAAAATCACAATATCGTCGGGGATCTTCCTTTTTTTTGCCCGACACTGTTGTCCTTGGCATTAATCATGCGGTTAGTTAAAATTTCTTAATATTTGTTTGTTGTTATAATTTGTATTCACGTATTGATCCATGTATTTTGTAGTGTAGTGTTTATCTTTAAATGATGGTATTTTATTTTCTTTATATTTTTATTCGTAAAAAAAAATTAAAATTGAATGGTGTTTCACCGTGGCCAATGACGAGATTAGTTATAATGCTTGGAGGGGTTTTTAACTGCCGTTATGATAATTTTAAGATTTTTGGAAGTGAAAATGGTAGAGAAATTGAATTTGGAGGGCCCAAATTGATGGACTCCCGATTCTTCGACACTGGAAGTTACAGGTGGTGTTGACACCTAATTCCTCGAGGAAGATGCATTGCCTACTTTGTTTAAATAAAAATCTAGGTCGTGCACGTCCATCACGAGCACTCGGGTCTGGTAAGTGCCTAGGACCTTTTACTTTCTTTCTTTTTTTTTTTACTTTTTTTATATAATTTTCTTTTTCCATTTTTATAGTTTGCTCAAAATCAATTTTCTACCGTTGTTACAGAGAATTAATCATTATTTTAACGAATCGAGGAAGGCATTGTTTTCTATGATTTTGACTTTTTTTATATTTAATGTCAAAATTAATTTTATTTGTAAGAAATAATTATCAATTACAAAAAAACATTTATGATAATAAATTCTTGATAATTAATAATTAATAAATAAAAATGTAATTTAAAAAAAAAATTATTACAATGATACTGAAACGTAGTTGATAAATGATGATTTTAGGAAACTCAAAATGTTAGAGCTGTGAATAAATTAGCATTTCAAAGAAAAAAAAATCTAAATAAAAAGAATTTTATAGTACTCATTATCTATAACTAAAGGATATTAACCTTTTATTGTTGATTACACTGTGATATTCACAGTGAAAAGCATACTTTTAAAATCCAACTCGGTCTGGCGAATCATCTCAGGACCTAGCCGACCCGAAATTGAAACCGGACTAGGTTGAAGAAAAAATAAGGGAAGAAAATACCCGGCGTGACCCAACAACCCGGTAAAAAATCTGGTTGCAACCCGTTGACTTTTTTTTTACTAAAACGACGTCGTTTTGTTTTTTAAAAAAGAATTGACCCGAACGACCCGGTCAAAACCCGAAGCCTGGGCCTTGGACCGGGCCGGGTCTAAAAACTATGGTGAAAAGGTTCATACTTTTAGTTATAGGTTTTTTTTTTGCTTTTTTCTTTGTTTTTTGTTTTTTAATTAATTTTTTTTGCTTAATTTAGTTAGTTAATATTACATTTTTTTTTCTATTTGATTATCACACTCTCCTGACACGGATCCCAAGTTTGACAGGTTAACCTAGTTTGACGGGTTAAATGATTAGTACTTAAAAATATATTTTTATCAAGGTTTTATATCATCATTTTGCACTTGAAGTATCGATAACTCCGTAATTAAAGCATGTTTTATAATAACAAGTCTGATACTATAAGATATTTTTAATTTATGGTAAATGTTCATCTTAAATGCAGGCTTATCATATAAATCAAAAGATTGGTTGATGAGTTCAACTACTGATATTGAGAACATAAAGAGAGGGTTAAGCTTAGAAAAGAGATGCTGGTTCAATCCAAACTGGAACATTGTTTAGTCATTGGGTAATATCTAGAACTGTAGATCTTGGATTTCAATTTGGTTTATATGGCTAGAAAGGAAAGGCATAGCCCTAAAACATTCATAGAGAGTTCAAGACTCAATTCTGTTGTTTGGAAGTCCAAATCTTAGCAACAACGGAGAAGTCAAAATCTATCATGCAGCCCAGACACTATTCAGTGTTCAGCCCATATCTCGAGTTCTAAAAGCCCAAATAAATTGATTCTTTTTTTGTTGGAAAGCTGAGATAATTTTCTAGAACTTTCATGGGGACAATCTATTCAAATTATGACGTTGGCAATGACGTTTTGTTCAGACAAGAAGATAAAGATTGTCACCAAGTCAAGATATGGCCACCCACTCAACAATTAGTCATCAAATTAATAGTTCTAAATTTTGGCCTATAAAAGGAGGCATTTTCCATGTATTTTGGCACCTTGTTTTTCATATCAAAATCATGTTCTTGCTTATGCTTTTCATTTTGTTTATATTAATCTCTTGTTTATGCTTTTCATTTTCTTTCCTTTACTTATTTAACTTATATCTTATTTATGTTTTTATCTTGTTTATTTATGTTCTCTTCTTCATTATGTTTAGCTAAGTTTATTATGTCAATGTGAAAAGGTTACACTAATGGTGGAAGAATAAGTATAGTATAAACTCAACATGAACTTTAATGTTTGATACTAACATGTTTTGTATTTGTTATCTTATTCACTTTTAATACTTTGCTTGTTAAATGGTTAATCTAGATTTATGTTGTATAACCCTTGGTACAATAAATGCTTGGCATTATCATAGCCCAACCGTATGGTATAACCGACACCTGTGCTATGAAAGGAACTTGATTTGTTGTTAACATAAGTTATAATCGTGAATACCTGACAACATTTACAAGTATTAGTATTATTTGAATAAGATAACTAATGTAATCATGTTAATAATTTATAATTCGATTGAAACTTCCTTTGTGTGTGGTTTCCAGTTGAGTAATACCATTAGTGGATCCTCTAACCTTGACAATTATTTTTATCCTTGTTTAATCCTTATATTAATATCACATCTCAAAGCTCTCTTCAACTCCTTTTCTGTTATTATCTATTTCTTTATTCGTAGTTTATACAGTTAAGCTCTATGTGGTTTGATCCTGGTCTTGCCGTGTTATTTATTATTTCGACACTCCTACACTTGGGAGAAGACATCAACTCTTTGGTCTTGTCAAGTTTTTGGCGTCGCTGCTGGGGAGGTAAATTCTTATATGAATTATATTATCTATTTTATTTTCTCTTTTCACTTTTTTTTAATCTAACTTTTGTTTTTTTTTTGTTTCTTTTTCTTTCCTTTTCTTTTCTTCCTTTTATTCTCTTCTTACATGTGCATGAGAGTTTGGTCACGTGACACGACCAAAAGATTGATGTTTTCTCCCAAGTGCAGGAGTGTTGAAGTAATAAATAACCCGGCAAGACCGGGGTCGAACCACAGGGAGGTTACTTGTATAAATTATAAGCAACAATAATATAACAACAATAGTAACAATAATAACAATAATAATAATAATAATAGTGATAATAATAATAGTGAAGAAGAAGAGGAAGTTGATGAGAACTTTGAGATGGAAGATTAACGTAAGGATTAAACAATGATAACAACAAATGTCAAGGTTAGAGGATCCACTAATGATATTTCAAACAAGTATAGTATAAACCCTTATTATTCAATTGGAAACCACACACAAGGAGGTTCCAATCAGATTATAAATTGTTAACATGATTACATTAGTTATCTTATTCGAATAATGCTAATACTTGTAAATGTTTTCAGGCATTCATGATTATAACTTATGTTAACAACAAATCAAGTTCCTTTCATAGCTCAGATGTCGGTTATACCATACAGTATGGGCTATGAAAGTGCCAAGTATTTGTTGTACCAAATGTTATACAACATAAATCTAGATTAACCATTTAACAAGTAAAGTATTAAAAGTGAACAAGATAACAAATATAAAGCATGTTAGTATCCAACATTAAGGTCCATGTTAAGTTTATATTATACTTATTCTTACACCATTAGTGTACCCTTTTCACCTTGACATAATTAACTTAGTTAAACATAATGAAAGAAAGAGACATAAATAAACAAGGAAAGGAAATGAAAAGCATAAGCAAGAAATTAATATAAGCAAAACTTAAGCATTACAAAATATAAAGAGAGAAAGCAAGAGCATGATCTTGATCTGAAAACCAAGATGCCTAAATACATGGCAAATGCCTCCTTTTATAGGCCAAAATTCAGAATTATTGATTTGTTGACTAATTGATGAGTGGGTGGCCACATCTTGACTTGGTGACAATTCTTATCTTCTTGTTTGCCAAAAACGTCATTGATGGCGTCATAATTTGAACAAACTTAAATCCTAAAAGTTCTAGGAAATTGTCTCATCTTTCCAGGGTAAAAATTTGAGATCATTTGGACTTCTATAACTTGAGATATGGGCTGAACACTGAACAGTGTCTGGGCTGCAGGACAGATTCAGACTTCTTCTTTGTTGCTACAATTTGGACTTGCAAACAGCCTTGTTACATCTTGGGCTCCTCATAAAAGTTGTAGGCCTATGTCTCATCTTTCCCATCCAT
Organism: Populus nigra; assembly: GCF_951802175.1. NCBI lineage: Eukaryota > Viridiplantae > Streptophyta > Magnoliopsida > Malpighiales > Salicaceae > Populus > Populus nigra. The sequence goes on along the minus strand of NC_084858.1, from coordinate 9,030,276 downwards.
ATAAAATGGACGTAAATCCAAGATCTACAGCTCCAGATATGACCCAATTGTCGAACAGTGTTCCAGTTTGGACTGCACCAGCATCTCTTTTCTAAGTTTGGCCATCTCTTTGTCCTTTCAATTTCAGTACTTCAACTCATCAATCAATTCTTTCATTTATGTGATAGGCCTGCATTTAAGATGAACATTTACCATAAATTAAAGGTATCTTGTATAATTAGATATGTTATTATAAAACATGCTTTAGTTAAGGAGTTATTGATACTTTAAGTGCAAAATGATGATATAAAACCTTGATAAAAATGCACTTTTAAGTACTAATCATCACGTACATTAAGTTGTAGACTTTGTAGGGTATCCTCATCATTTTAAGAAAATATAGCCGAAGAAAATAACCAGTCGCTTCATAATAAGAATAATAAGAATAAACATGTTAGAACACTTAGAGACCACATGAATCCCACATGAACAAGTGCACCCTCATGCATAGTTTTCTCCCCTGATGCATCTCATTTTAATTTTAAGCTAGGCATTATTCAAATTTTACCTTCTTTTCATGGCTTAGATCTAGAAAATTCATACTTGCATTTGAGAGAATTTGAAGAAGTCTGTAACACCTATAATGACTTAAATTATAGCATGAACATTATCAGATTAAATATTTTTCCTTTTTCATTAAAAGATAAATCTAAAATATGGCTACAAAATTTAAGACCAGGATCCATTCGTGCTTGGGATGAAATGCAACAACAATTTTTAAAGAAGTTTTTTCCATCTCACAGAACAAACTCTCTCAAAAGACAAATCACCACTTTCACTCAAAAATCAGGAGACTTGCTTAATACTTGCCCTCATCATGGTTTTGAAACATGGAGATTAGTTTCATATCTTTATGAAGGGTTAACATCTAAAGATAGACAAATAATGGAATTGATGTGCAATGGAACTTTTAAAGATAAAGACCCTAATGAAGCAATAGAGTACCTGAACTTGCTAGCTGAAAATGCTCAAAATTAGGACACTACAGGCACTTATGAGACACCAAGTAAAACTCAACCTCATACATCTAATGGAGGAATGTACAACCTTAGCGAAGATAATGACCTCCAAGCCAAGTTTGTATCTTTAGCTAGAAAAGTCGAGGCACTAGAATTAGAAAAGAGTGGTTAATTAAAATCTGTTCAAGACATTGTGTGTCAAATCTGTGAAACCAATGAACACAATAAATGATTGTTCAACTTTGCCTTCTTTTAGAGAATGCCTCTATGAACAAGCCCATGCTTTAAATAGTTTTCAAAGGCCCAATCATTACCCATACTCACAAACATATAACCCTGGTTAGAGAAATCACCTAAATTTCAGTTGGAAGAGTGATGCACAAGCTTCACAACCATCATTTCAAGCACACCATAATTTTCAAAATTCTTATGGATATGTACCTCCTTATGCTCAACCTCCTAGAAGAAATCTTGAGGAAACATTACATGCATTCATTGAAAAGCAAGAGACAATCAACACTCAACTTGCTCAAAGCATGATAAATTTTAAAGATACTCTTGCAAAATTCACATCTGCTCTTAGTTTTCAAGAGAAAGGTAAGTTTCCATCATTACCACAGCAAAATCCAAAGGGGCAATACAATTCAAATGCAAGTAGTTCTGGAAGCCAACATATGGATCAAGTCAAATCAATTATCACTCTTCATAGTGGTAAGGTTATTGAAAAACCTAATCTTGAACCTTGTGATAAAGATTATTAGTCAATCTCTAAGGGTAAGGAAGTGGTTGAATCTGAACATTGCAAAGAAAAGACTGATTCCCCGCCAGCACTTCCATTTCGTCATTCCATGACCAAACAAAGAAAAGTCAATCACAACTCTGAAATCTTTGAAACTTTCAAACATGTAAGGATCAATATACCTTTGTTGGATGCTATTAAACAGGTACCTTTTTATGCTAAATTTTTGAAAGATCTGTGCACTGTGAAGAGAAAACTGAATGTAAAAAAGAAAGCCTTTTTAGCCAAACAAGTAAGTGCTATTCTTCAAAACAATAATGCTTTGAAATATAATGACCCTAGTTGTCCTACAATTTTATGCTTTATTGGAGAACATAAAATTAAAAGAGCTTTACTTGATCTTGCAGCTAGTGTGAATTTACTTTCATATTCAGTCTTTCAGAGTCTCAATCTATATGAGTTAAAACTAACTTCTGTAACTCTTTTACTTGCTGATAGATCTGTAAAAGTGCCTAGAGAAATAGTTGAAGATGTGTTAGTACAAGTTGATAAATTTATTTATCCTGTGGATTTTATTGTCTTGGATACACAACCTGTTGAAGCATGTCATTCATTTCTTGTTATTTTAGGACGTTAATTTCTTGCAACTTTTAATGCATTGATTAATTGTAGGAATGGATTGACGAAGCTATCATTTGGAATCATGATATTGGAGATGAATATTTTCAACATTTGCAAGCAACCTAGAGATGATAATGATTTACAGGAAGTAGATGTTATTGAAGAATTAGTTTATGATTAACTTGAATCTACTTTGAGTAAAATTGAGTTTGATGAATATGCAGATTTGCAAATGATTTATTCTCAAGAAGAAATCGAGGACAAGAAAGGCACCGAAAATGTTGATACGGATCTTTTGTCAAGATTGACAATAGATTCGACATCCGACGTCACACCAATCGATGATTACTTTCCTGACGAATCCTTACTTTCTCTTTGTCCAATGCCTTGGTTTGCTAATCATATCAATTTTCTTGCAACATGAGATTTGCCAGCTCACTGGAGTACCGAAGACAAATGAAAGTTTTTAAACGAAGTGAAGAACTTTTATTGGGACGACCCTTATTTATTCAAATATTTTCCTGATCAAATATTTCCAAGATGCATTTTGGATAATGAGGTAAGTAATGTCATTAAACTTTTTCATACTGAGGCATGTGAGAGTCATTTCTCGTAAAAAACGACGACTGTAAAAATCTTACAATATGGATTCTATTGACCCACCATGCTTAAAGACACACATACGCTCTGCAAAGAGTGTCATTAAACTTTTTCATTCTGAGGCATGTGAGAGTCATTTCTCGTAAAAAACGACGACTGTAAAAATCTTACAATATGGATTCTATTGGCCCACCATGCTCAAAGACACACATATACTCTGCAAAGTTTGTGAAAATTGTCAAAAGTTAGGATTTATTTCAAAACATAAGGAATCTTTAGATAATTTTCTATTGACTTTTGAGACGTATTCTAGTGGAGATGTGCATTGTGTAATTCATGATTTATAAATCCAATTTTCATAAAGAACATGCTCGACATAGTCTTGGAAATCTGATTATAAAAGACCCTGTTTGCTAGTTTTTAAGAAAACTGGATGGGAAGCCTATCCGCGACCCATAAAAGGCGTTAAAGCCGTTCTTGGACGTAAAACCAAAGGAAGATGTGAGCCACAATCACAATTAAGATTTTAGTCTTAATTTGTAAAAATTTATGTCTTTTGGTTTTATTAATAGCATAATATTAGTGTTTTGTTGTTTCTTATATTTGTTTAAGTGTGTTTCAGGTTTGTTAGTAGTCGTTATTTCAGGTGATATTTTCTATACTCTATCTTTCTACCTTAGAACATTGAGGACAATATCTCGTTTTGTTTGGGGGGAAAGGGTAGTAGTTGATATTAAAAAAAAATTGGGTTTTCTATTTCATAAACCATTTGCAAAACTATTGTTACTAGGATGACAGAGTAAAAGAGTTCTTTTGTTAAAGTGACTCTTGAGACGCATCTTAGTAAACATTCTTAACAAGGTCTATCATAATACTTCTTGAAATATTCAGGTTTACAAACTCTTGCATTATCATCTATTAATTCTGCTCATATACTCATTTAACAAGTATTTTTAAGCCTTTATTTTCACACACACACTTTAACATATGATTGTGGGTTGCACATTGGATTATTACATTATTTATGTTCTTTTATTAAAGGTAACAACTAAGGGAAATGGATAGTATATAATTTGTTAAAAAAAATTAATATTAATGATAATAAAAACGTAGATAAGTTTGGTTTCGTAGCCTCCCTAACCTAAGCAATTAAGCCCAAAGAGGTGTTTAAACACTTAATACCCTAAAGTCAACTGACTTGGGAGCTACTAGCCTAGTGCTTGTTACATGGGTTAAGGAGAAAAGCTTAAAGGGAATCAAACATTGCACTATTTATGTATCAGTATCTGCAACCCTAGTTACTAAGCTCGTAGGGGTGTCTCAACACCTAATGCCCTAAAAGCAATTGGTCTGGGAGTCATTAGCTGAAAGCTTGTTACATAAGTTAAAGATGCATTGTGTTTTAAGTTATATGTATATATATTAAAAAATAAAAAGGGGAAAAAAAGATAATAATCCCAACCCAAGGAAGTTAACCTTAAATATTAGAACAAAAATTATGTTTTCTTCCAAGTAAAGCCCCAGAACTATGTGTTGATATATTGAGCACAAAAGAAAGGATTATTAATATCTTGTTTAAGAAGTATGAATTAGATATATAAATTTAATGAGAATTTATTTACTTGGATAGAGTAATGGAAGTTGAATGATGAATGTCTTACTTTGTGGAACTTGCAAATTATTTTTCTATTTTCATGCTTTGATTACTAGGGACTAGTAATAAGCTGGTTGGAGGGTGTGATTAGTACTTAAAAGTGCATTTTTATCAAGGTTTTATATCATTATTTTGCACTTGAGGTATCAATAACTCCTTAATTAAATCATGTTTTATAATAACAAGACTGATACTATAAGATACCTTTAATTTAAGGTAAATATTCATCTTAAATGCAAGCCTGTCACATAAATCAAAGGATTGGTTGATGAGTTCAACTATTGAAATTGAAAAGACAAAGAGAGGGTTAAGCTTAGAAAAGAGATGGTGGTTCAGTCCAAACTGGAACACTGTTCAGTCATTGGGTCATATCTGGAACTGTAGATATTGGATTTCAATTTGGTTTATGTGGCTAGAAAGCTAAGACATAGCCCTAAAACATTCATAAGAGTCCAAGACTTAATTATGTTGTTTGGAAGTCCAAATCTTAGCAACAACGGAGAAGTCAAAATCTATCCTGCAGCCCAGACACTGTTCAATGTTCAACCCATATCTCGAGTTCTAGAAGCCCAAATAAATTTATTCTTTTTTTGTTGGAAAGCTGAGACAATTTTCTAGAACTTTCATGGGGACAATCTTTTCAAATTATGACATTGACAATGATGTTTTGTTCAGACAAGAAGATAAGGATTGTCCCTAAGTCAAGATGTGGCCACCCACTCAACAATTAGTCATCAAATCAATAGTTCTAAATTTTGGCCTATAAAAGGAGGCATTTTCCATGTATTTTGGCATCTTGGTTTTCAGATCAAGATCATGTTCTTGCTTATGCTTTTCATTTTGTTTATATTAATCTCTTGTTTATACTTTTCATTTTCTTTCCTTTACTTAGTTATATCTTATTTATGTTCTTATGTTGTTTATTTATGTTTCTCTTCTTCATTATGTTTAGCTAAGTTTATTATGTCAAGGTGAAAAGGTTACACTAATGGTTAAAGAATAAGTATAGTATAAACTCAACATGAACTTTAATGTTTAATATGAAAATGTTTTGTATTTGTTATCTTGTTCACTTTCAATACTTTACTTGTTAAATGGTTAATCTAGATTTATGTTGTATAACCCTTGACACAACAAATACTTGGCACTTTCATAGCCCAACCGTATGGTATAACCGACACCTGAGCTATGAAAGGAACTTGATTTGTTTTAACATAAGTTATAATCATGAATACCTGACAACATTTACAAGTATTAGCATTATTCGAATAAGATAACTAATGTAATCATGTTAACAATTTACAATCCGATTGGAACCTTCTTTATGTGTGGTTTCCAGTTGAGTAGTAAAAAGATTTTATACTATACTTGTTTGAAATACCATTAGTGGATCCTTTAACATTGACAATTATTTTATCATTGTTTAATTCTTATATCAAAATCACATCTCAAAGCTCTCTTCAACTCCTTTTCTGTTATTATCTATTTCTTTATTTGTAGTTTATACAGTTAACCTCCCTGTGGTTCGACTCCGGTCTTGCCGGGTTATTTATTTCCTCAACACTCCTACACTTGGGAGAGGACATCAACTCTTTGGTCGTGTCATTAAACTGGTTTGACGGGTTAATCCAGTTGATTCAGATTTTTTTCTTAATTAGTTTTTTTCTTCCAATTTCATCCTTTAATATCAATTTGATTGAGAATTAAACTTCTTCAGTTGTTTTGTTTGCTTTTTATTAGATTATCGTGATCTCATGAGGGGATTTTATTATACTTTTCCTTGCAAAGCACTATTCATTCCTTTTTTTTTTCCTTTTTCAATTAATAATTTTTTTTAATATGAATTTTTTTTCTATTTAGTTATCACACTTTCATAATTACAACCAAACCCACATTCAAAGTTTATAGGTCTGGTGTTGCAATCAGACCCAAGGCTCTTGGATCTGGCGTTGTAGCCAGACCCACTTAACTTGGATAATACAAATTTAATATTATTATTAATATTTTAAAAATTATTATTTGTATTATAATATTATTATTTTTATTATAATGAATATTGCTAATATAATAATTAATAAATTTTAAAAAATATATTATTAGTTATATGTCTTTTTTTTGCTCTTTTTTTTGTTTAAATTAGTTTATGAATATTAATTTTTTTTTTCTATTTAGTTATCACACTCCCATGATACGGATCCCAAGTTTGACGAGTGAACCTCGTTTGACGGGTTAACTTAGTTGAGATTTTTTTTATTTTTCTTAATTAGTTTTTCTCTCTCAATTTCATCTTTTAATATCGATTTGATTGAGAATTAAATTTCATGCTTTTTTTTGTTTACTTTTCATTAGATTATCGTGATTTCATAAGGGGATTTTTCTATACCTCTCATCGCAAAACACTATTCATTGGTATAGTGTTTTGCTTTGTTTTTCTCTTTTTAATAAATATTTTTTATTTAATTTTATTATTTATTGTTTAATTTTTTTCTATTTAGTTATCACACTTTCATGACATGACCTTGCAGCCAGATCCACATTTAAGACTCTTGGGTCTTGTTTACAGCCAGACCCAAGGCTCTTGGGCCTAGCGTTGCAGCCACATCCACTTAAACTTGGGTCATGCAAGTTTAATATTATTATTAATATTAAAAAAATATTATTTGTATTATAATTAATATTGCTAATATAATAATTAATAAATTTGAAAAAAATATTATTAGTTATAGGGTTTTTTTTTTTGCTTTTTTCATTGTTTTTTATTTTTAATTAATCTTTTTTTGTTTGATTTAGTTCGTTAATATTAAATTTTTTTCTATTTAGTTATCATACTCTCATGACACGGATCCCAGGTTTGACGGGTTAACCTGGTTTGGCAGGTTAATCTAGTTGATTCATATTCTTTTTCTTTTTTTTTAATTAGTTTTTTTCTTCCAATTTTTTCTTTTAATATTGGTTTAATTGTGAATTAATCTTCATGATTTTTTTGTTTAATTTTCATTACATTATCGAGATCTTATAAGGGGATTTTACTGTACCCTTCCTCGCAAAGCACTATTCATTAAAATAGTGCTTTACATTGGTTTTTTTCTTTGTTTTTTCCCTTTTCAATTAATTTTTTAAAAAATTTCATTATTTAATATTAATATTTTTTTCTATTTAATTATCACACTTTCATGACACAGCCTTGCAGTCAGACCTACATCTAAGATTCTTGGGTCCGGTGTTACAACGAGACTCAAGGCTCTTGGGCCTGATGTTGTAGTCATACCCTCTTAAACTTGGATCATACAAGTTTAATATTATTATTTGTATTATAATGAATATTTATAATATAATAATTAATGAATTTGAAAAATATTATTATTATTATTATTGAAAAACAACCATATATTTGATTTGAATGGTAAAATTAAAAACTATAAGAACTTGAGTCAGACATGTATAATATTATTATTAATATTATAAATATTAATATTGTCATTATTATTAATATTAGTAATAAATTTGAAAAAAAATATTATTACTATTGAAAAAAAAACATAGATTTGATTTGAAGGATAAAATTAAATATTATTGTTGTTGTTGTTGTCGTCGTCGTTGTTGTTGTTATTATTTTTATTATTATTAAATTTGAAGAAAAACTATAAATTTAATTTGAAGAGATTAAAAACTATAAGAACTTGAGTTAAACAAGTTTATTATTATTAGGGGAACCAGACCCTAGAAACTTGGGTTTGGTTGTGGCACCAGACTCAAGTTTATAATCATTAGTATTATTCTAATTATTGTTATTGTTATTGTTATTGTTATCATTAATAATTTTTTTAAAAAATATTATTATTATCAAAGAAAAACCATACATTTGATTTAAAGGGATAAAAAAACTAGAAGAACTTGGGTAAGACAAGTTTGATATTATTATTAATATTAAAAATATTATTATTTGTATTATAAATATTTCTATTAGTATTATAATTAATATTATAAAGATTACTCTTAGGTCAAGCATTGCAGCTAGGGTGAGCATTTTCGGTTCGGTTTTTATATAAAAAAAATAACCAAACCGAATTTTTTTAAAAAAACCCGAAACTGATTCAAACCGACCGGTTTCGGTTCACTTCAGTTATTTTAGAATAAAAACCGGTTCAAACCAACCGGTTCTGGTTTGGTTCAGTTTGGCTCAGTTTTTCAATTTGGCTAGGTTTTTTTCGGTTGGGCTCGATTTGTTTCTGGTTTGGCTCAGTTTGTTTCCGATTTGGCTCCGTTTGTTTTTCGGTTTGGCTAGGTTTTTTTCAGTTTGGTTTGGTTTTTTTGGTTTCAGGCTTAAAAAACCAAACCGAACCGGTCGTTTTTTAAAAATTCTAATCGGTTTAAACGGTTTTTTTTCACGGTTTGATTTTTTCGGTTATTTTTTCCCGATCTTCTCGGTTTAATTGGTTTTTTATTTTTTTGCTTACCCCTAGTTCTATTGATTGAATTACTGATTAGTACTTAAAATGTGCATTTTTATCAAGGTTTTATATCATCATTTTGGACTTGAAATATCAATAACTCCTTAACTAGAGCATGTTTTATAATAACAAGTTCGATAATATAAGATACCTTTAACTTATGGTAAATATTCATTTTAAATGCAGGCCTATCACCTAAATCAAAGGATTGATTGATGAGTTTAACTACTGAAATTGAGAAGACAAAGATAAGGCTAAGCTTAGTAAAGAGATGCTGGTTGAATTCAAATTGGAATACCATTCGGTTATTAGATCATAACTGGAGCTGTAGAAGTTGGATTTAGGTCTGGTTTACATGGATAGAAATTTAAGACATAGACCTAAAACTTTCATGAAGATTCCAAGATTTCAAATGACTGTTTTTAATTTCAAATTGTAGCAACAATAGAAAAGTCGGAATCTGTCCTGTAGCCCAAATACTATTCAGTGTTCAGCCCATATATCGAGTTATAGAAGTCCAAATATACCAATTCTTGTTTTGATGGAAAGCTAAGATAATTTCTCAGAACTTCAATGAAGATTATCTGTTCAAAATCTGATGTTAGCAATGATGTTATCTACAGACAAGAAGATAAGGATTATTACCAAGTTAAGAGGTGGCCACCCACTCAACAATTAGTCATCAAACCAATAGTTCCGAATTATGGCCTATAGAAGGAGGCATTTGCCATGCATTCAGGCATTTTAGTTTTCAGATCAAGATCTTGCTCTTGCTCTCTCTCTTTGTATTTTGTAATGTTCAAGTTTTATTCCATGTTATATTTTCCTTAATCTCTTGTTTATACTTTTTATTTCCTTTACTATATTTATATAATTATGTTCTTATCTTATTTATCTATGTTTCTCTTATTCATAATGTTTAGCTTAGTTAATTTTGTCAAGGTGAAAAGGGTATACTAATAGTGTAAGAATAAGTATAATATAAATTTAACATGAACTTTAATGTTTGATACTAACATGTTTTGTATTTATTATCATACTCACTCTTAATACCTTGTTTGTTAATGGTTAATCTAGATTTGTGTTGAACAACCCTTGGTACAACAAATACTTACTTTCATAGTCCAGCTGTATGGTATAACCGATACCTGTGCTATGAAAGGAACTTGATTTGTTCTTAACATAAGTTATCATCATGAATACTTGATAATATTTACAAGTATTGGCATTACTCAAATAAGATAATTAATATAATCATGTTAATAAATTGTAATCTGATTGGAACCTCCTTTGTGTGTGGTTTCTAGTTGAATAATAAAAAGTGTTTATATTATACTTATTTGAAATACCATTAGTGGATCCTCTAACCTTAACAATTGTTTTATATTTGTTTAAATCCTTATATCAATATCACATTTCAAAACTCTCTTCAACTCCTATTCTATTATTATTTATTTCTTTATTTGTAGTTTATACAGTTAACCTCCCGGCCTGTGGTTCGACCTCGATCTTGGCAGGTTATTTATTACTTCAACACTCTTGCTCTTAGGATGAGACATCAACTCTTTGATCGTATCAATTACTAAAAAAAGCTTGGGATAGATTACTTGTTAATGTAAACAGTAAACCAAAATAATATATTATTTTAATTGTTTTATATCAAAATGGTGTTGTAACTCAAGTAGTTGAAGCACACGTGGTAAGCTTAAGTTCATGAGGTACAAGTCCTATTAGGCACACTATTTTCTTATAAAAAGATGATCTTATAAAAAGATAAAAAAATATTGGGCAGGTGCAAAGGCCTCCATCAGCTCACGCGCTTGGCTGTTTTGGAAAGATGTAACTATTTTTTTTTGTTTTTTAACTCTTTTTTTTTATTTTTGGTTTCTTTTCCAATTCTATAATTTAGTCTGGTTTCTTATTAAATTTTACCTTTTAATATTAATTTGATGGTAAATTAATTTTTATATTTTTATCATATAGTAAAATAAAATAAAATTAATTTGACACATTAGAATCCATAACTTAAGTCGCAAGTTTGGTAGGTTGACTAAATATTAATCAAATATTTGGGTCGGGATTTTTTGGCCTTTTTTAATCTCATGTTTTTTTTTCCACTTTCATTTTTACTGTGAGGTCTTTATTGAGTTTTATCCTTCACTATTGGGTTGATGGTAAATTAATTTTTTTATTTTTTGTCATATAATAAAATAAAAAATCAGTTTGACTTAGTGAAGTTCATAACCTAAATCACGGGTTTGGTAGGCTGAATAAATATTAATCAAAGAGTCAACTAGAGATTTGTCAATTCTAAACTATTGTATAGAGTTTAATGACAATACTGAATTTTTTTTTTGATGTTCTATATATTATATTTTGATGTTTTAAAAAATTTGAGTACAACCCATAACAAAAACACGGCCAATAAACTAGTTGTTACTATACATACTTAAAACCCTTATAATTTACAAGTTAATAAATTACTATTTGCCATCAAGAGTTCACAGTTGAATGTGAATTGTGATAGCATTATTTATTTCTATTCTAATTATCAAATCTTTTTGTTTTTAAAATTTTTCCTTCCACAATGCATTGAATGAGAATTAGACTTGATAATTTATTTTAATTTTATTTATATGTTGTTATCAATTTGCCAAGAAAATATATCCAAATATTATATTGATGCTTGAATTTGAAAAAAAAAAAATTTGGGTTTCATTGCCTACAAAAAATTAAAACTATAGGGATCAAAATTAACAACGAGCTTTTTTTTTAACTGTTCATGGAGCTTCTTTTCAAAGATTTTAGCAAAAAAGATTTTTTCATTTTTTTGCCCCCTTAGTTTGAAAATCTTAAGTTTTTGTTTGAAACTCTTATGTTTTAGTAAAAAACTTTATTTTATTCACATTTGAGTCCATAAGTTTGAAAAATAAAAGAAATTCACTGAAAAATAGTGAAGGTGAGAGAAAGCAGTTATTCGATAAGATTCCTTGAACAAAAGAAAGCGTTGATGTCAATGTGTTTCTTTTAACGAGGAGATTGCCATTGAGCTATTTGTTTAGCTTCAATGTTGTCGAAAAGAAGTAAATCGAAGTTGTGAGATATTTTGTTTTATTTTGCTGGTGTAGTCTTGTATTTTTTTTTTATGAAAGTAGGGGTATTTATAGTATCAAGATTAGTTTAATTAGATTATGTAGTTTTAGACAAAAATCAGGTTAAAAATTAATTTTATGAGTAAAAAAAAAGAACATGATTTTCCAGGTACCTCTCCCGTGACTGAAATTTAGCCAAGTAAACAACACATCATCTGGTCTATTTTTTCAAATAAAAAAGTATCCACTTTGGGAAGGAACTAAAAAAATATATGGCGAGTGGGTCTGACTTTAAAGGCACACATGCATAGAGCCTTCTTTCTATTGGGCCAAGCATGTGAGGCTATCTCTTTAGCATAGGCGCATGACCCCTTGCTATGATTTTTAAGATTATTTTTTAAAATTTGATTGACATGCACTTTAAAAAAAATATTGAACATGATAGTTAAATGATTATTAAATATTGCCATGGTTCTTAAGTAATAGTATAAGTTTTCATGTGAATGTTAACAATTACTTTTGCAATTATTGTGCACCTAACATATTTCTTAAAAATATTCAATGAAAATAAAATTTCTATTCTTTAATTTTTTTAATAGATTTTTGACATAATTTTATCATATTTCTGATTTGTTTTCCTTCAATCACATACAAAATATTGAAATATTATTTTGATATATATTTTAAAACTTACTTTTAAAATCATGATAAGTTTTTATGTATGAAACAATGTTTAAGTTAAAAACATATTCTTTTTTAAAACAATATAGAGATACCTTAATAAGAAAATGGAATTTGAATGTGAGAATTACATTTCTCCTTAATAATTTTATTCGTTGTCTTTCATGAAAATATGTATTTTTTTAATTATTTAATTTAGGTGATGTAACACGTCACACACATACACAAACACACACATATATGTATAATACTCGATAGCATCATAAAAGAATACACATAGTTATTAAATTCATAACATGAAGTGTTCATCCATAATATAATTCACATTCATGATTTTGAAACTCATCATCATAAGTTTTTTCAAAAGTGTTGATTGGCAGTTCATAGCCATTACATATTTGTACAAAATGCATATCGTCTAATCATATTATTACATGATTTATCCCAAAATACATAGGATGAAGTTTCTAAGCGCCATTGCTATCAGACGTCCCTATTACAAATTAAGTTCAATTTAAACGTAAAAACAGTCTCTCATAATATAATTGAACAGCACGCGCGCGCGCGCGCACACACACTAAAGCTTTTAAATTGTAATGCACGTTAATTAGGGATATGTTTATAGTCCAAGAAATAATGCAATGTAAGGCTATATGATGATGTAAAATGAAACCTTGAAAACAGAAATAATAGGAATACAATGACAAGAACTATATATATATATATATATATATATATATATATATATATATAACTTTGAATCAAGTGTATTGTATGGCAATCCTTTCTCCCTTATAACATGATTTTAAAAAAAATTAGAACAGTAAATTAAAAATATTAATGGAATAATACAATTTGAAAGAAAAAGAGAAATAACATAGTTTTAGCCTGTCACAAATCTAAAGTATGATAATTTATAAATAAAATATGGAATGTATATATATAGAAAATATTATAGAACTACTCTAGTGTTGTAATCTCTACCTTTACTATTGTATATTGCCATACACATATAAATAGAAAAGGTTGGATAACTAATATATTAAGCCTCTTATTTCTTCTCAACTTGATATCAGAGTTTTAACACATCAAAACTCATCTCTCCCTCCCCTAATGGACTTTGCTGCTGCCGACTTCTCCCTCCACCAAATCAATGTTGCAGCCCAGTCGGCCACTCACTCATAGGTTATTGCCGGTGGTGACTTCCCACAACAGCATCCTCTTTCTGTTGCAGAGCAGAACAATGGTTTTTCTTCTCATGTTTTTGTTGTTCCTCTCCATATTATAAGGACATCAACTCCAACTATAGTTTTTTTATCCAACACTCAGCAAGTTGTTTCATTGAAGCTTACGAACACCAATTATCTCTATTGTTGAATGCAGATGAAGCCTATCTTTTTGGTCAGGGTGTCTTTCACTTTGTTAATGGCTCCGTGTCATGTCCTCCCTCTCATGTTTCTGACAGTTCAACTAGTTCTTCTTTGGCAATCGACCCTTTTTTTCTTCATTGGAAGCAACATGATCAATTTATTTTGAGCACATTACTCTTTTCTCTTTCCACAGATGTACTGCACCTTATGGTAGATTGTCAGACCTCTCATTATGTTTGGCGCACTCTTGAGAAAGCTCTCACCTCTCTGTCTAATTCTCATATTATGCAACTTCATGGGTCTTTTCAAGATCTTCGACAAGGTGATGCTTCGGTTGCTATGTACATGTAACAAGCAAAATCATTATTTGATGAATTGGCTGCTATTGGTTGGCCTATCTCTCTTGAAGACTTCAATCTCTATGTATTTCATGGCCTTCATAGTGAGTTTAAAGACTTCGTAACTAGCCTCGCGATCAAGGCAGAACCATTGTCATATGCTAACCTTCATAGCCATCTCCTTACCCATGAATTTCTGCACAAAACCCCACTTCAATCCATGGCTGCAAACCCGCCTCTTTTGCCCATGTCATCTCTGTTGCCCTTTGCTCATCTTGCCTAATATCAGCACAGTACTAACTTTAACCGTAACAGTGGTCGTTCTAGTGGCAACTAGCATCCCAACAGAAACCGCCACAGCCATTAACACAGGTTTGATTTTCATGGCTTTCATTCCTCTGGTCCCACCAACTAGAAGTAGAGCAACTAGCAGCAGAACGACCCTCTAGTTCTGGGCAGTGGTCTCCTCATCGGTCTTTTGATTAGAACGTCAAGTATCAACTTTACTTCTTATTTGGCCACACAACCCCTCAATGTGCCTAGTTTCACAGCAGTGGCTAATAGCCCTCTACCCATCTTATTGTTGGTGATGTTCCTGCCCCTACTCGGTCCCCGAACACTGGTGCAAACCAACACGTTACGCTTGATCTTACAACTCTAACCGATTCTGCACCATATCTTGGTAATGATCATTTGTATGTTGGTGGCGATAAGGGTCTTTCCATATTCCATTTTGGGCATACCATGTCAAATCAAGGGCTGAAATTTTTTCCCCGATGAAGATAAGATTGCCCTTTTGCACCGCCTATAAATAGAGGTGGATTTCATGGCCTAAGAGAGGAGAAAATCGAGTGTAAAGTTGATAAAAAAATCAGCCTTTCTCCCCTGTTTTCATCTTTTTCTGCTTTCTCCTTCTCAGCCGCACCTTCAGCCACCACCACTCTCTACCACTGCGACCTTAGTTGTAGCAGTAACCAACCTTTCTAGCGACCTCCCCCTTACTAGCAGTAATAGAGGTGGCGACTCTCTCCTCATCCACTCCAACTGCCAGCAACAACAACCCCGACAACTCAACTCTTCACCGTTGCCACTATTTGCACCACGTCCTCCTCCTCGGTCAGACTACCCTTACAACAGATAAATTTCCTCTCCCTCTTCCTCTCCCTCTTCGTCTTCTTCTTCACGTTGTTCATACAGTGGACGTTGGGTCAGGTCGTATTTGACCCAGCCCAAATTTCTAGGCCAGGTCTAGCCCGACCCTAAAAATAAATAAATGAAAATGTGTTGGGCTGAGATCGGCCCACTCATTTTGGGCTGAAATCGGCCCCACCTCTTCTGTGGTTGAGCCTGGCCCAACCCATGTAGATTTTTATTTATAATAATATATTATAATAGTTAAAAAAAACTAAAAAAATGCAACAAATACAAAAATCATTTCAAAAAAATTATGATTTTCTCAAATATTTTTCTACCAATTTTGCATAATATTGGGTTGTATATTTATATTGTAAAATACAAATCCGGTATTAAAATACTCGATTTTCTCCAAAATATTTAAAAAAAAAACAAAATTTTTTTTTCATGCATACAGCCAAATCCTAAAAATTTTCCAAGTATATTTTCATTAAAAGATTGCGTCTTTCTCATGTTTTGAAAATCCAAAAAATAGATATCATAACCAGTTTATAATCATCCATTAGGGTTTGGCCAAAATATCAAAAAAAAAATCCAATCTTTTTTCTAGGATCCAGATGTAGATTTTAATATTTGTGGGGTGTAAAATTACACGATAAAGTACATCCTTAGATATTAAAGATACAAGGTGTAAATAAATATTATGCTAAAATTCAGACTTTAGAACGGTTAGGATTTAACCCGATAAGGTAGAGACTCTTTCATGAAGATAGATCTGCCTTGAGTCTTAGAAAAGACCAACGAAAAGAACCCAATTTAGAAAAAAAACAATCAAACAACAATGCATCTTACCTTAGGTAAGGTGCACTGGGGGTGATGCGTCTTCCCTTTGCACAACTAGTCCCTTACTCAGACTCTCGCAGACCATAGGTTCCTAGTAACCATAATACTAGGTGGCGACTCCTAAACATTAATCATAATTTTATGATTAAATAAAAAAATCCTTCCCAACACACAACAACTTATCAAGAGGCACGACAAAAGCCTTCGCGGTCACCAGACGACGTCGTAGCACTCGCACCCCCGCGACAAGGTTATTCCCCAAAAATCACCATTTTTTTCAAAATAAAAATCAAAAAATAAAATAAAGGCTGGCAACGTGGAGAAAGCAGGCCAAGAAATCAAGCTGTAATTTTTAGAGGAAATTAAAGACCTAATTGTACCTGATTATGCCCAAAAATGGAGAAAACAATGCAAATTCAAGGTCAAATTAAATGATTATTGGACGAATTTGAATAAAAATTAAGTCCAATGACATAATTAAATTTTTAATAGGCCAATTTGATTTAAACATGGGCCAAATTAAATTTTAATTATGTTTAAGAATTAATTTGGGTCCAATTGAAGGATTTAATTAAGTGCAAAGTCTTAATTATACTTTAAATGGGTATAATTAATTTTATTTGGGGCTTAATTGGTGAAAAATTAAGTTTGAGAGTCTAATTTAGGCTTAATTAAGGAGATTGAAATTTTAAGAGACTAAATTTAATTTTTACCAAGTTAATTGTTTGAAATTAGGAGCCAAATTGCAAGAAAATTAAAGTTTTTGGGTCAATTAGGGATTAAATTGCATAAATTCGTAGCTAAGGACCAATCTGCAAAAGGCGCTAAACTTTAAGGGTTTAATTGAAGAAAACCGGGGGTGAAATGAAGAAATTGAAAGTTTAATAATCAATTAGGGGTTAAATTGCATAAAATCGAGGCCAAGGACCAAAGCACAAAAGGCGCGTTAACTTTGAGGTTCTAATTGAAGTTCATCGGGGGCTTAATTGCATTAAATCCAAAGTTTAGGGTCAATTAGGGGTTCAATTCAAAGAAATTGAAAGTTGGAGGATTAATTTGAAAATCAGTTTAAATCTCTAATTCAAACCCAAAATGGCGCCATTTTTAGGAAGAAAAAAAAAAGAGGACTAGACGACGCGTTGTCTATTCACTGTTCATTGTCTTCTTCTTTTACCCAGGTAAAGCTGACCCAGTTACCTCCTTTGCAGGTGCATGTAATGCACCTAACATCCACCAAATTTAACTAAACTTGTATGAAAATGATCCCTTGCAGTTTCTCTACAGGTCCAAGTAAACATTTATATCTGAATTGTAGCATGACAGCGCCAGAGCCGGCCTAAACATGCCACCTCAGGCAGCCTTTTTTACAGATTTGACAGTGCACCATGTCTACTTTGAGCCAACAGTTGGGATCCTTCCAAACTGAATCAAGGACTGAAAATTTTCCTTTGTGTAGAAGAGATTGCCCTCTTCCACTGCCTATAAATAGAGGTGGATTTTATGGCCTGAGAGAGGAGAAAATCGGGTCTAAAGTAAGCAAAAAACCAACCTTCCTCCCTCTCCCTACTATAGATTTTCTTCTTCTGCTTCTTCTTCTTTCTTCCTCCGCCACATCAAACCAACATCGTCACCATTTCTTCCTCCAACTCCACCTTGAGCAACAAGCACCACCAAGCGTTACCAAGACCACCGGCCAGCCACCACTATGTCTGTAATAAGCCACCGTGAACGTCTTTCTCTCCTCTGCAAGACGTTTCTTCTCTCTTTATTCTCTTTCCACCGTGCTCTCAGCGACCCCAACACTGTCACCGCCGGCTTGATCGCCACCCTCTCCACCACACTTATCCCTTTCCACCGACTGCTTCTCCTCTTTCCTCCACAGCGATAGCAGCCCATCAACACTGCCATTTTTGTTTTCTTCCTTCTCCAATATCAGTAGCAGCAACATCGACTCCTCCACAGACGCCGCCACCAGCTTTAGGGTGACTACCCAGACCAGATTTTCTCAAATATTTTTCTATCCATTTTGCATAATATCAGGTTATATATTTATACTGTAAAATACAAATCTAGTATTAAAGTACCCGGTTTTTCTCCAAAATATTTCAAAACAAATTCAAAATATTTCCAAAAAATCTCAAAATATTAATTTCTCTTTTCTAAAACAAACAAAAAATATATTTTTTATGAATACGACCAAATCCTAAAAATTTTTCGAGCATATCTTCATAAAAAAAATTGCTATCTTTTTCACGTTTTAAAATGCAAAATGGATATCATAACCAGTTTATGATTATCCATTAAAATTTGACCAAAATATCAAAAAGCTTTTTCCAACCTTTTTTCTAGGATCCAGATGTAGACTTTAATATTTATGGGGTGTAAAATTACACGATAAAGTACACCCTCAAGTATTAAAGATACAAGATGTAAATAAATATGATGCTAAAATTCAGACTTTAGAACGGTTAGGATTTAACCCGATAAGGTAGATATTCTCTCATGAAATCTACCTTGAGCCTTAGAAAAGACCAATGATTAGAAACCCGACTTAGAAAAAACAATCAAAGAACAATGCAGCTTACCTTAGGTAGGGTGCACTAGGGGTGATGCGTCTTTCCCTTGCACAACTAGTCCCTTACTCAGATTCTCGCAAACCATAGGTTCCTAGTGACCATAATACTAGGTGGTGACTCTTGAACATTAATCATAATTTTATGATTAAATAAAAAAAAACCTTCCCAACACACAACACCTCACACAGGAGGCACGATAGAAGCCTCACGTCGTCGCCAAACAACATCGTGCCGGCTCACAACCCAGCCCTGCCCATATGTCACCATCTACTTGTTTTTCTAATGATCATTATGCAGGAATAAATTAATATTAGGTTGTGACTCCTGAACATTAATCATAATTTCATGATTAAATAAAAAAAACCTTCCCAACACACAACACCTCACACAAGAGGCACGATAGGAGCCTCACGTCGTCGCCAGACAACATCACGCCGGCTCATAACCCAGCCCTGCCCATATGTCACCATCTACTTGTTTTTCTAATGATCATTATGCAGGAATAGATTGTCCTCCTTCAGAGTTGTATTTTTCCAGGTTTGTTACTACAAACAACCCTGGTTCAACCGCAAGCTCTTTAACCTCTGCTGCTGCGAGCTCCAGATCTTAGACAGGTTTTCCAGCTGATCTGTAACTCATTATTGATCTCTCCTCTTATCCTCTCTAGCAACTCATAGGTTCAGGCTCTCCTCCACCTCATCCTGTTGCTCGTCAGCATCCCATAGTTCTTCGTCCTCAACTACCAAAGATCGCCCTTCTGATAGCGTATGCAACCACCTTTGTTGCTCCTCTTTGTCGGGTAATGTCTTCTCCTAACTATAAACCCATTTTATTCTCTGATGTTGACAGGTATGAGGCTTGGCATGGTGCTATACGAGATGAGATTCAGGCCTTGCGCTCTAATGACACCTGGTCCTTGGTTCCTCTCCATTTTTCGATGAATGTTGTTGGCAATCGTTGGGTGTACACGATAAAGCGTTGTGTGGATGGTAGCTTTGAGCAGTATAAGGCATAATTAGTAGCTAAAGGTTTTACTTAGTAAGAAGACATTAATTACTATAAGACTTTTAGTCTTATTATTAAGCATACGACCGTCAGATTAGTTTTCTCAATTGCGGTTTTGCATGGTTGGAAGATTCATCAACTCGATATCCATAATGTCTTCCTCAGTGGAGTCTCTGCCAAAGAGGTTTACATGAAAGAACCTCTAGGTTTTGTTGACTCTACTCTTCCCTTTCATGTGTGCCAGTTGCATAAGTCTTTATATGGTTTAAAACAGGCCCCACGAGCATGGTACACTCGTCTGAGTGATTTTCTGCTTTCTCTTGGCTTGCACACTTCCAAGATTGACACCTCCTTATTTATCTTGTCTATTGGTGTTGATATCTTTTATCTTCTGGTTTATGTTGATGATATTTTGCTTACAGGTAGCAACTCTACTATGCTTCACTGCCTAATATAGTTGCTGAGCTCAGAGTTTAAACTTCGTGACTTAGGCGTTGTTCATTATTTTTTGGGCATTGAGGTTCAGCCCACTAGTATGGATTTGATGTTATGACAACATAAGTATATTCTTGACATCCTTACTCGGGTTGGTATAACCACTCGCAAACCTGTTGATACTCCTATCTCTACTTCTAAAGTTATCATGCTACTAGATTCCTTGTCTTATAATCCTACACGATTTCATCAAATCATTGATGCTTTTTAATATCTCACCTTTATGAGGCTAGACATCTGCTTTGCTGTCAATAGATTCTGTCAGTTTATACATGCTCCTACAAAATCTCATTGGGTTGTCGTTAAATGCATTCTATGTTATCTTTAGGGTGCGACATCCTATGGCTTACATATCACTCGTAGTTCCTCCTTGATTCACATGGCTTTACGGATGTAAATTGGGCAGGTAGTATTGATGATCGCAAGTCTACGGGTGGTTACCTTGTTTTCTTTGATCAGATGTTGATTTCAGGGAAATCAAGCAAGCAATGCATAATTGCCCGCTCCTCTACCGAAACTGAGTATAAAGCCTTAGCAAATGGAACCGTTAAGGTTATCTGGCTTTAGTATTTATTAACATATTTGCATACCCCTTCTGTCTTCACTCCTACCATTTGATGTGATAATTTTGGTGCTACTTATTTATCTGTGAATCCTATCTTTCATGCTTGTACTAAACATGTTGAGGTTAATTATTATTTTGTACGAAACAGGGTTGCGAAGAAAGAGATTCATATTCATTTTATCTCTTCTTAGGCTCAACTTGCAAATGTCTTTATTAAGTTGCTTCCTACTTCTTCTTTTACTACTTTTCGATTCAAGCTTCGGGTTGATCCTCCACCCTCGGCTTGAGGGGGCATATATATATATGTGTGAAATACTATAGGACATGAAGAATATCTTTCTTGCTGGCTGAATTATACGCAATCGACCAACTTCCTCTCTCTTCCCTCATTTCCCGATGATCCTATCTCTCTCCTCTCAAACTCAGGGATTGAAATTTGAACAAAATAAAGTTTTGAACTTATTTTGACATTCCAAGAACCTCATATCAAACCAACCAAAATAAATCATCAAATTTAATCTCAAATCAACTCAATGTTAAATGATCAATTTTTTAAAAAAAAATCGAGTGACTAAAAAAAAGAAAAAGAAAACATTATGGCTAACTATTGCAACCTCTAATGGGTTTTGTCTGCCTTCTATATTGCCTTTCCATCTTTTTTTAATATTTCTTTCATCTCATATTGTCTTGTGTGTTTGATTGTCAATTTTACAAAACCGAACTATCATTTTCGTTAAGAATAACAACCAAAAGAATAAGAACAAAAATTAAAAACTAAAAATATGACAATCCGCTATGCTATTTTGGAGAGAGTTATGCATGAAAATTGGAGTGTCGCCAAAGCCACACCAAAGTGCTGCTAGGTAAAGAAGCACCAGATAAGATGATTCCACTAACACCAAAGAAAATCTCTTCTAGAGCTTAGCAGCCACCAATGCACCAACACGTGTGTTACACGCACTAGTAACTTTTCCCCACGTTGTTCAATTTAGTCTTTGCTTTAGAGACAAAAATGGTTGAACATTTCTTTTGGTTTACACTCAATCCCTAAAGCTTCTATGGTTTTAAATTAATAAATTTTATTTTTTCAAGTCACACATTTACTGAGCGCTGGATTTTTTTCTCAACATTGTGAGAATCCCATATCAAGCCAATAAAATAAATCATCAAAGTCAAATTCAAATTAACTTAATGTGAAAGGATCAAATTGAATAAAAAATTAACTGACTAAAAAAATCAAAAGATGAAAAAAAAAAACAACAACATTATGGAGCACTATTACCATCCAAGATGGATTGTGTCTTGCTCCATTATAAAATCAAGAGCAGTTTTATTATTATTATTTTAATTAATAAGGTTAGTATCTTATAAGGAGATTTTAAAATATTGGTAAAGTAACATAGTTTCAAAAACTTTCAGTGAAATAGTATAATTTGTGCTTGTTGTGATTCCAAAATGCTACATGTGAAGAAGTCACGATTGGAGAACACGATATTTTGAAACCGTGACAAATACCAAAACACTGGCAAAGAAGATTTAAATTTCACGATAGGGTAAATTATAACACTTTATAATTGTGACATTAATGAATATCATTATTTGGAAACTATGGTATTTTTTCTTTTTTTTAAAAAAATCATATTATTCCGTTAATATTTTTAATTTACCGTTCTAATGTTATTTTTTTTAAAATCATCCAGCAAAGGGGCAGGGAGTTTTTTACATGTCTGCACATGATCTGGTACACTATAGCCATCACGGCTGCTTTTTTATTTTTTTTGTACACTTGATTCAAGGTGATATATATCTTGTACTCTTGATTCAAAGTGCTATATATATATATATATATATATATATATATATATATATTATATATATATATAGACACACACACACACTTGATTCAAAGTGCAATAATATAGATTCAGTTAGCCTGCCTCGCGGGCTTGTTTTCAAAGAAACCAACCACGTTCTTGTTAGGTTCGAGTGTAGTGAAAATGGCCACATTTTTGGCTCCTATGCAGGTCATAATCATTACAAATTCTTTCTTCTCTCTTTAACAAACCCACAATATGATGTAACTAGTACCAGTCATTTGAAAAATAAACAATTTAAATTATGATTTATATCATTTTTTTAATTAATCAGCGGAAGTTAATTTTTCTTTAAATTTAACATCATTATTCTTGTGCTTGATCTGTATTTTACTAGAGAAAATAACGATACCAAAATTTAAATTTATAATCAATTAATGATCATGACTCTAGACTCATGTTGAAAAAGTAATTCAATTAAAAAATTTAAATTGATTTTATATTGTACGTTTTAAAATATTCATCCTTTCTAGCCCAGAATTTCTTTTCAATTAACTATACTGCTTTCACTTGACCAATATTGTATTATTATATATTATATACTTTCTTTTTATATATTTACACATATAGATATTATTATATACTTTTAGGTACGCCCGATCCCATGCAGTTTTCATATAGATAAAGCTCTCTCTACACGTGCATCTGCACTTTGATATTCCAGGGGCGGCTTCTGCTTATTAGAAAACGTCTTTCAAATTCAAGATGGTCAGCATGCCAATGCCGAAAAGTTACGAAGCAAACGCAGATGAAAACTATATGAAAACTACATGGGATCGGGCGTACCTAAAAGTATATAATAATATCTATATATAAAAAGAAAGTATATAATATATAAAAATACAATACTGGTCAAGTCAAAGCAGTATAGTTAAAGAGGTCATCTGGGCAAGGATATCTGGGTCTCCGGGATGCATGGGCCCTTGTCTGCTACCATTACATTCTCTGTTATCAATGAGAATCATTCTACAGAGGTTCTAACTTATCAGAAATTCATATTACAATATTATATATTCTCTTGAAATTGAAAATCATGTTTGCTTTTCATAGCATAGCTTGCTGGCTCCTGTTTTGCTTATAGCATCGAATATATATCACTATATATGCTATCATAAGTTGTCTGTGAATATCGTTCATGCTTTGTAAACCCGATAGTACTAGTCAATGTGTGTGTGCCTAATATCTATCTATATATATATATATTCGAATGTGTTTGAATTTGTTTTCTCTAGCTAGTGCGCGCGCATACGAATAATTAAGTAATGAGATGCCATTAGCTATTAGCAAAACGTGTTAATTTATTAGAATATGGAATGGAACAATGTGTTTCAAATCAATGCCTTGCGATTCTCTTAAACCCGTCAATTAATTTCTTTTTATCTCGTCGAACATTCATACAGTTGAATATTTATCTTGATTTGACGACAAGAGATCTCTAGGTTAATTTAAGTGTTAATTAAGATTCAGTGCAGGTTAATTTAATTACATGTTAAGTATCGATCTCTGCAAACGATTTCAAGAACACAACTTTCATATATATTGGCTTGTAAATTAAGAGGAATTTAATTAATAATCCATCAAGATGTCTGTCTCAGAATTTAAATAAATAAATAAAAGATAAAATTAAAGCTTTAATCATCGGGTCAATCTCGTGGGATTGTACTACTTAATTATAATATAAGCATGTTTTTTTTTTAAAAAAAAAAATCTTATGCGTGCTTGCATGAAAAATTCTTGAATTCATATTTAAGAATATAACCACTCATTACGTAGCCTCTAATGCACCCAGCTGGCACCAAAGATTCTAGGGTTCTCCTGGAAGTGATAAATAGTGAAGTAAGAACTAATCCACATAATCTGGTTCGATAAATATTAAGCGTTGCGTAAGACCACACATTACACGAGTTTAGTACCTAAATTTGGTGTTAATTGGATGAAAATTAATGGCTCTAGTTGTGATGGGTGAAATATTGAGCCTATAGCCTGGAAAATGCCACAGATTTCCAGCTTTCTGCTTTCTGCTTTCTGCTTTCTGCTGGTGACCATTATAAATTTCGATATATCGCTATTAGAACCTAAATATGGTATAAGGTGCAGCAGGGAAATTGAATAATCTCCTTTTTCCAAGGAGGCCTGAATTTCATGTGGGTTCGCAATCATTAATTTAGAAGGACCACAGCTAGCCTCCCAGTGGTCATCCATCTGACAATCACGACAACTTTCTTATCTTTAGCCTATGTTTATGTATTTTCTTCTGAGATCTAGCCATCAGTAATTCCATAAAGATTTTCTAGAGCAGACGTGAGATGTTCGTTAACACGTAACCATGAGCTCTGTCCTCTCCTTTGAAGCAAGCAAATTTATGGATCAATCAGAATGATTACTCTGATTGCCAAATAATAAAAACATTTCCTGGCTGTTATCAACTGAAAATGATCCATAACCGAGATAGTACGTAGCACATAAATCTTCTCTTCACAAGGAAGTTGCAAGTTCAAAATTCAAAATCCTCTATTTAAACCGATTCCCTCAGGGCCTCCTACCTCAATCTAACATGGGGGTGCCCAGTTGGAAACCTACAAGCATGTGCGTGGTTCATCAATTCTTTTTTGAACATAAATTGGTGGGGATGGTTCCTCTTTTTTTTTTTTTTTCCTTTGTTTTTCCTGCTTTAGGTATGCGTGTGGGGTTGGGCTTTTGGTGCCAAATATAGAAAAATAATCTTAATTTCTGACCCTATCCCAAGAGTGAGTGAATATCAATCAATTAGGAGATTAATTGATCAGTTTGGGGCCGGTGTTGATACATGGCTATAGCCATGTGAAAGGCATAATATATACCCTAATCTTTATCCAGTGGGCATGCAATACTCTGCAGCTTGTAAGAGAAAAGACAAAAACAGAAACAGAAACTACATATATACTTTAGGAGATTGATCATATCGATCCTTATCACAAAACAAGAAGCAAACAAACAAGACTGGGCATCTGCCTTTTTTTCCCGTGATACTCATGATTCAACGCATCCTTTTCAAAATGACATGTGGTTGCTGGTGGGCACGCATGCAGAGCCATTGTGCCCTCCTCAAGTTAAGTAAACCGTGTGAAGGTGAGCAGCGTGTGCCTGTTCTTGAGAGGGTGAAAAAGATGACTCTTCAGTGTCCACGTCGGTCAAGGTCTCCAAGAGTGTAGGACTGTCTCACCACTGGGGCCCTACCTAACCCAACTCATGATTAATTGGAGAGCCTACTAAGCTCAACTGCATAACCGTCCAACTCCATAAATAATAATTAAATCATTTATTGACTGAGAACAACCTCTCCTGGGTCTGGACATTGATCATATAAATCTTTTGTCATCCTCTACATGATATTATTCCTGCTTAGTACAAGAAAAATTGTGGGTAGAATGATTGCGCAATGGTTTCACACCTTCGCTCGGTACAAAATATTCTAATTTATTGTGTCGGTGAAGCGAGGTCATATCAGAGGATAGTTACAAACTCTAAAAACTAAATCGAGAAAATAAAAAAAAATTAACTAAACAAATCGAATAAAGAAAAAAATCGAATTAACGTACTAAAAAATCCAAAAAAAAAAAATCAGTTCCTCTTCAGTTTTAAAAGCCTAAAACCATTTAAACCTCTCTCCAGTTTATCCATGTCATGCTAAATATTGGCACTGTAGTTCTGCTAAACTTTATTGTTTAAATCAAGCATCTTCATTCTCCGGCACCATATTGTGGCTAAAAGAGGGTGATGGTGGGCGGTGACATTGGCAAGGTTGGTAGTAGGATTGGGTTGAAGAAGTTTAGTTTAGTCTTCATTTTTTAAAAATTTCAACAAAGTCAATCATTAAACTTTGTTATATATTCAATTTATTTTTTTTTCCAGTTCTCACATGATTTTTATGTGTAATAATCCATTACTCTTTTTAGATGAAAAGTTAATATTAAAAAATTACTAGCCAAACCCGTAAGAAATCAAAGCAAAAAAAAAACCAAAACATCATAGGATCATTGTAAAAACAAAACCCAAAATAAGATAAGAAAAACCGAAGCCCAATAAAAAAGCCCAATTAAATTGAAATGGGTCAAGCAAGTTTTGAAAAAAAAACCTGAACAAAATCAAATTGGTCAGTTTAAACTGGTTAACCCAAAACCAAACCGAACAAAAATGTTAGGGATCATATTCATCCTTAACTGCATTTTTAGTTGTGTGATGTTTTATCTTTTATTTTTTTAATTCTTAAATGAGAATTTGTACTTTAATTTATGTATTTTAGCATTTAAACTAGCTAATCGCTATGAATTGAATCAAAAGTTATTTTTTAATGCAAAAAAAGAAGTGCAAGCACTATCATCATGACCTGAAACTGATTGGTCAAGTTCTCATGGATTTAATAAACTGATTATTAAATCCAAAATGAATACAAATACACAGACATCACATATTTTTTGGGAGAAAATATGATTTTTGTATTTTTTGAGAGACTTGGCCATATACAACATGCAAAAAAACTTTTTTTTATTATTTTTTTTTTATTTTTAAAGGCCATGTTTGGAAAAAAAAAAATTAATTTTTCTTGAAATATAAACTACCCAAAACAAGCCTAAAGGGTGTATGCCAAACACACCCATAAACCAAAACAACCTTAACAAAAAATAGCAAACCAAATAGGGCCTAATGATTAACCTGGTTTGGACCTAACTGGGTTGACCTTAATGGATTGACCCGATAAGGGGTTGACCCGACTGGGGTTGACCTGATTAAGGTTGACCCAGCTGAGGTTGACCCGGCTGAGTTAACTAAAAAACAAACCAAAATAAAGACCCAAAACAGATTCAACAGAAGTAAAAACATCAAAACTAAAAATTTCTCAACAAAAATGGATTAAACACAAAAAGTGAAGAACATGAAGAACACTCAAACTTAAACCTAGCAACGTGAACATCAAACCAGACCAGATTTCAAGCAATAAAAAAGCAAGGTTTTCATTGCAATCAAGCATAGATCAAGAATCAAATGTCAGTTTGCTTTGATTATTCTTCAAACCTCATAATTCTGTCAAAAATGAGTTTCAGTTCAAAACCAAAACCCTAAAATTAAAACCCATAAAAACATGTTATTGATGCTTGAAAACCCTATATTATTTACTAATAATGATATATGAACTTATAGAAACCAGAATCAAAATAAAACGAGACTTAAAACTAGTACCTAAGACAATGTTCATCGGATGAACATGAAGAACATAAACCTAGTTTTCCCAAAAAAACCAGCATGCTGCTAAACCTAGAAAACACGTTTCAAGCCTCAAAACCAAACTCTTTTTGTCTCAGCAACCCACATTATCATAACCAAACATACTTGAATAAAAAAGAACTAATAAAAACAACAAATTATCATAAACATGCAAAAAATTCCAAGCTCAACAACTATCAACATAAAATAGCCTACATATTTATGCAATTTGGATTCAAAATATCTTCCTAAACCTTCAACTAGAACCAAATAAAACTAAAAAACTAGAAACATGCAAGAACAGAAGAACATCAACCTTGCTAACACTTTTGGCAAATTTCAAAGCAAACTCAAATGCAAACATAACAACTTAAAGCAATCATCAACATGTGAACACATTCAAAACATTACATTTAAATAACAAAAATTAATCCAGCAGGTCTCATGGATTACACTTTCAAAGTTTGCAAAGGTATTCCTTCCAAGCTTGAAATCTTCCAAAAAGAATGGATTTCTAATGCTGCCTTCCTTGTTCCATCTCTGCAAACCTAGAAAAACAAATTGAATCTTTGAAATCACGAACTTAATAGGATTGCTTAAACTTTCACAAAAATTTATTTCCCCTTTACTTTTCCTCTCTTTTTCTCCTTTGATTACCTCTCCTTTTATAGGGGGTTCAGATCTACTACGTGAGTTTGTTAGGGTTTTAACAAACCAAAACTAGGATAGTTTTACCACAGGATCAATGGTTTTGGATTTAAGTGGTTTTTGTAACAAACTTAGTGGTCAAGGTGAAGTGTTTCTAGCCTTATGATCTTGAGAGAAAGGTTTTAAACTTTTGATGAGATCCCTCTTGGAGTTTTTAAGTGTGGTAACACAAAAGAGTTGGGTGGTTTTATGCAAATAGGTGTCTTAGTTAAGGTTGATTGTGTTGGCCGCTTTCGTGGCTTCGCCAGAGCAACACCGACATCAACGTTGCTTGAGACCACCTGATCATGGTAGAGGGTATGCATATCTTAATGTTGGATCCAATCTTGCTCAATTTGAAGGTCTATAGCTCCACATTTAGTCATTTGAAAGTGTTAACCGATTAACATAAAATCTGAAATCGCAGTGGTGGCTGATCGTGGACAAGATGTTGCTAAGATCATTAGAGAAAATGGAATGTAAACGTTTGATTTCATGGAGATAGGGTTATAAAGGAGGTATTTCTTAGTTAAATAGTGGTGGTTACAACCTTAGAAGTAGTCAAAAGTGTCTACTCGATCAACAAAAACTACCAAAGAAGGTGCACAGTAGCTGAACGACATCGTATAGGCTAAACCCTACAAATTAGGGTTTTTAAATTTGGAATTTGGCAAACTTCAATTTAATCCCTATCCTTCCCATTTCTTTTGATTTTACTTGTAAGTTCCTTCTCAACTCTTATTTTCATGCAATTTCACCTCTACAAAACTAAATTACCGGCCCTGAATTTGAGCCCCTTTTATAATTTGGTCCTTGGTTTTTTATTTATTCAATTGATTCCCAATTAACCATCAAACATTCAATTTTCTTCAATTTGGTCCCTAATTTCAACGATTTCAAACCCTGAAGTCTTGCGCTTTTTACAAGTTAGTGCTTGTTTTGAATTTCTTCAATCAAGTCCCTAATTGCTTATCAAACTTCAATATTCACACAATTAAGCCTCTGATTTGACCAAATTAACTCTTAAAATTTACAATTTGACCCCCAAACTTTAATTTCTTCTAATTAAAGGCTAAATTGACTTCAAGAAATAATTTTTCATGCAATTAAGCCCTCAATAAATTCAATCAAACCTTGAAAAAATCTGATTGAGTCTTTAAACATATAAATTTGAATTTCCCCCCTCAAAAATTGAATTCTCTTTGTTAACAGGGTCAAATTTTCCAATTTTGTATATTGTAACCCTCATCAACCAGTCTTTGGTAATTTCCTAGGAGTTCCAATATGTTCTTCAAAACTGATATATATATATATATATATATATTGTTTTTCTTCTCATATTTTTTATTTTTTTATATTTTCTCTTTTCCCTTTTTTTTGAATTTTTTAATTTATATGGGGCCATAAAAAATAAGTAACAACAGATTCTCCTTCTTGACAATACTTATAAAGGAAAGACGTTTTAAGTGTTTTGCGTAGTATGTTTGTAAAGATGAATAAAGGGTTCTTCCATAACTAATCATCTCAAAACTTTTAGTTTGGATGACTTGAGACTCTATCTTTACAGTCATTCCCCTTAACCAGAACAAAAAATATTATCTTTATCTCGGTCAACATGAAATCTCAATCTAGATACCCCTTTTAACCAAAACCTTGGTATTTGTTTTTAGGTTGGTCAACCAGAAATCTAAAGGCATGTAACACAAACTATGGTTATGGGCTATAGAAGAAATGGATGCTTTTTTAGGCTCAAAAGGTGTTTAAGGGTTAAAAGACTCAAGATCACTTTCTTCTACCTCTTTTTCTTTGTGAAATAGTCTTATGGACTTTGTTTGGATAGACTCTATTTCTTAATGAAGAGCCCTACTTCAAGATCTTTGCCTCAGTCTTAGAGTGTCATCAAACCATCATTTTCTTTTATTTTCCATTCTTTTACTTCTTCTTTTCCTTCTTTTCTTATATATATATAAATATATATATTGTTTCCTCTTTCTTATCATTCTCCTTTTATAATGATGCCTCCTGGTATTAGGTTCTGACTTTCATAGATCCATGTGTGCATTTCGGCATTTTACTCATATTTTCTTTTGCTCTCAATGTGAGGTGTGATCCTGGTCAAGGTTTTTGTGAAGAAAAACTTATCTAGGCTTAAATATGAATCACAAGGGAATGGATAACAAAGATGACATTTTTCTTATTTTAAACACATATCGTTAGTATTATAAACTTTGTCCCTTTTTTTAAAAGAACTTGTGGGTGATTATAGAGTGGCTACAAACCATTTATCCATGCAAGTCAAAATGTTATTCAGAAACAGGGCTTTATCTTATAGTTGGCTTTGGTTTGTTTTGTTTGGTCACCTCTTAATCGAGAATTGCTTAAAAACTTATCTTGAGCGTTTTTATGACTCATTTCTCATACTTATGCACAAGAGCATTTTTTTTAAGATCTTTCTTTTAGGAAAAGGATTCCAAATGTTGTGAGATCATGTGATTAAAAAAGAAAAGAAAAGAAAAGAAAAGAAAGGTTCTTTATATTAAGAATTCATGGCCAAACTTTATTTTTATTGACTTAGAAGAAAATGAACACATTATACATAATACCTTATTTTTTTATAGAATTAGAATTCATAAGTCTAGCTAGATCTTCTCCATTCATTCTAGACAACTTTAAAATGTCTAATGAGAAAGCCTTCTTCACTACATAGGGACTCTTATAGTTTGGCGCATATTTGCTCTAATCCTCTCATGGTAAACACAATATTTTCTTCAGTACTAAATCTCCTTCCTAGAATATTTAAGGTCTAACCTTCTTATCATATGCTTTGGCCATCTTTTTTTGGTAATGTTGATGATGACAAATTATAGCTATCTTTATCTCACTTATCAGGTTTAGTTATTCATCTCTCACTTTGGCCCACTCTGTTTTTTCTTTCTTAAAATTTATTTATCAATACTCTTAATGAGGGGATTTCTACTTTCAAAGGCATCACCACCTTCATTTCATATACCAAAGAATACATGGTAGCTTCTATTGATGTTCTGACTATAATGCGGTATATATGGAGGGAAAATGACAACATCTCATGCCAATCTTTGCAAGTGATCATCATTTTCTGAATAATCTTCTTGACATTCTTATTGGAAGCTTCTACAATGTCTTTCACTTTTTGTCTGTATGGTGAGGAATTGGAATGCTTGATTTTTCACTTGGCACGAAGCTCTACTATCATCTTGCCATTAAAGTTCTAAACATTATCAGTCACTATCTTTCTTGGTGGACCATATCAACAGATCAAGTCATTTTATATAAACCTTTTCACCATCTTCTATGTTATATGAGTATATGAATTGGCTTTTACCCATTTTATAAAATAGCTAATAGCCATGAGGATGGATTTATGCTCATTTATAGCTTTCGGGTTAACAAGCCTCATCACATCAATTCCCCACAATGCAAATGGCTATGGAAATATTAGATTAAACAAAGAAATCAGAGGTGCATTGATCTTATCACTATATACCTGACACTTATGACATTTTTCTGACATAGTTGATGTAGTATCTTTCTAATATCATTTAAAAATAACCAACCCTTTGTATTTTCCTTGCCATCATATGCCCACTAGCATGAGTTGAGCAAATCCCTTTATGGACTTCTTGCAATGCAATTCTAGCGTTAGCCTCATTCAAATATCTTTGCAAGGTTCCATCAAATGATCTTTTGTACAAAACTTCTCTATCTAAGTAGAAATCCATTGACAATCTTCTCTAGGTTTTCCTATCTGCCTTGGAGGCTGCAACGAGATATTCCTGGTTTTGCACAAAATTCTTGATATCATAGTACCAAGGGTTTCCATCCATCTCTCCTTCAACTAAGCAATAATGAGCTAGGAAATTTCTGATATCAATGTGTATCGGTTGTAACTTATGTCCAAAATCAATTCTGGCTATGACAGCCAATGTAGCCAAAACATCAGTAAAATGGTTCCCTTCCCTTATTAAATGGGTGAACTCTATCTCTTTAAACTCGTCTGCTAGTTTGGATAGATATTCTTGATAGGGTCTCAACTTTTCTTTCTTGGTTTGCTATTCTCCTTTCACTTGACAAATAATTAGCATTGAATAACCGTATAAATCTATCTTTTTTATTTTAAGCTCTAATGCAGCTTCCAAACCTAGGATACAAGCCTTATACTCAGTTGTATTGTTGGTGTATTCAAACTATAGTTTAACTAAAATCGGATACTACTTCTTATCAGGAGAAATTATTATTATGCCAGCTCCATTTCCATGTACATTTACTGCCCCATCAAAATACATGGTCTACCAATCTATCTTCTTTTATTCTTCCTCAATTAACAATAAGTTTTCATCAGGAAAATCAAATGGCTCATAATCTTTAATGGCATTGTTAGCCAAATGGTCAGCTATTGTGCTTCCTTTCATGGTCTTTCTCATCATATCCACTATGTTATATTCTGCTAACAGAACTTCCCATCTTACAATTTTACTTGATAAATAAGGCTTGTCACATATATATCTCAAAGGATCCACCTTGGAGATCAACCACGTAGTATGATACAACATATAATGTCGTGATCTTTTTTCTACCCACACTAGCGAACAATATAACTTTTCTATCACCGTGTATCTAGACTCACATGCTGTGAATTTCTTACTTAAGTAATAAATGGCTTTTTCTTTCTTTCTGGTTTCATCATGCTAGCCTAGTACACATCTCATAGCTGCTTCATTTACTGTCAGATATAGTATCAAATGTCTTCTTGATGCTAAAAGAACAAGCAAATATAGGTTTTGTAAGTATTACTTGATTTTATTGAAAACTTCTTCACACTCCTCGTTCCAAGTCCCATGATTCTTTTTCCTTAATAGCCAGAAGATAGGCTCATATGTTGTTATTAGTTGGGATATGAAATAGGAAATATAATTTGATTCCCCTAAAAATCCTTTCACCTCATTTTCTATCTCAGGAGATGGCATAGATTGAATGGCCTTCACTTTATCAGGATCTACCTTTATTCCTCTGTCACTCACCACGAATCCTAGCAACTTACCGAACTTAACTCCAAATGAACATTTTGCAGGGTTGAGCCTTAGTTTGTACATCCTTAATCTCTCGAACAACTTCCTTAAAATCTAGACATGACTCTCTCCTTTTATGGGCTTGACAATCATATAATCTACATACACCTCAATTTCCTTATGCATCATATCATGAAATAACATCATTATGGTCCTCTAGTAAGTGGCCCCTACATTCTTCAGTTCGAATGGTATCACCTGTAATAGAATGTTCCCCACAGCATGATAAAAGTTTTTTTTCTTTATCTTCTAGAGACATTTGTATTAGGTTATACCCTGAGAAGCCATCCATGAAGGAATATATAGAACTACATACAATATTGTCGACCAAAACATTTATATGTGGCAAAGGAAAGTCATCTTTGGGGCTAGCTTTGTTTAAATCCTTAAAATCCACACAGACTCTGATCTTTCCCTTCTTTTTTGATACGATAACTATATTAGATACCTATTATGGATATTTAACTACTTTAAAAAAACCAGCATCCATTGCTTTTAAATCTATATCTTGACCTTGATCAGGATGTTAAGATAAGTCCTTCTCAACTTTTGTTTGACGAATTAACGTCTTTCTACCAGTGATATTCTATGTACTACAATATCCATATACAAACCAGGAAAAAACATATGTATACTCATGTAATAGGGTGATCATTTCTGCTCTATCTTTGGGAGTAGCAGAGGCTTCTATTTTCAATTCCTTCTTAAATTGATCATTAACTATATTTATGGTTTCAAGTTCTTCTATAGCGGGATTCCAGGTTTATTCATGTTGCTATATTTATTTTGTGAATTCCCTCATATCATTTTCATCCCCTTCTTCTCTTTCTATAGCTATTAAATATTTGTTATAGTTTGGTTATTCATTCTTTTTACAAGGTGTATATGGTGTTATAGAAGATCCGCTTTCAGGTTTCCTAAAAGTGGAAAGTGTTTAGTGTAAATGCGCAAGTGAAAAAAATATAAATGAAAAAAACAATTTGAAAAATCCAATGATCTTATTAATTAGAAAAGGTGGGCTCAGCAATAAAGGCAAGATCTAATTGACATCTAAGCCGTAAATGTCAACCAGGAAAAAAAACAAAGCAAACAAAAGCAACAACAAAATGCATATTAAGACTAGCAGTGCTAGGTTACATTTTAAACACCAATGGAGCTTCCTAGGTTACCTAGTTTTGAAAATTCTCACCCTTAGCCAGCTTTCACATGAAGGTTTTAGCAGAGACTTCTTCCAGAGTGTGGATAGTTAGTTGCAACAACACTTCATCTTCCTTTCTAGACTCTATCTTTTCATCATCCCCTTTGACCTTATCTTCCTTCAAGGTGTTTATGTTCATAGTTGAGAGATCCTGACCAAGGCTTTCCAGTCCTTTATCAGGTTGCATTAAATATGCAGCCTTCGTTAATGAAACCCTAAGGGGAGGAATTACCAATTCTTCCTCTTTCGACTCCTTTCTCGCAATTCTGGTCATTCATCTCTCTCATCTCACACTAGTAAACCATCTGTAATCCTCCTTTTTAAGCTTATATATGAGCTCAAATCTTTGATCAGCACATTTAACCTTTATAAGATTGAATCTTTCTGGCTTTCCGGTGTTAGGGTTGCGTTGAAATGGAATTCCATGTTTCAAGAAGCATTTAGTTGTCATCTTCACTGCTTCTGAAACCCTTGGTCTTCTCAGCACTGTGCTCTTAGGAACTCACTTAGTGTTTACAATTTTAAAAGCATGAATATCCCCGTTTTTGCAATCTCCTGCTTCTATGAATGGTATAACCATAATTTTTTCATGGAAACTATCTTAGAGCCTTGACAATCACCAACATCACATTCATGATGTACTTCAAGTACTGGTGTGATGATAAGGTTACTACCCCAGCTACATGAATCCAAGGCCTTCCCAACAACATGCTATAGGAAGGGTGGATATCCATAATTTGTAGTGTCACTAAGAACACTTATGGCCTCATATATAGCTCCACTTCTAAATCTCAATTATCTGTCTAGGTGAGCCATCATATGATCTCGCCATCAAAGTGCTAGGTTTTATGTGTGATTCATCAACATGCATTTCTTTTATCATGTATTTTAGCAACATATTAAGGGCTAAACCATTGTCGATAAGAACTTTACCTATAAAGTAGTCTTTACACATGATAGTGATATATAGGGGCTTGTTGTATCTAGTTCCCCTAGCATCCAGTTCATCCTCTATGAAGTACAGGTAATTAGTTGCATAAATCCTCCCTACCAGATGTTATATGGTTTTTTGTTCAATGTCCTTAGGCACATAAGCCTTATTTAACACCTTTTGCAAGGCATTTCAGTGTGGTTCAAAGCTGAGTATCAAAGATACGAGGGGGATCCTGGCCGAGGTTTTCTTTAGTTGATTTACTATGCAGTATTCACTGTGCTTTATCAACTTCAAGAATTTATTTGATTCTTCTTCAGTCACAAGTTTGTTAACCTTAAGTTCCTTGTCAAGATCTACTACTTTCTTGCCTTTAGCTTTTCTTAGAGCTTCAGACGTGAAGTAACAACAACTCCAGGTCAGCCTAGTGATCTTAGCTTGGAAAAAAGGACCATGAGTTTTGACATTAGCGATATAGCAATAATTGTAAGGTGTCACATTATGATTTTCCTTATTTTCGTAAGATGATTTAGTCAAGATCAGTTTGGGTGACCCATTGACTATTGGATGGACCCTACATACCTCTAATAGTTTCTCTTGACTTTCCATCATCCTTACCTCATTGCCAAACTCCATAGTCTTAATCCTTAACCCTCCCATAGTTAGCATTCTTGCCACCTTTTGGCGGAACTCAACACATTCCTTTTTTTTTTATCAAAATATAAGTATGAATTAAGATCAAAGTAACCATGCTGGAGAGCCAGCATGTTCATATACATGTACAAATATACAGGAAGCAACAAGGGAATAGGCTCCCAATAAAAAATACAATGACATAAACAATAGAGGAACACGCTCCCAAAAACAAGTCATGCAAGACTCAACACTCGGAGAGAAGAATTGGTTAATGAAACTCGCAATGGTCACCTTTCTCCTAGTGATGCTCATCATTTCTTTTCAAAGATCCTGATTGTACAAGTATGTTGTACAATATTTTCATGGATACCTTCAGCACCTTGTCTTTACTCCCGACTTCCACCATACCTACTCCATTGTTTCCAATGGCATGGTTAGGTAATGGATTCGAATTCAAGTTAGGAAAATCTTTAAAAGTTACACATCATTGATAAGCTCCAACAACCTTTTCTTAAAGGCATAACAAGTTTCAATACTATAGCTAAGATTGTCAGCGTGGTTTTTATAAGTCAAATCTAGCTTATACCAGACGAGAAATGGTGGTTAGATTGGTGGTACAGGGATAGAAGCTATATGCCCAATACTTAATAGCTTGGCATACAAATCTTTCAGAGGCATAAGTAGAGGTGGTAATTGTTCGAGGGTATTTCTTGTGTTTTGTCTTTAGTGGTTGTTTTGGTTATTTGATTTACTGGTTTGATTTAGGGCAAAATGCTTGGTGAAGTTAACGTTGGTAACCTCAGAGCTAAGTGTTTGGGGGTTATAGTAGTTTACTTTTTTACTCTTATACCCTCATTTCAAGTTGTTCACATCATTTTCCCTTTTCTTCTTAATGAAACCTTTGTTCTCCACTAGTTCGATTATGCACCTAAACTTAATCCCTTACTCTATTCTTTCAGCATTATATATAACATCATAGAAATGCTAAGATGAGCTACTCATTAAATGCTCATAATAGAGGGATTTGAAGGTATTGACAAACAAAGTCACCATCTCCATCTCTATTAAAAGGGGTTAGACATGCATGGCCTCGTCCCACCACCTTTGCACATAAGCCTTTACTAACTCTTGGCTTATTTTCTCCATTGACATTAGGCTCGTTCTATCAGAAGCAATATCCAAGTTGAATTTGTATTACTTAAGAAAAGCCTCGGCCAAGTCTTTCCATTTCTTGATCCTGCTATTGTCTAGTCTCATGTACTAGCTCAAGGCAGACCCTATGAGACTATCCTGGAAAAAATAGATAAATATCTTATCATCATGAATTACCTCGACTATTTTGTTGAAGTATTACTGGAGATGAGTGTTCGCCCATTCTAAACTAGTGTACTTAATGAAATCATGTACCTTTAAACTAATTATCCCCGTTAAGTTTTGAAATAAAACCAACCTAAAGATTCTCAGATCGAGTATTATGTCCTTTTCCTTAACAAATCTGGATTCATTTTGTCTTCTTTCGAATATTTCATTATCATCTTCTACTTTAAGCCATTAGTACTTTTCTCTAATATCTTATAGAGATCAGGAACCTTGATCAACTTAACCAATTTAGTTAGAACTTTGTCAGTGGAAGTAGACTTTGTATAGATTTTGGGGAAACTTAGTGAGTAAACCATACTTTTTCAGGGTAAGGCACATGTCTACGTTCCCAAAAGTGAAGCACCAGTATTCGGGGTCCAAAAAATACATCAAAGCTTTAATGGTTGAATTCTAAACAGACATCCTCGTGATTTTCACTATCCTCCCATATTTCTTCAAAAACTCATCTTTGCTTATGCTTTTCACATGTGAGATGAGCTTTTTTAAGTCATTTCTAGAGCAACTCACATTTCTGATGGATAGTAATTTATTATCATCAAGTTTCAGATAATCCCCTTCTAATAGTTGCAGGGATTCAGATTCCAACCCGTATTCGACATAAGTCATTTATCTAATAGTGGCCATGATATCAGTCTAAAGTCCTATAATGCAAAATGCTCAGGGTTAAGCATGTCTTAATGCAACAATGTTTGTTCCAGTGATATACATCTTATAGGCAGGTTTTATGTCCTTTTACATGGGACATGGGGTAGGTTTACTACTTGCTCTCTAAAAAAAGGGTCACTCGTTGTCCTAGTGATTACCTACGTGAAGGCAATATGGGGGCTTAATAGGTAATGAGATGACACGTATACCAATCACTACCAATCTAATCACTTAGCAAAGAGTTAGATGGTTTCACAAACTTAAACCCTAATTGAAAGTCATAGGATAAGCCGTTACTCCCCCACCTAACCTGAAGTTTCCATATGAGTGCATTACGAAGAGATATATCATAAATAAACTAGTGATGCATGAAGGCATTCATCCATATCCAATATACATGTATGGGCATGAGTAAATATGTTAAAGCATAAATAAAATGAGATAAGCCAAATGCGAAAATTTAAACACATCAAAAACAAATAAACTACATAAAACATAAAGCTTAGTCTGATATTGTTACAAACAATATTGTATTTAGTGGAGTCATTATTCTATCGCACGTGGACACACGGTGTTAAGGGGGTCAAGGAGTCGCCACCTAGTTGTTTAATTCAGTGTCGCTAGGAAACTCGGGTGTATTGGTCTTATTATAGATTCAAAGGGTAACGGACTTGTTATGGCCATAGAAGGTATTAGCACCCCCAACACATCTTACCCAAGGTAGGTTGTATTATGTGATTTGAATGCGATTTAAAGGTTTTGATGTGTTCCTAACTGATGGTCTGTTTATGACTCAGGATGATGATTTATTTGTGCGAATAAATTTGACATTTTGAATTTATTATGGGCTCGTGTGCCTAAATGAATTCTTATAGAAAAGTTTTCCGCAATTCGTATATTGCGATAAGAAATACTCCCAATTAAAATTGGTGAGTATTTAAATTAATTCTGACAATTTTCTGGTCAATTCCTAACATTTAAATATCAACCTACTTGTAGATCCAACATTTTATACCAGAATATTAAGCTTTAATTCCATGAATTAAAATTTCAGGGGTTATTGAAATATTAACTAAGTTCTCACATATACAATAAAGATGTTATTAAATTCAAAATGAGTGAATATATATATACACACACACACACACACTAAAACACACCATATATATTTTTTGGGAGAAAATATAATTTTTATATTTTTGAGAGATTTGGTCGTATACAACATATAAAAAGATTTTATTATTATTATTATTATTATTATTATTATTATTATTATTATTATTATTTTGCATTTTTGTAAGGCCATGTTTGGCAAAAAATCCTATTTCCCTTGAAATAGAAACTACCCAAAACAAACCTAAGAAGTGTTTGCCAAACACACCCTTAAACCAAAAAAACTACAAACCAAACAGGGCCTAATGACTGACCCAGTTTTGACCCAGCTGGGTTGACTTGAATGGATTGACCCGACTAAGTGTTAACCCGACTAGGGTTGACACGACTGAGGTTGACCCGACTGAGGTTGAGCTGACCGAGTTAACCCGAAAACAAACCAAAATAAAGACCCAAACCCAAAACAAATTCAACATAAGTAAAGAGAAAAAAACAAAAAAAAAATCTAAATGGATCAAACTCAGAAAGTATGAAAAACACAAAGAACACTCAAACTTAAACCCAACAACGTGAACGACAAACCAAATCATATTTCAAGCAATAAAAAACAAGGTTTTAATCACAATAAAGCATAGATTAAGAATCAAGTGTCAGTTTGATTTGATTATTCCTCAAAAATCATGATTCTATCAAAAATAGGTTTTGATTCAAAACCAAAACCCTAAGATTAAAACCTATAAAAACATGTTATTAATGTTTGAAAACCCTAGATTATTTACTAATAATGATATACAAACTTACATAAACTAGAATTGAAATAAAACAAGACTTAAAACTAGCACATAAGCTCCAAAACTATCAACTTAAAACAACCTACATATTTATACAGTTTGGATTCAAAATGTCTTCCTAAACCTTCAACTAGAACTAAATAAAACTCAGAAACCCAAAA
Source organism: Populus nigra (assembly GCF_951802175.1). NCBI lineage: Eukaryota > Viridiplantae > Streptophyta > Magnoliopsida > Malpighiales > Salicaceae > Populus > Populus nigra. The sequence continues at coordinate 8,989,352 of NC_084858.1, read as the reverse complement.
ACATGCAAAAGCAAAAGAACATCAACCTTACTAACATATTTGGCAAATTCCAAATCAAACTCAGAGGCAAATATAATGTAGTAAATCAATCATCAACATGGACTCCATTTTCAAGGTTTGCAAGGGTATGCATTTCAAGCTTGAAATCTTCCAATAAGAATGGATTTCTAATGCTTTCTTTCTTTTTCCTTCTCTCTAGACCCAACAAAAAAAAACTAAATCCTTGAAATCATGAACATGATAGGATTGCTTCAACTTTCACCAAAATTTCTTTCCCCTTTGTTTTTCCTCTCTTTCTTCATTCCTTTTGCTCCTCTGATTACCTCTCCTTTTATAGACAAATTTAGAGCTTCTAGATGAGTTTGTTAGGGTTTTAATAAACCAAAACTAGACTGATTTTACCACAGGATCAATAGTTTTGGATTTATGTGGATTTGTAACAAACTTTGAGGTCAAGGTGAAGTGTTTCTAGCCTTTTCATTTTGAGAGAAATGTTTTAAACCCTTGATAAGAACCCTCTTAGATTTTTTAAGTGTGAACACACGAAAGAGTTTGGTGATTTTGTGCAAATGAGTGTCTTAGTTAAAGCTGACTAGGTTGGCCACTTTCATGGCTTTGCTAGAGCAACATCGACGTCAAAATTGCTTGAGACCACCTGATCGTGGTAGAGGGGGTACATATCTTTATGTTGGATCTAATATTGCTTAATCTGGAGGTCTATAGCTCCACATTCATTCGTTTGAAAGTGTCTCGATCAACATAGAATCTGAAAACATAGGGGTGGCTGATCATGGACAAGATTTTGTCAAGATCATTAGAGAAAATAGGATATAAATGTTTGATTTCATAGAAATGGTGTTGTAGAAGAGGGTGTTTCTTAGTTGAATGGTGGTGATTACAGCCTTAGAAGCGGTCAGAAACACCACATTCACCTACCTGAAAGTGCCTACTTAATCAACCAAAACTATCGAAATAAAAAATGTATAGTATCTGAACAACATCGTATAGGCTAAACCCTACAAACCTCAATTTAATCCATATTCTTCTCATTTCTTTTAATTTGGGATTTGGCAAGCTTCAATTTAATTCTTATTCTTCTCATTTCTTTTAATTGTACCCTTAAGTTCGTCCTCAACTCCTAATTTCATGCAATTTCATCCCTACCAAACTTAATTGTCAACCCTGAATTTGAGAGCCTTTTACAATTTGGTCCTTGGTTTTTAATTTGTTCAATTGGAACCCAATTAACCATCAAACATTAAATTTTTTTCAATTTGGTCCCTGTTTTTAATGATTTCAAACCCTATAGTCTCATGCTACTTACAAGTTAGTCCTTGATTTTGAATTTCTTCAATCAAGTCCCTAACTGCTCATCAAACTTCAATATTTATGCAATTAAGCTCATGATTTGACCAAATCAACTCTTAAAATTTATAATTTGACTCCTAGACTTTAATTTCTTCCAATTAAAGCCTAAATTGACTTTAAGAATTAATTTTTCTTGCAATTAAATCCTCAATAAATTCAATTAAATCCTTCGCTTTAGCTTCACACCTATCTGATCCAAATTCAAAGACTAGATGATGATTAACATCTTTCTATCTAGATTGTTAGTGAAAGAGGAAAAGAGCAATTCAGTGAATCCGAAAGAGTCCAGCAGTAGGAAAACAGGATCTCTCTGAAGAACAAAGTGAAGGTCTGGTCCGTAGCTCCCCACCTCCACAGCCACAACATGGAGAAAAATTCCAATTGAGTTCTTAAACATATAATTTTGAATTTTCCTCCTCAAAAATTGGATTCTCTTTGTCAACATGGTCAAATTTTTCAATTTTGTATATTGTGACCCTCCTCAACCAATTTTAGGTAATTTCCTGGGAGTTCCAATATTTTCTACTCTACTGATATATATACATATACATACATATACATATACATACATATACATATACATATATATATATATATATATGTATATATATATATATTGTTTTTCTTCTAACATTTTTTTTTTGTATTTTCTCTTTTCTTTTTTTTTTGAATTTTTTTGTTTATGTGGAGCCCTAAAAATAGGTAACAGCATAACTTGTTAGTATAATCATTCTTTTTCTTATTACTATATTTTTCTCAACCAAAAAATATTAACTTTTTTTAGGAATGCACTTCATTTAATAAAAATTAAAGGCAATTAGAATAAATATTCAAGAAAAAAAACTAAATGATCCAAATTAAAGATGAAAATGGCATCTCTTTAATTAAAACCTCTTTAACCTATAAATGAAATTCCTTTTCTTTTTTTGCAATTAATTTATCCAAATATTTATTCGTTGAAACAAAACGATTATCAAAATAATAAAAGTAAATTTCATGAAAAAAAATGGTGGTTTCATTATTATTTCATGGATGTATTAACAATATATGAATACACTGACAAGTTTTAGATTTTTTATGCAAACATGCGATAATAAAAACAAATTGTGAAGAAAAGAAAAAAATATAAATCTAAAAAAAATACAAATCTCGAGAGCTATAAAAAGCGCTCGATAATTTTATACAAAAAATATAATTGTATTCTTAAAAATTATGTTTTTAATATATTTTATAGTTATTTATTTTCATGAGATTTAATTAAAAAATAACAATAAAGTGCATAATGGGTTAAATATACAAAGGTTATGCTTCTAAGGCTAGGTTTCCGGTCTATTTAAAGAAAAGTTTACACACACGACCAAGCCAACATGGTAGCCCTTTTTTTCTTTTGTATAAGAGCCAACAACCAATTTTTCTTAAAAAAAAGATAAAAGTAGATGTCACATCGTCTATGATGGCTAATAACATGTTGTTTGCTAGCCTAGTTTTCTACCATAAAAGATGTGGTTGGAAAATTAGGATGAGATTTTTTGGATCAAAAATTTTATTTTTCAATTTTTATTTAAAAACACCTGATAAGCATCTTTATCATGTCAATAAATCAATATCTCAACTTAAAACACTTCAAAATATGTCCATAAACAGAAAATCAAACAGGGAAAAAAAATTCTCTTTCAACCCTGATATATTTTTGTCATGCAAAATAAAGGTCTAAAAATACTTCAATTAAATTTCTCTCATCGAATAGAACCCGTTAACACCAAGATCTGTTTTTTTTTTTGTTGAAATGTGACCAATTAATAATTTCCTCTCTCTTATGTTGTTTTGTAGTGAGTTTCTCTTCCCTCACTCAAACCCAAGGACTATAAAATAAACTTTTAAGCTAAAACTAAAATTTCAAAACTACAGGGATTAAATTGGAGAAGATAGGAACATAGATGGTCTGAAAAGCACTTTTTTCTTGATTTTAATAATGACCATGATTTTTCTTTATGATTTACATTTTGATATTTTTTTGTTTCTAATCTAGTATTTTTTTTAATTTCAAACTATTTTCAGTGAAATTATGCGCAAAAGATTCAATAAGAAAAACTTAAGAACGAAAATAAAAAAAATAAAATAATGGTGACTCCCTTTGGTATATTTAGTCATTGTACAACTTTTTGTTGTTATTTTAGGCACAAATGTCTTGTTGTTGTAATTTTAGCAGCCTTCAATTATTGTTTATATAAAAAAGTAGACAAGAAAAATAGAAAAGACAAAACATTAAATAGCAACATCTCTTTAAATAAAAACAGATCAGTACTTATATTCTTTTACTGCATAGGTGTTATGTGGACCTGTACCCTACTTTAATCATCTTGGATTTGGATTCAAAACAAGATTGGTTGCGAGAAATGTAATTGTTTCTGCACACGCGCGCAGTCTTCGATTAAAAAAATTAAGGTATTAAATTTATAATTTAAAGATTATTAGTTTGAATTTTATAAATTTTAAAATTTGTAAAATTAATCGAGTTATACACAAATTAATTTAAATATCAATATTAATAATAAAAAAATACTAGTTGGGAAAAACTACATAATAGTAGGAAGAATAATAGTAATAATAATAATAAAAGCAATTCCCATATCTAGTCTAGTCTAGTCTAGTTATAATAGCTTACCACTGCTTGCAGATGCTAACCCAACAATGGCCGATCTTCCTCGTTAAAAGTAAAACTCCTTTCTGCTACATTCACTCCAAGTTGTGCCATTGGCTGAATCTGCCAGACCATCATCCCTACGGAACGAATCCATGAGCTGCTGGGTCCTCTTTCCCAACTTCATTCACTTGTAAAATATACGGTATCTTTCTGGAAGTTAATTTTCCTATTTTCTACACAAACAAACATAATACGTAAATCTTCAAAGAACTTCTTGAAGATTAATGGCGGGAATTGATCTAGAAGGCACGTGCATGATGATACACAGATATCAAGCACCATTGAAACTCAATTAGCAAAGAGGTTAATGCAATATCTAAATAAAACATTCCTAAATATGGAATTTAGATCAAAAAAAACAAGTCATCAAGTCCTGGGGGGGGCATAAACCAATTACCAGGGATACTTTGGAAAATTCTTTCTATATTATAGATAGATTTTGTGCTGTGAAAAATGACGACGTTATCCTTCATTTTATCATTAGTAAAATCACTTTGATCTGGTTTGGTTTAGGTATTTATTTTAATTTTCTACATTTGTTAATTATTGACAAGATAAAGATTATTTTCATGAGAGTAATTAAAGGCAGATGAATTGGCATATATCATATAGTTAAACTGCCTTTCTTAAATTAAAAAAGAAGAAAAAGAAACTCATCCTACTTCATTAATTTCTTGGTATATCGTATGGTGTAGAAAGAACCCAGGTACAAGGAGGAGGAGGAGGAGAGTGACTGGATTTTGATTTGGCTGGTTGGAGGGATTCGAGGAAGGAAGGAAAAAATGTCAATCCTCTAACCAAAACCCCTATTGGTCCACGTGGCAAGCACGAGTAGTTTCCCCTCCCCAAATCGACTACGGCTGCCTGTTCCATCTCTAGATTTTGAAATGAAAACACCAATATGTTTTCACTCAAATCTGTCCTTTGCAAAGGCCTTGTCTATATATGATTCACCCCTCCACATGTTTTTATGATGGAGCTTCCACCACCACCACCACCACCACCACAACCATCAAGAAGCACGAGTTTCATTGCCATTATCTTCTTTGGCTCTTCTTTCCCTGTCTCTCAGACTATTTTTTCTCTGCCACTGCATTACAGGAAAACTCATGTCTGCCACTTGGTACTGCCATATATCCTAGACCCCGTTTGTTCTTCAGCTGCTCGTCCTTCTTGTTTACTTTTTTTCTTCTTTGTTCAAACAGGACTGAAAAGGCCCCCCTTCACCTTTTTCCTGCTTCCATATCAATCCTTAAATGACGCGCTACTTCGATTAACTTTCTTGCAGAATCATTTCCAACATGTCGAGAGTCTTGAGAAAGTTAAAGAAAAGGTGATTGAAAAAGAAGACATAGCCCGTGTCACCACTCAAAAGCTTCAGTATATATAAACACACGCACACATACACGGACACAGCCAGCCATTCACAACAAATTCATCCCCACAAAATCTTGGGAGAGAGTACCCTTGAGAATTCAAGCAACCAGTGATTAATTAAGATGGCATTTTCCAATGCCAAGAACTTCTTCCAACGCTTCTGTTCCGAAGAGGTTCATGTGGAGGGTGTTTCTCATGGCAGCTTCTTCTCGAGCGATCTCCTACCATCCCTGGGAGCCCGGATAAATCGGGCAACCAAACTTCGAAGATACATAATTTCCCCTTACAATTCCTGTTATAGGTGATTAGAATTGATCACTCTATATATTATAATAATTATTTCCAGTTTTATTACAGCTGCCTTCTAACAAGTCCCTTTCGTTACAGGGCTTGGGAGATGTGGCTGGTTGTTCTAGTCGTTTACTCTGCCTGGATCTCTCCATTTGAGTTTGCTTTCCTAACATCCAAGAAAGATGCCCTCTTCATCTTTGACAACATTGTCAACGGTTTTTTCGCTGTTGATATTGTTCTCACCTTCTTCGTTGCGTGTCTAGATAGCCACTCTTACCTCCTTATCGACGACCCTAAGAAGATAGCAATAAGGTAGCCAAGCGTCCTGCAGCAGCATTTCCTCCACAATTAATGAATGCTTATTCTCAACTAAGCAATCACTCAAATCCAACCTTTTGCAGGTACATATCAACGTGGTTTATTTTCGATGTCTGCTCGACAGCCCCATTCCAGTCTCTTAGTCTCCTGTTCAGAAATCACGGTAATGGACTTGGTTTTAACATCCTCAGCATGCTCAGACTTTGGCGTCTCAGACGAGTCAGTGCCTTGTTTGCAAGGTTTGTCACCAGACTCCAATGATTTCAATTTTCTTGGGAATTTCGTAGTTTTATAATGGAAGAATTGGAGTCTTGAGGAGCTTTTCTGTTTTCTTCCTATATAGACTTGAGAAGGACATCAGGTTCAACTATTTTTGGACTCGGTGCACAAAACTTGTTTCTGTAAGTCACAAACACTTCCAACTTGTTCCTTTCCAGTAAACACTAATTAAATAGGCTAGCTAACTTATTAGTAATATTTCTACTCTCCTTTCCCTTGTGGTTTATTTCAGGTAACCCTGTTTGCAGTACACTGTGCTGGATGCTTTAACTATTTAATTGCAGATAGATACCCTGATCCGAAGAGAACCTGGATCGGTGCAGTAAACCCAAATTTTAAAGAGGAGAGACTCTGGAATAGATACGTGACAGCAATGTACTGGTCTATTACCACACTAACCACAACAGGTTATGGGGACCTGCATGCTGAGAACCCCAGGGAGATGCTTTTTGACATTTTTTACATGCTGTTCAACTTGGGTTTGACCTCATACCTCATTGGAAACATGACAAACCTTGTAGTTCACTGGACCAGCCGCACAAGGAACTTTGTGAGTTCTCTCACTTGTAGCTTTCTCGTTTTCCAATTTCCAACTAGGTTTTCACCTTCCTAGACTACGCATGAGCTTAATGGATTCAATGAAATCACAAATCCTTGTACAACAGATCTGTCGTGTCTACTCCTTGGCTCACCAATTTTATGTGAAGACTTCAGAAATCCTACTAAAACACAATAGGATTCACCTACTCCTTCAATGTCAATAGTAGTGATCCAGTATAAATCACTTTTTAGGCAACCCTTTTGTCTACTCCTCGAACATTCCATCATATGAGTAGCCTCATTACAGCTGTAAATTTAATTTCGCAGAGAGACACAGTCAGAGCTGCTTCAGAATTCGCTGCACGAAATCAGTTACCTCCTCGCATACAGGAACAAATGTTGTCACACATATGCCTCAAGTTCAAAACAGAAGGATTGAAGCAGCAAGAGACCTTAAATGGTCTGCCAAAAGCCATTCGTTCAAGCATTGCAGACTATCTCTTCCATCCTATTGCTCAAAGAGCTTATCTCTTCCGAGGGGTTTCTCAGGACTTCCTTTTCCAACTGGTAAGACTTCACATGTACATATCATTCTTTTTTCTCCCCTCCCTCTTCTTAAGCCAAAAATATGACCTGCTGGAATCATATACGGGTAAAAAGATAAACAAAGACAGGCAGGAGGCAGTAGTTTCCTTATAGAAGAGGGTCAGTGGCAAGTTGAGCATCAATGTTTGCCCAGTTTCAGAAGACTGATGAAATTTACTTCATAAAAGGTTTCAGAAATGGAGGCTGAATATTTTCCACCCAAGGAGGATGTAATTCTGCAGAACGAAGCTCCTACAGATCTCTACATACTTGTCTCGGGAACAGTGGTGTGTAAACTTGATTTTGTTGTCATCCATTACCTCTAAATTTCAGAATGTTTTACTAACATTAGCTGTATGGGAAAACCATTCCTTGTTGCAGGATTTGATATTGTATGTTGATGGACGTGAAAAGGTACTTGTGCCAGCTCTTTCTAAGTCACATATTTCCCATAGATTAAACAAACAATAAGGTTAAAGTTTAATTACATCCTCTGTACAGGTTATTGGGAAAGCAATGGCAGGAGACACGTTTGGCGAGGTTGGAGTTTTACGTTCCAGGCCGCAACCTTTCACAGTTAGAACCAGTGAGCTTTCTCAAATACTACGACTGAACGGAACTGCTCTCATGAGCACCATAAAAGCGAATCCAGAAGATGGGCGCGTCATAATGAATCATCTTTCCGTGGTATATGATTTAATAAAGCTTCTCGAGTTGTAAGATCTTTGCTAACTTCTTTTCTTTTACCCTAGCTGAACGTTGGTATTTTATCCTACCCATTTACAGAAACTGCGGAGGCCAGAAAGCATGGATTCTGAATCCCAAAACATAGAAGAATGGTGTTCTAAGAGAGGGTGTAAAGATCATATGCACGGAGATCTATCAGTGAGCAAAGCAAGAGAGACGGATTCCCAGGGATCAAGGGCTACAAGAAAGAGTGAATTAGGCAAAGGTTATGATTGTACCAGACATGAAGGGTTAGCAACAGCAGTTGAGGACAGCGAAACGGCTCTTCAGGCTGCTGTTTGCGAGGGGCATATTGAAATGGTTAAGATTTTGCTTGAAGGAGAAGCAAACATAAACAAACCAGATGCCAGAGGATGGACCCCAAGAGCTCTAGCCGAACAGCAAGGAAATAAAAGCATACATGATCTCTTACTAAATTACGAAAATAGGAATATATTAAATGAACATAGAATAGATTTTATCGAGTCAGAAACTGTAGGTCACACCAAGAAAAGTCAAGGGAAACATGAAGGAAACAAGGCGCTCACAAACTCCAGCTCATGCATTTCTAGATGTCCCCATGATAGGGAAGAAAAGAAATCCACAAAGCGAGTCACTATCCACATGCAGCTTCAAAACAGAAGTACATTACAGAGCCGACTTGGGAAGTTAATTATCCTACCTGATTCTATGGAAGAGTTGCTCAGAATTGCCGGTAAGCTCTTGACCTCTACAGCCTGTAAATAAACTTATAGGAGACAAAGCTCATGAATTATCCTTTTTTTTTACCAGGCATAAGAACATGACTCTGAAGCTAAAATAGAACAAGGATATCATACCTTGAAAAGAGATCAGTTGGTTAAATCATCTGTTCCTCGTTTTGCATAATCCTATTTTCACTGTAGCCATTTGTCACACTGCAGGTGAAAAATTTGGAGGCTACAAATTTACTAGAGTCATCAATGCTGAGAATGCAGAAATAGATGGTATCAGTGTCATTCGAGATGGCGATCATCTGTTTCTTCTCCAAGATGACTGAAAATTTGGTTGTGATGTGACAAAATTGTTCAAAGACATTGATGCGGACAAGCTGATAGCTTGTACATTTTGAGCAATGTATAATGAAATATTAACAAAAAGCGCAAAATCAGGTGGCCAAATGGGGCTCAATGGTCGTTAATAATACTGGAAAATTGGTGATGTCAATTACAACTGCTTGTACCCTCATTGCTTTAGAGCAAAAACCCATCCACATAAAATTATGAGAAGCGTCACTAAAAAAACAATATACCATCTTACAAGCATGCCACTATACGAATTGCTTTGTCCAAGAAAACTATCTTTTTCTGTAGAGATCTGAGCACAGCGTCGCAGAAGGGAAGTCTCTTGCATTTTTCATAATCACTTCACTTCCCCCGGTCTGTTCTCTTCACACATGTTTTGTATGAAAAAAAATTGTACGAGTACTCTCATGAGCCTTTAATAGGAAGGGGATGAGCTTCTGTGTTAAAGACATACTTATCCAAAGGAATAACAGATCTATCCCCGAATAGCAAGTAGAAATACTTGAGTGTCTCACCCAAGAAGAAGGTCTCCATCTTGTCTCTTCTACGAGGAGGAAGCACAGTAACATCTTCTAAAGAACTGTATCCACCAGAATCAACCTTCGTGTACTTTTCAAACGCTTCAAAGATCTGCCAACCCCATTCCTGGTATCTGCAGTGCAGTATAGTTGAGATCACATAACTGTGTAAGAATTGTGTCAAACAAAAAAGAAAAATTTATAGCAAGGAGTATTTGAAGTGAAAAAAGTTCAGACTTAATAACTCAAAAAATTTAAAGAGCATACTTAGGGTCTTCTGTTATTCGGTACAAGATAAACAGTGATTCTACAGTTTCAGGCCGCAAAAGATTGTGACGATCAGCATGTTTAATTATTATGTCATTGACAAACTTTGAATTCTTATTCCCACCATCAAGTCCATGTTCTGAATATTCCTGCTTAATCACAACAGACAGCAAATTATTAGAACGCATAGATGCAAGGAAATAGGCCTTTACCTGGTTATAATGGAAGGATGCAAGGCCAATGCCACCCTAACAATTTTGCAGGAAGTGGCAACTCTTGTACTTGAACCTGCATCCTTGTAGAGAAGTCCAACAATATTCCATTGCACCAAGTAAAGGCCCGCTCAATAAATACAAGGAAATGCATTTAAAAAAAAAATACAAATAAGGGGAAAAAAACAAAGAGTCAACAGCTTGCAGTAAGTGGGGAAGAAAATGACCCACTATGGTGCATTGATGGTTTAGAAAACTGCGTTCAGGGAACATATCATCAAAATTCAACCAACCTCAGTATGGAAGTAAGCGATTTCTGGGGCAAGCCCAGTAGAAGTTACTGAATACATCTCAAAGCATGTCTTGGCTAAATCTTCTGCAAGCTTCAAATTTTCAAGGTCCTCAAATTTGAGCAAGTTTTCTTTCATTGCCTTCTCCTTTGTGAGACCCTTGGTGGCACCAAGAGCAAGTGTTCCCGGCAAGAAACAGACCTGAAAGGCCAGTAGAAAGCTCACTCATCAATGACTATTATTAGACAAAAAGAGAGCAATAGAACTTTCATTACAAAGGCGTACATCAGGAACTCAAATATATTATGATGACCCTTACATGAGTGGCACACAATCACACATTCACTAAATCAGAAAATAATAAGGAATAATAAAAGGAGGAAAGAACATGCTATTCATGAATTGAAAGACATCACATGCACATCAAGATGTCAGGATTGTGCAAGCCACAGTAGACCACTGCCTAGTATGGCAGAATAATAGAAAGCATATGACCTTCGTTTGTGCCCCCCTTCCTTTTAAGTAAATGCCTATAGCTGAGGAAGAATCTAAATTCCTCTGAACATTCATCCCAGTGAATATGTGCTTAGGCAGCTGGTGGTTGAGAATACATGCATATAATTTATTTCCTATTTGAACACGTATTCAGGGTTAACTTATTTTCTGACAAGGGAAATTGAAAGGATAAAAGGAAACTATAAGATCATTTGACACATTACAGAGTTAAGAATATCTAAAATATATAAATCAAAGAAACAAAGACAGAAAAATAGGTTCCCAAATATAAACCTGGGTCCTACATACCAGAAAATGATGGTTTTAAACTAAAACTGCTTAAATTTCACGTAGTACAATAATAAAGATTTTACATCAATAATATTGTAATATTATGCCTTGAAATATTTAGGCAGCTTATTCTTGAACATGAAGTTGATTCTGACAACGCACGCATGGTTTTGAGTAAAGACAGGATGATAATTCATGCATCTCATTACCATATGTCAATACTGCATATCCTCAACTCAATATATAATTGGCTAAAAGGTCAGAGAACAACTGCAGCATGACATGTAAAGTCTAGTCAATTGATAGTTTGTGACTAACAGACTTCTTGCTGTTATGAAGTGAGCCAGTAATTCTGAGAGAATTATAATTGAATGGCAATGATAATCTTCAGTTAGCATATATACATTAGTAAATTATCAACTAGAATAAACCAATATAATGGGAACATCAGGCCTTGCATAACTGCGCAGCTTTTCCCGATAAATCTGATACATTAAATTGACATGATAGTGTAGGGCATACATCTAATACTCCATGGATCCATTCATAGCATGTCAGCATTGTATGGCCTCAAATTGAGAGTTGGCTAGAACATGTAAATCAACTGCTACATGGAAAACTAATATTATTTGACAGTGTGAGATTTTGGGGATTTCTAATCAGGGGAACCAGTAATTTCTATGGTGCAAACTCCCATCATTCAAAACATATGATGCATGCACAGAACACATTAGTACTTTATCAGCTACATCAACAACAATACAGAGAGAAAGCTCCATGTACCAGGTGATCCATCTTTGGACTAAAGGAACCTTTAGGTCCATAAGGCAATTCCCCGACAAAAACCAATCCATTGGGGATTGATTTCTGAACAAGTAGGTGCCTAACACCCTTCATTGCTTCCTCATACATATCATAAAGATATGTAAAATTACTATCTCGATTTCTCCCTTGCTGGAGCCATACTTTAATAAGGTACTCATAATAGCTGTCACCACGAGATCCCAATCTAATATTTTCTCCACTAAATTCACCAGAGTCAGGGCTGCAACCAGTAGGGAAAAAATATCAAACAAATGACAATTTTTTTCCCGCTGAGGAAAAGAAATACAATTATCCAGCTAAACATGTACTATACAAAAAAACAGAGGAAAAGATAACTGAAAATATTAAATCAAAGTGAAGGGGGACTAAATATCAACCTTACAAAGTCAATGTTTTGGGAAGTGAACACTACAAAGATAAGATTGTGATATAGATGCTACATTTGTTGCCATAGTTAACAAATCTCAAAAAGCTACACGGCAGGGAGGCATACTTCCATGAGTTTCTATTTTATGGATGGGAAAAAAGGAGACTCGTACAAAGAAAAGTAAGAAGATTTTACTTTCTTTTATCTGAAAATGAATTTACATTCTTCTATTGAAATCATAATCTGCAACCATATACCATTAAATACTTCAGATCATTGTTATTCAATGGAGAGCTTTAGAAAAAAAAAGATTTAATAAACTTTCTTTTAGTTGACGGCCCCCAAAAACTGCCAAAGGACCAACAAGATGAAAAAAAAATAAACAAATAATTACGTACAAAATTAATGGCATGCAAGCAGGAGAACAGATGAAATTGTTTTATACAAGGTACCTTATGTATATGGGAACCAGTCCTTCGACCTTTGGAAGATCTTTTAAATGTTCCAAAACCTTCATAGCTTCTATGCTGTACCTTGGATCGCCAGAAACAGTACTGAGATAATTAAATTCAAGCTGCACAGTGGAAACTTCTGCAGTACTACTCAATCCATCCGGAGCTCGATGTGCTGACGGATCATGCAGAACAACATCACTAAAGGGAATAGAAGTTGGGCTAGAAGTAAAGGCCAAAAGCAGTCGATCAGCCAAATTTCTAGCAGTTTCAAGATAGACAGTTGGTTTAGGCCCCTTATGCGTCAAATTTGTCCCTTGCTCTCCTCCACTTAAATGATAAGCACTTAAGAGGCCACCCAAGACACGAATAGTAGTTTCAAATAAATTTACTTGGCCTTTCTTGCTAATCCTATCAGAAAGGTGTGTTTCAATCCATAAGCCTGCTTCAGAAACAACTTCATCGGCACCCATTATCAAGGCAGTATCAAGAGCATCAACAACAGTAGCACCTAGACCTCCTAATCCATCAACTCCTCGCTGACTCAGGGGCATAAGTTCATCATAGCCCATTGCATACATTTTATAGCCTGACCAAGCATGGATGAAAGCCTTCTGCACTCTTTGTTGCCTATCCACCCATTTTGAATCAGTATTTAACTTCTGCAGTTCATGAGGAAGATTGTCAATGCTACCCTTTTCATCAGGCGGTAGTTGAGGAGGAAGCCTTGGTGGTTTCCTCCAAAATCTTTGGAATCTACCTCCACCATCTGAAATTCCCTTAACTTCTTTATTCACCTTTATTCCTTCAGCTTGTCCTTGGGAAACAGAATGGGGGGTACTTTTATGCGTGAACATAAGACATGCTAAGCCAAAGATCATTAATAATGCTAAAAACTTTCCTGTACTGCAACTTAAACAATCATGCTTTGCGTTACTGGTGAGTAAGGACTGTGTGATCACCTGCAATACATAATAAGTTGTAGGCAATTCAATTCAATGTATTAATTATCCATACGAAAAACAAAAAAGAAAAATGTGAATCTTAAATGTTAGAAACCATGGGAAAAGAAAAATTCTTAATTTAGGAACATCATTTGAAATTTTATTAATTCATATGGTGCCTCTAATTGTTAAAATTCTAAAAAAAAACATGGATTACTGGGAATTATTAATATAAGGATTAGAAGAAAATTACAAGAACTATCCTATGTCTCACAATCCGTTGCCTTTTGACACCTGATTTTTTAAAAACCTATGGTCTGCATCTGTTACAATATAGATTCTCCATGAACACTAGTTTCAGAACCAACATTGTTTTATCCATATGTTGATATGTTCACAAAAATACCATTGTTGACTCAGTGATTTTCTGAAACTACCAAAGTGCACTTTCCATTATTCTTGACTTGGATTAAGAGAGGATAAGCCAGAGAAAAGGAGAAAGGTAAAGGAAATGGCCCAAGTCACAAACCAAACCATGGTCAAGTTTATCAACATCATTCCCACAACCAAGGAGCAGTTAGACAATTATGCTAGCATTGAGGAAAGTGCTTTCGCCAAAGGACCTCTGTTTTTTAAACATGAGAGCAGGGAGAAAGGAGAGGCTAGAAATAGCAAGTTAACAGAGCAAGAAATTACATCCTTTCCACATATGTATCTTTATAAAACAACACAACTGAAAGTGGAGATGTAGTTCCTTGAACATGAAAGCAGGAGGAACAGAAAGGCTAGAATTAACAAGGCAATTATGCAAAAAGTCACCTTATTCCAAGAAATGTCTCTCTGCACAATATGGTGACTAATAGTGGAAAAGAATAAGCATCGCTAATAAACCCCTTTGTGTGTATCAGAAACCTTATAATGATTTTTTTGTGCCTGTTTTCCATTTGTTATTTTGGTAACGGAGAAAACTAAAAAAAATCTCGAACTCCATGCATGACATGAACTCCTTGCACATTCCAATATTCTATTCTATGGTGTAATTCTAGATATACCAAACCCTCTCCAGCATTTGATCAAACATTCCCTTCGGAAAGCATGTTATCACACCCTAATTGTGCTATCCAAATCTATATACCCAACAACGCCTTTATTCCCAATAAACCAACCATGATAATATATTAGCCTTTCTAATACTCCAATAAACCAGAAATACAACATTCTACTTGATCATGTAAGTTTGCCAGACGCAAGCATCACCCTTTGACCCTGATCTCCATGAAACATTCTACGTCCATAAACTGTATCGTCCCAGCAAAAAATTCAGCTCAAAGCAGGCTGATGAGGTTGTAATAGGCATAGACCACAACATCCCGTGGAATGATTAGGTTTTATTGGATTTAAGCAGAACAGTGATTCGTGGGGCTTAGTTGCAAAGAGTAAGATACCCATATAGCTCCAACAAATTAATGGATCTGTATGTGTGAAAGCAAGCTTGACATGCGAAATAATTATTACCAACAAGTTGAACTTCTACTCATTTGCAGGATTAATTAAAGCTTCATAGCATTAAATCCTTAAGTTACTCCTAAATAAAATCAAATCCCTCTAGTCCTTCGGCAACGCCACAATTGAACGACATTAAAAAATAGAAAACTGATTGAGAAAAAGAAAAGGATCGGATTGACCGTATTTATTCTGGAGAGAGAGAAGCAACAATAAGAAGAAGAAGACAAAGAGACGCTAACCTTGACGAATGAACGTTGTCGGAACTTGGCGTTGTCGTAATGGACATCTTTCATGGAATAAGGCAACGATTTCGACATGCTCGATCTTTAATTTAATTTAGGGTTTTCTTCTGCCGATCTCCTCTGCTCTGTTGAGTGCAGAGAGGGGGGGGGAGTAGAGAGTTTGGATCCAGTTACGGACGCACCAAATCGAACTTCGATGGAAAATTGGAATAGGACTGTTAGCTTTGTTTTCAAGTCAATGGAGGAGCAGAGAGAGGAGAGGGAGGGAGGCGCCTTTTCTTTTTCTCAGCTGGGCACGTTTGCCGTGGCCTCACCAAACAGAACGTGACACTTGGTGCTTGGTCGTGTTCGAGTGATTTATCTCATTAACCAATATATTACATCATATTTAGTTTTGACTATAGCATGTTTCCCGCGCTACACTGCCCGGGGTGCGCATAACCTGGTTCATGTAATGTTACGCTGAAACTAAACCAAAAAATGTGAACATCTCTCGGCGAAGATATAGAATGAATGACTTTCAATCAGAAACTTGTAAACAAGTGAATCTTCTCGATCAGTGACTACATTTGTAAACAGATGAATCTTCTTGATCAATGCCTGCATCCACCATTGATCTCTACGTGTAAGAGATCCTGAAAACAGCACGATAGTTCACAAAGATTTCAACCAGAAAGAACACTGTAGCACCAAAGCGGTGGAAGAACTGAAAAATGCAAAAGCAAACATGTTGATAGACGCAGAAGAAACATATCAGATCCTCAATAAATAAATAAATAAATAATCAATAATCTTTGACAAAGGCGGAGGGAAACAGAGCAGCTTGAGATGGATGCAAGGGGATATATTAATTTTGGCTTTCCATTTGATATCCAAATCTATTGATCTCGTGTCCCTCATGTTGCAAGTCATGTTGTAAGGTATAACAAAACCACTTACCTTTTAAAGTTTTTTTTAACTAGATAATATACAAGCTATAATTTAACAACAATCACTCACTTAATTTGTAATATTAGGTTATAAATCTTTTTTTTTTCATGTAAGCATTTCAAAACTCGGAAGAAATTATAATGTCAAAAAAAATTTAAATCAAGATTTCATTCAATATAATTGGAAATTTTACACACATGATCCAATTAATCTAAAATAGAAGTTCATCATTATTTTAACACTAATATAGTTATGTGCTACTTCCTAAATTTATGAACATTTACAAAAGTTTTAAAACTTTTGTTAAAGCGGCACTATCATATATTCATGGTCTCAACTACTAAAAGTTGGGTTCCTGATATTAATAAGTTTAATTAAATGATCATTCTAGTAGAAATGTAACACGATCAAAGAGTTGATGTTTTATTTCAAGTGCAAGAGTGTCAAAGTAATAAATAACCCGGCAAGACCAAGGTCGAACCACAGGGAAGTGAACTATATAAATTATAAATAATAATAACAATAATAATAATAATATAACAACAACAACAACAACAACAATGATGATGATGATGATGATGATGATGATGGGTTAAAAAGGACTTTGAGATGTAAGATAAATGTGAAGATTAAACAATGATAAAAACAAATGTCAAGGTTAGAGGATCCACTAATAGTATTAGAGATACGTAAAGTGTAAACTATTTATAAATTATCAACATGATCATATTAATCATCTTATTTACGTAACATCATACTTATAAATTTTATCAGGTATTCATGATGCTAACTTATGTTAACAACAAATCAAATTCCTCTCATAGCAACGATGTCGGCCGAAGGCTATGAAGGATCAAGTATTTGATGTACCAAGTGTTATACAACACAAATCTAAATTAACTATTTAACAAGCAAGGTAGTAAGAATTAATAAGATAAAAATGATAAGACATGTTAATAGCAAGTTGTTTAGGATATAAGCATTGAAGTCCATATTGAGTTTATATTATACTTATCCTAACACCATTAGTGAAACCTTTTCACCTTAACATGATAAACTTAGCTATACATTATAAAGAAGAAAAACATAAATAAACAATATAAGAACATAAACATGATATAAGTTAACTACGTATAGTAAAGGAAATGAAAAGCATGAACAAGAGATTAATGAAAGCAAAACTTAAACATTACTTGATATAAAGAGAGAGAGCAAGAACATGATCTTGATCTGAAGAACCAAGATTCCTAAATGAATGGAAAATGTCTTCTTTTATAGGCTAAAATTCGGAACTATTCATTTGGTAATTGATTATTGATGTAGTGGCCAACTATTGATTTAGTGGACTTGGTGGACAGCAGCACTCAAGCATTTTGGCTGGATGAAATGATATTGATGCAATAAAAATTTAGCAAAGTGTTCTTCATGACAATTGTTGGCATTCATCTTATCTTTCTACCCATAAAATTTCAGAGAATTTGGATCACTAGAGCTCGAGATATGGCTAACATACTGAGTAGTGCTGCTGGTGGACATATTGGATAGCCCTCAAGCTCTTGTCTGGATGAAATGTCATTGTTACCATCAGAATTTGAGCAGATCTTCTTCATGAAAGTTGATGGAAATTGTCTTTTCTTTCACCCACCAAATTGCACGTCATTTTACCTTCTAGAACTCCATATATGGGTAAAATTCTTAGCAGTGTTTGGGCTGGATTGCAGGATAGATTCTGACTTCTCTTTTGTGGCCAAACTTTGAATTTGAAAACGACAGATTTGGGTCTTACACTATTCATGAAAATTGTAGGCCTATTTCTTAGCTTTATATCCATATAAATCAAACTGAAATCCAAGATCTAGAGCTCCAGATATGACCCAATAACTAAACAGTGTTCCAATTTGAATTGAATTCAGTATCTCCTTTCTAAGCTTAGCCTTTTCTTTGTCCTTTCACTTTCAATAGTTAATCATATCAATCAATCCTTTGAATTGTGAAATATATCTATATTTAAAATGAGCATTTACCATAAATTAAAGCTATCTTATATTATCAGACTTGTTATTATAAAACATGCTCTAATTAAGGAGTTATTGATACTTCAAGTACAAAATGATGATATAAAATTTTAATAAAAATGCACTTTTAAGTACTAATCAAAGTGTTTCTAACTAAATCTCTTGAGAGACCTTTAGTGAAAGGATATGTTAGATTATTGCAGGATCTAACACACATAATAGTAATTATCCCATCAGAAATTAACTGCACTATATATTCATCTCTTAAGCTGATATATCTAGATTTTCTATTGTAAATTTTACTAAATGCCTTAGACATAGTTGATTGAGAATCATAGTGTAAGGAGATAGATGGCATCATTTGTGGCCATAACTTAATATCCAATAACATATTTCTTAACCATTCTGCCTCCTTATTTGTGGCTGTTAAAGCTATGAACTCGGATTCCATTGTAGAATGAGTTATACATATTTGTTTCTTTGAAACCTAAGAAACAATACCACCTCCTAAAATAAATACTCATCCAGATGTTGACTTAGTATCACTTGCATTAGTTATCCAATTAACATCAATATAACCTTCAAGTACAACTGGAAAATTATTATAAAATAATCCAAATCCATAGTCCTTTTCAAGTAACCAAGTATTCTTGTAATTGTTTTCCATTAGTGATCCTTACTAAGATTACTTTTGTATCTAAACAATTTTCATACTATAAAAGCAATATCTAGTCTAGTACAATGCATAACATATATTAAGCTACCAATTACACCAGCATATTCAATTTGAGCAATTGATCTACTAATATTTTCTATCAACTTATAGGAAACATCATATAGAGTATTTGCTACTTTGATATTTAAATGATTAAATTTATTTAAAACTTTATCAATATAATGAGATTGACAAAGAACAAAACTCTCACTATGTTTTTTTATTTTGATATCTAAAATTGTATCTACCTCATTTAAGTCTTTTATTTTGAATTTTAAGGTTAGATATTTCTTCATATCATTAACAACATTTATGTTAGTACTAATAATGAGCACGCCATCCACATAAAGACATATGATCACACCGAAATCATTTGTAAATTTAGAATAAATACATTTATCAGCACTATTATATTTAAAATCATATTCTAAAATTACATAATCAAATTTCTCATGTCATTACTTAGGTGCTTGTTTCAATCCATATAGAGATTTAATCAATTTGCAGACTATATATTTATTTCCTAGTAGAGCAAAACCCTCTAATTGTTCCATATAGACCTGCTCATCTAATTCTTCATTGAGGAAAGTTTTCTTAACATCAATTTGATGTACATATAAATTATAGACTGATGATAAAGCCAAAAATATTCTTATAAATGTTATATGAGCCACCAGAGCACGTATATCAAAATAGTTTATTCCTTCCTTTTGTCTAAAGCTTTTGGCTACTAACCTTATTTTAAAAGCTTGAATTGATCCATGATTATTATATTTCTTTTGAAAACCCATTTACATCCAATTGCCTTGGAACCTCGAGGCAAATCAATAATAGTTCAAGTATTGTTATATAATATTGAGTTAATTTCATCATTAATTGCTTTTTTTTAAAAAAAAAAAAACAACATCTTGAGACATCATTGCCTCTTTATATGTTTTAGAGTCATCTTCAACTATTAATAAGATTAGTATCTTATTAAGCACATCAACGTTATTGCCTGTAACTAAGAAAACAAGTGATTGTGAAGATATACAATTTAGATGTAAATTGTTTTCTTTTCTAGCACGTTGGCTTCTTCTAAGTTCAATGAAATGATCAATTTGAGTTTTTTTATTTCTATAATTTTGATTAAAACCTGCATTACTTGTTGACTTTATTTTAATTTCAAAATTATTGATTTGTTCACTAATTGAATTAGAATTAGTTTGAAATTTATTTTTAATAAACTCAGCATCTCTAGATTCCCCTATTACATTAGAAATTGAATCCAATATTCTATATGCTTTTGAATTTTCAGCATAGCCAAGAAAATTCCCTTTTAAAGCTCTAGGTCCTAATTTATCATTTTAGAATCTGAAGCTCTATCAAAGACAAGGCAGCCCCAAACTCTAAGATAATTTAAGTATGGTTTTCTTTCTTTCCATAATTTGCATGGAAAAATTTTAATTTTCTAGAAGGAATTCTATTATGTATATGACAAACAGTGAATAAAATTTCTCCTCTTGCCATAAACTAGCAGGCAATTTGGCATTCACTAACATAGAGTTAAGCCTATCAACAAGTGTTTTATTCTTTCTTTCTAAAGTCATTTTGTTGGGGTGTATATGGTGCACTAGTTTGATGTATGATTCTATTTTCTTCACAAAATAAAGAAAATCCCATAGAAAAATACTCATCGCCTCTATTACTCCTTAGAATTTTAATTTTCTTTCCCTTTTGTTTTTCAACTTCTAATTTATAATTCTTGAAAATTTGAAAAGCTTGATCTTTATATTTCATTAAAAAAAAAATAAGTATACTTTGTAAAGTCATAAATAAAAGTTATAAAATATCTATTTTCTCCCCTAGTTAAGATGTCATTCAATTCACACACACACACACACACACACACACACACACACACACACACACACACATATATATATATATATATATATATATATAAATGCACAAGTTCTAATAAATTTGTATTTCTTTCAACTTTAAGAAAAGTTGTTTTCTAGTCATCTTTGCTTGAATGCAAATTTCACATGTTCTTTTATCTTTAATTTTATAAGAAATTAAATTATGATTAGTCATATATTTTAATGATCTGAAACTAACATGTGCCAAATGATTATGCCACAAAGATGAAGATAACTCAATCATATAAACAGAGAAATTAATATTATTATTAAAACTGAGTTTGAAAATTTCATAACATGAATAACCCTTCCCCATAAATAGTCCATTTTTGGACAGAATGATTTTATCAGACTCTAAAACAACCTTAAAACCCTTTTTACAAAGAAAATTTGCAGAGACATGATTTTTTTTATATATGGTACATGTAGACATTAACCAACAACAATTTCTTTTTAGAAGTAAAATTTAGTTCAACATTTCCTTTTCCCATCACCTTTGTAACATTATAATTTTTCATTAGAACTTTTTATCCATCTTTTGCAACTTCATGATCTTTGAAATGGTTTTTATTGTTGCATACATGGATGGTTGCACCAAAATCATACCACCATTCATTAGACATGGTACTTGCAGCTATATGAAGTTTAGTAATCATTTTAATATGCAACTTTGAAACCATTGCAACCAACTTAGTTTCATGTTCAACCATATTTGTATTTTTTGAATTCTGGACATTGCTAGGATTTTTTTGCTTCTGTTTCTTTTGAAACTTGCACTCATGTTTGTAGTGCCCTTTATTGCCATAATTGCAACAGATCTTTCCTTTCTTTGAATTGATTAGGTTGCTTGTATTTTTAAAGTTCTTTATTGCATCAGAAAATTTCCTCTTCTTTCCAACATTTTTCTTTTAAACATTCTGATTTCCTTTAATATAATTAACTTTTGTTGAAGATTTAGTGGTGAATTTCTTTACACGAATTCTAGTTTCCTTTTCAATCCGCAAGTGTTTTTGAATCTGTTCAAGATAAAATTCTTTTGTGGTATGTAATAACTTTTTCCTATAATCATTCTAACTAGGAGGAAGTTTTGCAATTATTCATCCTACTTGTAATGCTTTAAAAACTTCCACTTTCAAGTATTTAGGTTTAGAAATCAAGACTTGTAACTTATGGACATACTCTATAACAAAAGCATTATCAATCATTAAAAATTCAAAATATTTCATAATAAAAAATTTATCCACACCTTGTCTTTTGTGTTGTATTTGTACTCACACTTCCACATTTTCTTTGAAGACTTTATGGATATAAAAGATCATGCAGATGATTTGACAAATTATTGAGGATATGACATATGCACAACAATTTATTTTCATCTCGTTTCTTACTCTTTACCTTCAACTAATCATTTTCTTTAAATATAGATGCATGAATTTCAAACAAATTTTGGATTAATGATGTAGGAGATTTTTAAAGTAGTCAATAGGAACATCATCTTGTCTTTCCAACATACAAAATTTGTTCCATCAAAACTATCCAGCTTCATATCCAGGTTGAGATGGATGCAAGGGGTGTGTTAAAGAACATGAAATTTAATATGGCTTCCTCAATGTCTTATATAAAAGTTCTTTACCATTCTAAGACTGTAGATCTCCAAATATATGCATGTAATTTGACATAGCTTCCATCATGCTTTAGTAACCATTCATTTTTCCTAGCCATCTATTTATTTCATTATCGTATAAGTCACTTATCTGCCATGGTAATACATTATTAGTTTTGTTGGTATGCAAATAAAAATCATGGACTATGTACTTTACTATAAGGTTGTGTTCCTTTTTTGGTTATTATTGTTCATTTAATAAAAGAGTTTTTTTATTTTAAGTTTAAGGCTGTTACACCTCTAATACCCTGAACATTTAAAACATTAAAATTATTATGAAAAAAATATTATAGTCATGACACTTGTAAAATGATGCATCATATTATAAAACAAATTATAGCACAACAAAAGGATAAAATTTCTTGAACATCAATATGATTAAGTAACTTCAAGTTTTGAGCCATGCTTGAGATGTAAAGATATTGAATGGTAAAGAGGGAAGAATGTTAGTTAGGTCTACAAATGCCATGATAAAATTGCCTTAAAGTTGAATGAATTTCATGCAAACATCAAGGTAAAGCATGATGAGATGTTGTTGAGCATATAGTTTTTAAACCTTGAAAAGTTTTTTTTGGTCCACTTTCCTGAAACACTATTTCCTATGATTCAATTTTTTTTTATCATCATCAGAAGATGCCCCTTAAAAATATGAAGACCTTTCTTATGTTTTTTCTTGGAAAATTCACTCTTTTTTTTTTTACTAAATTTGTGATCATTTTTCCTATGAAAGTTAAATGTTATTATATTAGGTATGAGACCACTTAGATAAGTTAAAAAATTATGATAAAAGAGTGTTTACTATTCCAAACTTTTTATACCCTCAATGCAAATGATTATCACTAGGAAAAAATATCCAAGGGTTTAGGTTTTTGCAGTACTCCCTATGCTGCTTGAATTTGCTTTTGGTTTTTTTTTCTAACTATTGTTCGCGCTGTGTAGGTAAAGGTATTGTATAGAGAGACTAGCTCGAGAAAAAGTACACAGTTGGTTCAATTCCTAAGTGATTCAAGAATAGCTATAAAAAAGTTCATTATATATACTCGGCCATGTAAGATTGCAACCATCTCAATTGTTGATAGAGTCAATGACGAAGTAACAGGTGTTATGAAAATAGTTCAAAACATTTTATGAAGATATGAATGACTCTCTATGGATTATAAAAAACTTCGTCGAGTCTAAATAAAGATGAGATCACATATGGGTGGTGCATGTGCACTCTCTTATTGGCCGTACGGTCCGGGAAACAACCAACCTCCTCCTCCTCCAGCATCGTCTCTATTCTAGTTTTATTGTATTTGAACGTATACAAATGTTTAAATTTATAATAAATATTTGATTTATATATGAAGATAATTTATTTTTAAATATTTGAATTTTATATTAATTTATTTTTAATTATTTTCTATTTCTGTTCAATAGATTGTTTTTTAAAAATAAATTATTACAAACGGGGTTACCGACGGACTTATTTTGTCAGTATATTCCAAAGAGTTGGAAAAGAATTACAGCAAATTTCAATGCTACTATTAACTCACCAACAAAATTAGTTCATCAGTATCAGTTCGTTGGTATATTCCAGATAGTTGGAAAGGAATTATTGCAAATATCACTACAACTGTTAACTCACTGACGGAATTACATACGGTTTTCCTATCGATGATATACTAAATAGTACTGAGGGAATTATCAATGGAATAGAGTGGGTAATTTTTATTTTTTTTTGCGTGTATGGTCCGTCTATAAAGCCATCGGTAAATTTATTAATGACGGACTTACTAACAGACCAAAAACTACCAACGATCCCATTAGTAAAATAATCATAGATAGAAATTTTCATCGATAAAACTGTTAAATCTAGTAGCGAGTTATGTCTTATCCAATATTTTAATCCACACAACAACTGGAATAAGGACAATAATGAAATGATTAATAGGATTCTTGGATTGTCAGTGGGCTTAAATTAAGTATCATCTCTAATACCAATTGTTTAGAATGTGCTTTTACCAAATAGTATAAAGGTAGAATCGAGAGAATAGAGGTTAGGAGTCCATTTTCAACAAAAGAGTGCATGAAGTTCAAAAGGATCAATAACTTACCAAGTAAGAACATGTTATACATTAAAGCAAAAGGTAATTTGGATGGAACAACTGAACTATAATTGCATTGGAGTTTACAATTGCCTTTGAAAACAACCAGCTTAACCAAAGAGTTGTAGAAGGGTAAAATTTAATAAGATCACTTAAGAATCAACTAAACCATAATGATCTATGTTGTTACCCACTTTTAACCTCATAAAAAATCAAGAAAAGAAAAAAGAAAAATATAAAAAGAAAATCTAAAATATAAAAGGATATACATGAAGAAATCCTAGAAGATTATCCAAATTGATGATGAAGACCAAAATCACAAGTGAAAAAGTTAGAGGACCAACATAAGAGATTAACAAAATTGGCAACCCAATTCTAATTGATAAAAGGCCTATTTGGTGAAAATATTTTTATTTTAGGTAAAGAAATATAAATTTGGATAGGTAAGGACTTAATGAGAATTTTGGAAGGCTTAATTAATTTTTTTAAGGATTTGATTGCAAGAAAAATTAATATTTAAAGTCAATTTAAACTTTAATTAGAAGAAATTAAAGTCTGGAGGTTGTTTTGCAATTTTAAAAAGTTAATTTGGTCTAATCAAGAGCTTTATTGTATAAATATTGAAGTTTGATGGCAATTAGAGACTTGATTGAAGAAATACAAAACTAAGGATCAAACTAAAAAAAAAAACGAGTAATTGTAGAGGCTGAAATTAACTAAATCAGGAGCTAAATTGAATAAAAATAAAAGTTTGATGGTAATTAAAGGTCCAAATGCATAAATAAAAAACCAAGGACTAAGATGACATGACGCTAAACTTTGGGGCTAATGATTGAGTTTGACAGAGGTGAAATTGCATGAAATTAAAAGTTTGAGAGGCAATAATGGTGCAATCAAAAGCAATTAAAAAAAATAAGGACTAAAATGAAATCTATCATATCCCAAATTAAAAACCCTAATTTCTATGGTTTAACCTAGACGACATATCATTTAACCATTATTTAGCTTCTTCTTGGACAAATCAGGAGCTAAATTAAATAAAAATAAAAGTTTGATGGTCAATTAAGGGTCCAAATGCACAAATAAAAAAGCAAGGACTAAGATGAAAATGATGTTAAATTTTGGGGCTAATGATTTAGTTTGGTAGAGGTGAAATTGCATGAAATTAAGAGTTTGGGAGGCAATTACGGGTGCAATCAAAAGCAATTGAAAAAATAGGGACTAAAATGAAATCTCTCAAATCCCAAATTAAAAACCCTAATTTCTATGGTTTAACCTAGACAACATGTCATTTAACCATTGTTAGCTTCTTCTTGGACATTTTTTATTGATCGAGGAGGCACTTTCAAGCAAATGAATATGGCATTAGAAATGAATATGACATTTCTATGGTTTAAAAATGCCAACCTGATCAACTACTCCCATCAAACATTTACATCTTATTTTCTTCAACAAACTCAACAACATGTCCCCGATCAGTCATCACTATATTTTTAAATTATAAGTTGATCGGGTTGGCATTTTTAAACGAATGAATGTGAAGCTATAAACCTTCAAATTTAGTAAGGTTGGATCCAAACAAAAGGTGTGCGCCCCCTCTACCAAGATCAAGTGGTCTTATTAATGATTTCTTATCAAAGGTTGGTCATGTTTCTCTTAAAATCAAAAGGTCAGAAATAAGCTCGTTGGTCTCCAAAAAACCACTAAAACCTCCAAAAGCTAAGTTTATTGCAAAACCACCATTGAAAAACTAGCATAGGTATAGATTTCATAGATTTAATCAATCTATATTTGAAACCATCAAAAACCCTAGCAAAACCCTATAAACACCCCTTGGAAAATTAGAGAAAAAATAAGAGAAAAAGGGTGAGGAAAAGATTGATCGAAAAACTCTAATGTGTGAAGGTTTAAGAGCTTAACATAAGAATTTCCTCAACTTTAAGAGAGTTACAAACTTGAAAAAGAAGGAACCAAAGGGCAACAACCTTTGTTTGAGCTTGGAAGGCTGTCATTAGGGTAGCAGTTATGAAGTTGGAATTTAATGCATGTTTGTGATGATTTGATGTTTTTTGTTAGTTTTTTGGATTCAACTATACTAGGTATTGATAATGTGGTTTGTGAGGACTACACGTAGTGTGTTTAAAGGCTTAGAAGGCCAAATCTAGGTTTTGACATTAGTTCTTCAATTTCTTGAAATTTTCCAAATTCCGGGTTCATGTTCTTCATATGAATGTTTCCTTGGCCTCTTGTTTTTGAGCTATTACAAGTTAATTATTGGCATAGACATGCTAGTCTGTCATTTTTAGCAAATAATCTAGGGTTAAAATGCATCAATAACACGTACTCATGTATTTAGATTCTAGGGTTCTTGTAATTGCCCAAATATATTTTGATCAAATCATGGCTTTTGAATGTTAATCGAAGAAAATGGATGCTTGATTCTTCATCTACACATGATTACGAACAAAACCTTGCTCTTGATTGCACAAAAACTTGTCTGGTTAGTGATTTGTGTTTGTTGGGTTTCAGTTTAAATGTTTATCGTGTTCTTCATGTTTGATTTGTTTTTGTTAGAAAATTTTATGTTTTTTTTGTTTGTTTTTTAGTTTTGATTTGCTTTAGTTTAATTGTTTGTTTTCATTTAGTTTCGGGTCAAACCATGGTTTTTTATTCGGTTCTGGGTTGAACTAGTGTTTTCGAGTCAACCTAATTGGTTTTGTTTTAGGTCAGGTACCAAGAGTTTGTTTGGTTGGTTACATTTTTTGGTTGAGGAATTAAGGTCTAAGGAGTTGTTTGGCAAACACACCCTTAGACCTATTCTGACAGTTTTATTTTGAATAAAAATAGTTTTTTTTTGCCAAACAAATCCGAAATAAATTCTAAAAAATTACAAGGACCAATTTAAAATTACTTGTGGGTCCTTTGTATGTTTTTTCAATAATTTTATTTAATACCAGGGTTGTAGACTTATACAGTAAGATGCTGAAATAGTATTAAAATACTTGTTTTTTTGTTAAAATCTAAAATTTTTTCAAAATTTATAAAAAATATTCTCATTGAGAAAAATACAAATATGTGTTTATTTGATGTGCATACGTCTAAGTCTCTCAAAAAAATAAAAATCATATTTTGGCTTAAAAAATATAAAATAATATACATTGTATGATTTAGTATTTTTTATATATACATAAAAATTCAAAAAATATATTTGCATGCATTTTTATTTATTTAATAACCAGTTTATTGAATTCATGAGAACTTGACCAATATTTTAGAAATTCTAAAATTTTAATTCATGAGATTAATGGTTAACATTCTTGTATAAATGTAGGACCTATAAGTAAGTTAACATTTAAATATCAGAAGTTTACTAGAAAATTTTCATAATTATTTCGGGTATTCACCTATTTTAATTAGGAGTATTTTTCACCACAATATACAAGTTATGAAAAACTCTCTCCTTCTAAGATAGGTGAACTTTGTCAGGGCACCTAGATGGACTATTCCCATAACAATTTATATGGGCATACGAGCCCATAATGAATTTAAAACGTTAGATTTACTCATAAGAATAAAATTTTATTCTGAGTCATAGATGGACCATCAATTAGAAACTCATCAGTACCTTTAAGCCACATCTAGACAACACAATAGAGGTTGCCTCAAGTAAGAAGCGTTAAGAGTGCTAATACTTTTTCTAGTCACAACCAATCCTTCACCCTAAAATTTCATATAAGATCAGTCCATTTAGGTCTCTTAGTGACCCTGAACCAAACAACTAGATGATGACTCATTGACCCCGACATCCCGCCATGTCGCACGCGCATGCGACAAAATGATGACTTTACTAGGAACTTTTTTGTTGTTAACAAAACTAGGCTTTATATATTTTATATGGTTTATTTGATTTGATATGTTTAAACTTTCTTTACTTATTTTCGTTTTAGCATGCTTTACCCTGCTTATGCATGTACGTTGGATATGGATGAATATCTTCATACATCACTAGTCTATTTCTGATAAATCGCTTTGGAATGCACATACATGGAAGCTTTATGTTAGGTGGGGGAGTAACAACTTACCGTATGACTTTCATTTAGGTTTTATGTTCGTGAAACTAGCCGACTCTTTACCGAGTGCTTGGACTAGTAGTGATTGGTATATGTACCATTCCACTACCTACTAAACCCGCATATTACCTTCATGAGGGTAATCATTGGGACAACAAGAGACCTTTAGAGACTAGATAGTGCCTACCTTAATGTCTCACATAAAAAAAACATAGAACTTGCCTGTAGGATGTATGCTTAATAAATAATCATTATTGTATTAAGACATACTTAACCCTAAAAAGCATCTTGAATTGCAAGATTTAAGGTTGATAACAAGACCACCATTAAAGAGACGATCTCTGTTGAATATGGGTTGGATTCTGAATCCCTACAACTGTTAGAAAAGGGATTGTCTAAGACTAAATGATAGTAATTACCACCCATCAGAAATGTGAGTTGCTCTGGAAGTGACTTGAAGAATCTCATCTCATACATGAAAAGCATTCATATGGATGAATTTTTAAAGAAATATGGGAGGATAGTGAAAATTACAAAGGTTTCCGTGCATAATTCAGCAATTAAAGCCTTGATGTATTTTTAGGGCCTCGAGTACCAGTGCTTCATTTTAGGAATGTAGACATATGTCCTACTTTGAAAGAATATGATTTACTAACCGAATTCCCTCAAAATCTATATAAAGTCTACTTCCATCAAAGACACGAAAAAATGATAAATCAATTGGCTTAATTGATCAAAGTTTCAAATCTCCATAAGATAATGGAGAAAAGTGCTACTAGTCTAAAGTGGAAGATGATCGGAAAAATATTCAAAAGTTGGAAGAATGACTCTAGATTTGTTGAAGAAAAAAGGTAGAATACTTGCTTTATGAATCTTCAGGATAGTGTTATTTCCAAACCTCTCTAGAATAATCAGTTTAGAGGTGATTACAACTTTTATTACATATTAAAACACTTAGATAAATCCAACTGCGGTGATATTAGCATAAATTATCTTAACACTTAAATATTGTAGGAGGGTTGTCAAGGGATCAATGAGATGTTGTGAACAGTTGTTATATATATGGCTGATTAGCCATATAGAAACGAAGAAGCCAATATTTAACAGCTTCTGGTGGTTGAATAAAAAACCATTAGAGATAGTTAAAGAAGAGGAATGAAAGGACCTAAACGAGGAAAACTAGAAAGTAAAAGTGAAGTGAAAAGGAATATCTCAAGGAGACGTGAAATGGAAAGCCTCATGGATGAGAGTAACAAATTGCTTGAGGAGTTATGGGCATAGACGATGGGTGCCTCTGAAGGGAGTGACCAGATATGTCAGCTATGCTCCTGTTTTGGTTGTGAGGCAACTTGGAGGTGTACAACATGTGCCAAGAACGAATGGGTTCTTCCAATTCTCTAGGTTATTCAAGGATCAATCTGTTTTGAAAATCGTAGTGGAAAGCGGGATTAAGCAGTATGAAAGGCTATACAAGAAGCATTTGATGCTGGAAAGTGAGCTGACTGAAGCAAAAACCAAATGAAAGGCTTTCAGGGTCTTTAAAACTAATTTGGATAAAATAAGAGATGAGATTGAAAGGAATGTCCACCAATATAAACAAAGCATGGCTAAGACTAATGTTTTTCTTAGATACATAGAAAATAAAGGCTTTGTCTTTCTCCCTGAAACGATGATGATGAGTAGACTAGCTTTCAAATGTAAAAGTTTTCATCAAATATTAATGAAAAAGGTTTAGACTCAACCTTTTGAGCAATATCATTTTATGATGAGTGTAATCTTAGTAAGCATTAGCTTAGATTAAATTGTCTCGACACTATAAAAGGATCAGAACCCTGCCCGTTTAGAAAAGAATGGTGGCCATATATCAGTTCGAGGTATAACTAATCTATATCCAACATACATCCAATTGCATTATTACTATCCAATTTTTTACCCTTTTTTTAATGTTTTTAAAAAACCAACAAAAACCTAAAAAATATGTTTCTTGACTCATTTGTATAATTTTCAACGTCTTTTTCAAAGAATTTAAAACAAAAAAAACAATATCTACTTTCAAAGCGTGTAGTTATTAACATGTTTTTTTAGTCAATGTTATGTTGTCCTTTAAAAACATCAAAATATAATAAATGGGCAAAGAGATCAAAAGTGAAAAGAGAAGAAAATGAGGGACCAAATAAAATTTAGATTGCTGGGGGACCAAGCAATTGAGAGGAAGAAAACAAAAAAGTTTACTTAAAAAAAGGTGGTTATAAACACCCAAAATAGAGGAGCAAATTTTATGGAGGAGAGCCATAAAAAAATTATCTAAGAGGGAGAAAAAAAAGAGTGAAAAAAAATAAAAACCAAAAACAAGATCTTTCCCACAAACACAAAATATTTAGCCTTTAATAAACCTAAACTTAGCTGACACACCCAAAGGAAAGATGACACGACCGAAGAGTTGATGTCTTCTCCCAAGTATAGGAGTGTCGAAGTCATAAATAACCTGGCAAGACCGGAGTCGAACCATAGGGAGGTTAACTGTATAAACTACAATTAAAGAAATAGATAATAACAAAAAAGAAGTTGAAGAGAGCTTTGAGATGTGATATTGAAATAAGGATTTAAACAAGGATAAAATAATTGTCAAGGTTAGAGGATCCACTAATGGTATTTCAAACGAGTATAGTATAAACTCTTTTTATTACTCAACCGAAAACCACACACAAAAGAGGTTCTAATCAAATTATAAATTGTTAGCATGATTACATTAGTTAACTTATTCGAATAATGCTAATACTTGTAAATATTGTCAGGTATTCTGATTATAATTTATGTTAACAACAAATCAAGTTCCTTTCATAGCACATGTGTTGGTTATACCATACGGTTGGGCTATGAAAGTGCCAAGTATTTATTGTACCAAGGGTTATACAACATAAATCTAGATTAATCATTTAACAAGCAAAGTATTAAAGTGAATAAGATAACAAATACAAAATATGTTAGTGTCAAACATTAAAGTCCATGTTGAATTTATAATATACTTATTCTTATAAAACATGCTCTAGCTAAGGAGTTATTGATACTTCAAGTGCAAAATGATGATATAAAACCTTGATAAAAATGTACTTTTAAGTACTAATCAAAAGACAACCACCCATCTCTTTCCCTGCACCTCTACCAATCATGGCTCGTAATTTTTACCTTTCACCATTATTGATCATATAACTCAAAACAATAACCTATTTTCCATTTTTTTTCATCACAGACTCTACTGCCACCCAACTCCCACCTTTACCATCGATCACCACCATTTTCTTTCTCTTAGCTAGCAGCAATGCTGCAATCATCAGCCCCCACATGTGGTGCTTTTATTTCTTCTTCATTGTCCAACAACATAAAAAACCAACCGATCCAACCATCTACTTCTAGTTGTGAATCAACCACGGTCAATGCCATCAGCTCTCCATCCCCACGGTGGTCAAGACACAATAACTTCTTTTTCCTTTCAATTTCCACCATCTATAACAGCTACACCATAGCCTAACCAACCCTTCTTTTCTTTCGCAAGCTCGACAGTCAGTCTTCTAAGCCACCACTGCTATAATTGACAACAACAACACCCAGCATGGTGACCAATAGCCTTAAATCCAGTCATCAACTATGGTGTAAAGAGAGAAATTGATGAACTAGTAGAGAGAAGAAAATAAAAATTGAATGTGTTATGTGATTTTCTTTCTTTTTGCAAGTGAAGTTGTATTTCGCTGCTAATATAATTGTGAAAAAGGAAGATTGGAGTTACCTAATCCACTAGTTTTTGTCCTCCTAACATTGATGCTAAGTGGGACCACGTTCCACCAGTGGCAATGGCACGTTGGACTTACGCGCACAACTATTTTGACAGTATTCCTGCATATCCAGTGTCTCTAGAGTTACCAAATAGGATTTGAAACAACAAATCCAATCAAATCTTAAGACACATAACATACGAAACATGTTCTCCCAACCAAAAAACAAGATTCACAAAGCCTCATGTCCTATAAAAAAAAGGCATTCAAAGTTTCACGGAACACATGTATGATTTAAACACATAACTATATAAAAAAATGAGAATCCATCAAAAGGAACACGCAAAAGCAAACAGGGTGAACAAAGAATGTTATAAAAAAAAAGTGCACATACCTATAAAGACAATGAGATGGCTTGTTGATGATATCCTTATAAAAAAAACAAACCCAGCCGACCATCCTCCCATAAGCAAAAATCCAAACATACAAAGGCAACAACTAAAAGCAATAAAAAAGAAACACCAAAGTACAAGCAAAGGCCAAAATAAACACAAAGCTAAAAGACCTAAAAAAATTCTGAATGAATATTGATAAAATTCATAGCCAAATCCTAGAAGCCAAACAAGTAAAGCCCAAGCAAAAACACCTATATACCCTGCAAACCCAATCCCAACAAAGTGAAATAAAACAATAAAAAAAGCAGCAACAATTGTTTTGAAGAACCAATATCACAATCAAGCCAATAAAAAAAATGCCATTAAATTCTAAGAAACAACAATTATAGCGGAAAGTGCACACACCAAACCAAAAACCAAATAGAGACTTATCTCATAAAAGTTAGATGAAACCTGAGGAGGGGAAAGAAAGAAACCGGAGAAAAAAGTCCAACCAAGTCATTTGTAGCCCACCAAGCATCAAATCCATGCACATGAAACCCACTATCGTAATGAACAGGGAAAAGCCTAATACATTGCAAGTGGGTGTGCATATAATTCACAATGATGCACCTTCACTGATCGATGAAGGAAAAGCCCCACATACGCCAGCCACAACCCAGTTATCCCTACCCGACCTAGTCATGCTAGAAAGTAATCAAACATAGAAGCAACACCAACTCTTGATAATCACCTTTCAACATGACCCAATGCTAAATCACACTAGAAAAAATCGATTAGAACACACCATGAAGCCTTGGGAGCCGTGAAGAAAGGTTGGATTCAACACTAATTCATGTGAGAAGGCAGGTGAAAAAACAAAGCAAAATAACAATAAAAATTATGTGAATCCACAATAGATTCACTCACAGTTCATAGTTTTTCACCGAGGACTCAGTTTTTTTCTTATAATGTTGTAAAAACTAGGCAATAGATGGGATGGAAAGCTATTTTTCATTCTTGTTTAAACGTGTACATCTTTTCCTTACAATTCATTTAACAAACATGTGAAACTAAACTTTTCTAGGATTATGTTGCTCCTCATCTATTGCATGATTCAAATGCTCCAATACACCCCTTTAACCGAAGGGGCAACTCCTTCATATGAATGTTGCTTCATAACAAATAAAAACAAGAAGCAACTAACAATTTTATAAATAGATCTACTAGCTGATCTTGTGTAAACAAAAAAGATACTTGAAGCTATTTTTGCTATTTTTGGAGAACCTGATCACGAACATAGTAAAAATAATTTCAATATGCTTCATACATTCATGGAAAACAGGAATTGAAGATAAATACATTGCTCCAATATTGTCACGCCAGAGTGTTAGACACTTGCGCAATGGAAAATAAAGAATGGATAGTAGTGACTGAAGCCATTGAATTTATGCTCCTATGTTGGATAAAAACTTGGACTCTAATTTTGTACTTCTTCGATCCATTATTTAATGCTACTTGCAACTCCATGAGATGAGGTTTTTTTTTTCATGAAACAAATAATAGGCAATATTAACATCACAATTATCATTGCTATCCCTAACCCAATCATGGGCATCGCTATAGCCATGAAGAGAATGATCAGATTAACTTGTAATCTGCAAGGCAAATGAGATTTTATCTTTGAGGTTTCGAATGATTCGTTTTATGGCTTGCTAATGTGGAACTCGAGGTTGATGCATGTACTTACTCATGTTTTGTACACTCTTCATGATGGTGAGTTATATTTACTTGTTTTGATTTATGTTAATGATATTATGGTTACTAGTAAAGATTCTAGTTTTGTTACTAAACTTTTTAGTTGTTAATTTGTTTGTTGATTTTCCTATTAAGAAACATGGCATCTTATCTTTTTTCTTAGGGTGGAAACTATTTACTATGAGAGTGATCTTATTATTACCCAATATATATATATATATATATATATATATATATATATATATATATATATATTTGATCTTTTATGCAAAGTAAAGCTTCATAAAGTTAAATTGTGAAATTGTTATTTATTAACAACTGAAATCTTTTCTTTAAATAAAAACAAATCATTTTTATTTATATATATACATCACGAAAATAAAATTATTTATATAAAATATGAATGGAAAAAAATAAAGATAAATTACAACAATCTCTTTGAAAGATAATCAATTTAAAAAAAAACAATAACTAATTAAAAAGTATACACTTAAAAAAATTAAATAGAAGAGAGGGTGATATTTAAAATTTATTTTTTTTTATGTTTATTTTATTTGTCAAAATATTGATTTGTTTAACCAAACAACTATGAGAATTATAAAAGAGAATTTTAATAAAAAATAATGTTTTCATAACCATGCCACACATGTAATAAAAATATAAGAATTATACATTGAATTTCTTTAGAGTCTATTTTCAGTGTAATCATGAGATAATAAAAAAACATATAGAGAGAAAAGCTAAAAAAATTAAACTTAAAAAGATAAACAAGGAGAAATCATGAAAGCCCGGACAAAAATTGCTCAATAATCTTATTAAAACAATATCATGTTAATATTAAAAAATTATATATTTTTAAATCATTAAAAGAATTTATTGGGAATTTAAAAAAAAATCCAAAAAATATAAAAAAAATAGGTTAAATAAAATATGGCAGATGCATGGCTCAATGAGGGTCTCATGGGTGGAATTGCAAAGCCAAGCATGTTTACCTGGACCTTTTTGTTTTATTTGACTAAAGATGGAAATAACATGTTATCCACTTTTTTTTTCTAATAGGTGACATTTTATCTACTGCATAGAATTTAGCCACCACTATCCAAAAGATAAAGAGAGATTTTCCTATAAAATATATTTTTCAATCCATTTCTTTCAAAAACATCTTAAAACACTTTATAAGCTACCTAACAATCCTAAAATATCTTAAAATCACTTTCAAAAATAAAAATTAATTGAATTTATAAAATTATTATTGAATTCAACCTTACTTGCTATATTTAGAGACAAAAATCACTCCATTGAATTCCTTTCAAGAAGAAGAACTCATTCACACAAATATTTTTTTTTTATTAATGAATTATGGCTAAACAATAACTTTATCATTCTTTTATTATTTTCTAGCGAGTTTCTCTATCTTCCTTTTAACTTAGGGATTGAAAAATGAAGAAAATAAATTATTTGGTCAAAATAAAAATTATAAAAATTTTAGGATTGGCTATGAATTTTTTTAATTTTCTTCATGTTTTATATTTGATCATCTCACTTTAAATTTCATCTTTTTAATTCATTTGAAAACTTTATATGATGGAATTAGGTCAAAAAATGATAAAAAAAAAGAAGACAAAATTAAAGATGATATTGAATAAAGAAACAAAAAGAAAAAAAAAGGAGATGTGCTTTATTGTTCATACAGTAAAGCACTATAAAAAATTTCATTTCCTTTAGTTCTAAAGGTAATAATTATTAATTTAATGAAGTGTCACTTGTCAAAATAATGGTTCGAGAAAGAGAAAAATTGAGGATTTGTAAATTTAAGAATTATTGGTTTTTAAGAATTATAGATGTGTGCTGATAATGTGTTATATTATATAATGAAATCAAACCGTAACCTATAAGATGTCATTAGTAACAATTTTAATACTATAAAATATTTTCATTGCCATTAATTCAAGAATTGCCATAGAGTTTTATTGGCAATCGTTCATGCTTATATGTCTATTATACTATACATTAAAAATATTGGGGTGAAAACACTATTCATATAAAGTTAACCATGCATCTCAAGTTTTTCGGGCTTTACATTTGCCTCATTCTATTTATTTTTTTAATGAAGTCCTTCAAATCTTTTTTATCACCTCAATTTTTTTTTCATTTGTATTTTTTTTATTAGATCCTTTAAAAAAAATTTCTCATTCATATTTTTTTTATTGGCCCTTTTGCTTCCCATTTAATAATTGTGTGTGCATATATATATAATATTTTTTTTTATTTGACAATTTTTATTTTCAAATTCATAATAAATTAATTTAGATTTGATTTGATATTTTGTTTTAGTTTGTTTTATATAAGATTCTCATGATGTTAAGAATATGTTTTGATATTAAGTTCATGTTTAATTTAGTAAAATAGAAATTAATTTTATTAATTTAAATCAATTAAAACTTTATAAATTTAATTTTTATACTTAATTATTGGTTATAATTAACAAATTTATTATTATATATAAAAGTAACAAATTTTGAATGAATGATAAAGAGAAACTCTAACAATGGCTCTTATTATTATTATTATTATTGTCATTAAAAAAAAAATCATCTCAAAGCACGACCGGAATCAAACTAGTAGGACTAGGAATATATTTGGTGATCCATTGCAAACCCATCATAGATTCATCCCTCCACGTCTGCTCTCTTTCTCGAAAGCAACAACAAACCTTTTGGGATTAACAATTCACCAATCTCCATAATTTCTCACAGTGATTTACCATTCAAAAAAACAAATGCGACACAACTCCATCTCTCAACTCTCATGGGTTTCAATCAAACCATCAAGTTCTTTTGCACCTTCCTTCTTTTCCTTCTCATCTCCATCGTTGCTTTCTCTTCCGCTTCTTCATGCCATATCGTAATCCAACCAAGTACTCCCGCAAAAGAACTAACCCAATACCAAGTGGTCTACATCAAGAACACTAATCCATTCATCTTGGACAAAGAACCCAACAAGAACCGTAAAGAGAAGAGAAAGATGATGATGAAGAGGAGAAAGGAGATGATCAAGAACTTCAAAACCAGGTCTTTCTCTGCCATGCTTCCTAAGGGTTCTGTTCCTCCTTCTGGCTCCTCTCCTTGTCACAATCAGAAACCCAACTCGAAAGTGACGTTTTTCTGCGATCTCTCAACCACTAAACCCTAAACGTTTTGTAGCCTAATATTAAGCTTCTCCACTGGAGATGGTTCTTCTCATGGATTTCTGTTATGTTCAGTCTTTCACTGAAGCTTTCTTGGCTTTTTCTTCAAAGTTTTCTTTGTTTTCCGTTTCTCTAAAATTAAAGCTGCTTATTTGGTTGGCGGTTTTGGATGAGGAACACGATTTTGTTTTCGTTGTAGCAAAGGATAATGAACATGATAATAACTATTGATTCAATAAAGAAGATCGAGATTATGTAAATCTTTTTCCAGTTTTATTGATCTTTTGGCTTATATTCTTTAATTTGTTTATTAATTTTACATGATTTTTTCCTTACCTACTACAAATACATGAGTGGAGTTTGATATCTATATTACATGCCAAAGCGATGCCTCTTCCTCCCTTTGCGATCTCTCTTCATTACACCCTTTTCTATATATATAATGTTTTGAGTGCTCAGACTACATTCTGCTAATTGGTTTTAGCTTATCATTTAAGTAACATGCATTACTCTATATTCTTGTTCTGCTGATTTTAAACTTTATAATTAACCTAACGCTGATAAATTTTGAACTGTATATATATAAGAACCCTATTAAATTATAGGCTGATAAATTGAATTGAGCATGAACTCTGATGAGCCTTTGACTTTCCACCATTTTTTCACTATAATATCACTTTGTGTCAGCATTGCTGCTCTTTTTATTGAGAGAGACTTGTCACTAGCTACGTATCCATGAGATGTTTGTTACTTCGACATTGAAGTTTGGTCTTCTATTTCCACTCGTATTAATTGGTGATCTGGAAGGCACAATATATGTAGGGAATTCTTTGTGCACGAGTATTGGGCGAGAAAAAAAGAAAAAAAACATGTGATTTTGCATCGTTTGCAGGACTATTGCTTCATGGGTTATTGGCGTAGCGTGCACTCCGTCATGTAATGGAAAATATGTCTGCAATGTGCATGTTATCAGTCTGACCTGAACAAAAATGTATGCAGTAAAAGGGACCTAGCCTTTGCTTCCTTAAAAAAGCCTTTCGCTTCATTAAAGAAATAATTATTGTAGGTATACATTACACTACATTTTGTTTCATTGTTCAATTAGCTGATGTTTTTGTTATTATTATTATTATTATACAATATTATACATATAACTAAACCGTGTGGGTGATTTACTGTTCCCCCACACACAAAACACTGTGAATTATAACAGTAATCCACAGTGATTCTTCTCCTTTTTTTTTCTTTTTTTTTTTTGCTAACTTTCCCTTTTTTCTTTTTTTTTTGTTTTTTTTGTTTTTTTTGCAAAATTATTTTTTTCAACTTTCCTATTTTTCCTTTTTTTTTCATTTATTTTTTTTCCAAAATTATTTTTGTTGATTTTACCTTTTAAATATTAACTTGGTTAAAATTTTTGCTTTGTAATTTTTTTTTTATAAAAAAATACTGTGGATTGCTGCGATGTTTTTCCACTTAGTTTTTCTAGTTTATTTCTTTATTTTTCAAAATTATATTTGTCGATTTTTTTTTAATATTGAGTTGATTAAGAATTTGGTTTTGTAATTTTTTTCTTTAAAACATTGTTGATTGCTACAGTGTTTCTCCGCATGGTTTTTTTTTCCTTCAAAATTATCTTTATTTTATTTTATTTTTTAATATTGAGCTGGTTAAAAATTACAGTTACAATATGTGAGGAAAGCACTATAACTTTTTTTGAAAATTAATGTCCATTGCTACAGTGTTTTTCCCATACGGTTTTTTTTATAATTTTTTTTAAATTATCCTTTTTAATTTTATTTTTTTGATATTGAGTTGTTTGTGAATTACAATTACAAGTCATTACAAATAAGGCTAAATCATGTGGGGAAACACTGTAGCTTTCATCACAAAACACTGTGAATTGCTACAGTGTTTCCAACATGATTTTTTTTTTGTGTTTGTTTTGTTATTTTTTTTTATAAAATTATCTCTATCGATTTTTTTTTAATATTAAGCTGATTAAGAATTTAACTTTGTAATTTTTTTTCTTTAAAACACTGTGAATTGTTGCAGTGTTTTCCCATGTGATTTTTTTATGATTTTTTTCCAAAATTATCTTTGTCGAATTTTTTTCTAATATTGAGTTGGTTAAGAATTATAATTACAATAAAACAAAATCATATGAGGAAAGCGTTGTAGTTTTTCTCACAAAACACTGTAGATTGTTACAATATTTCTCTAAATGTTTTTTATTTTATTTTATTGGGAAAAGTGTTATAGTTTTCCTCACAAAACATTGTCAATTGTTACACCGTTTTTTCTCATGGGTTTTTTTCCTTCCAAAATTATCTTTGTTGGGTTTTTTTTTAATATTAAGTTGGTAGAGAATTTAGCTTTGTAATTTTTTTTTCTTTTTATGAACTTAAAAGCTAAATCATGTGGCGAAAGCACTTTATCTTTCATCACAAAACACTGTAAATTGCAATAAATCATTTTGTTCAGTCTCTAAGTTTTGGATCGCCAACATAACTTTTTTTTCGTCATGAAATATTTGCTCCATCATACCTTTAATTTCTATTACTTATCTAGCGTTGGTTCACAATTATAACACTATCAAGTACATTTGTTTTATAAGCCCGCGGCAGCGCGCAGGCATGTCATCTCGTCTCTACTAGAATACGTTGTTTTTCTGTTATTCTCCTCATGTGGCTTATGTTCTGGTCATTAATTCTTTTCCTTGATTTTATTCTTACATATTGAAATTTTCTTTCATTTGCATGTCTCGCAAATTCAAAGTGTTTGATTTATGTTTAGAATTGAAATAGAGTTCTAATGAAATAAGATTTTAATTTATAATATAAAGAACAATTAGAAGAAGGACCATATTAAAAAAAAATTAGAGTCCTTTTCATTATTTTCACATGAAGAACTTCATTTTAATCAATAAAGATTTGGTTTATGAATTTCTAGTCCCTGTTGTTTTTGTAATGCACATTTCAGTCCTTAAACTTAGTGGATTTAATGTTCTAGCCTTTGAATTTAAGAGCGAAAAGAGAAAAAGGTCAGTTTGCCACATTTTAACAACAAAAAAACTTGATATTGGTGTCATATTGATGAGAGAATTGCTATAAAAGTTATCTGGAACTTTTATCTTACAAAAAAAAAATAGATTAAGGTTCAAAAAGATTTGTTTTCATTCAATTTAATTGAGTTTTTTTTATTGATTTAATGGTGTTAATCTTTATAGGAGGATTGCTATTAAGGTGGTTTGAAACTTTCATCTTACAAAAAAAAAAAAAAAGTAGATTGGGGCTCAGATAGATTTTTTTCATTTGATTTAATTTTGAGTTTTTTTTATTGATTTAATTATATTTTGAGCATAGAAATGAGTTTATTGTAGCTTTTATAATGTTTATTAGATGTTTTCAAGTTAAAATAGGTTGAAAAATAAGTCTTGAAGATTTGTATACTCAAACCTTGATTTTTCAGTCACATCTTTGGTTATCAAAACCTGAATAGGCTAA
Source organism: Populus nigra (assembly GCF_951802175.1). Taxonomy (NCBI): domain Eukaryota; kingdom Viridiplantae; phylum Streptophyta; class Magnoliopsida; order Malpighiales; family Salicaceae; genus Populus; species Populus nigra. The sequence continues at coordinate 8,947,715 of NC_084858.1, read as the reverse complement.
TTGATGAGTCATTTCAAAATATAAATGAAGTGTCATCAATTTATTAAAAAAACTAATAGAGTGGACGTTGTGTAATTTGCCTTTTTAAAATATATAACTAGATGTGTGGGCTAGTCTAACAGGCCCTCTCGAGTTTGGCTATTTTTCTATTAGGCCAATATATGGGGCTAGCTTGCTAGGTTCAAGTACTTAGCCATCCTTTAATTTTTTTAAAAAAAATAGGTCCATTTAAAAAACAAAAAACAAGCCCATAAAAAAGGATTATATTTTATGTTTTTAATTAAAAAAAAACTCAACCTTGATTATACCAAACCAATTTGATATGAACTGATTTTCAGTACGGTTCGTGTCATTTTATTAAGAATCAAGATTTTTTGGTTAAGTTCAAGTTTTAGGTCCAAACCGAACCGAATCAGACCATGAACCTAATGATTCGGTTCAGTTCAAATCAGATGAGAAATTCACTTAATACCAACAGAATAATTCTTTCGGTAAATTACGGTGATAATTACTGACTGACACTATTACACCCGTAATTCAGTCGGTATATACTGACGGACTACTGCGGTCGGTATCAGTATATAGCGACGGACTACTGCGGTTGGTATATATCGATGAAAGTATAGATGGAATGTTTAGAATTTAAAAAAAAAAGGCGGTTCGCTAACGTGAAAGTTTTTGCCTGCGATTTTACTGACGGAATCACTGAGGGATTCAAACCGGGATCTTCGTATAGTGACGTGACCAATTCACCGTTAGAAGTGCTGATGAAATCATCGACGGATTCAAACCGGAATCTTCATATAGTGACGTGACCAATTCACCATGATCAGAAATGCCGACGAAATCACCGACAAAAGGAGTCCGTCGGTGATTCCCTCGGTAAAAGTTAATGTATCACCACTCTGCCGACCCTCTCCTCCTTTATTTCTCCTTCTTCTTCCCCATCCCAACTCTCCCCTCCCCTCTCAAACTGCAAACAACCACCCCCAAAAAAAAATCCCCCTCTTCTCAACACAAGTCATATTTCTTTAAGTTTTGTGGTCACAACATCCGTGTTCTGATTTATTGTGGATTTTATCATTTTCTGTAAATAAATCTATCTTTTTTAATTTTAACGTTTAAATGTTCATTTTATTGTTTTTTTAGTATATGTATTTTGTTAGTGTATGTACATGTTTATTGTTATTTCTCAAATAAACATGTAGTATGAATGTATAATTTTGTACTTGTTATGATTTGTTTTAGATTTTTTAAAATTGAATTTGTTTATAAATTGTTGAAACTTTGTTGAATTATCGAATTACATGTGTTGTGGTGAAATAATTAATAGCTTATTTAACGCGTCCGTTTTAATTTTATCAATGTTATTGGGGAGTTGTAATTTTCATAAATTTATATATATAAATTTGTATGGACATTGATAATTGATAATGGATATTTATGAGAAGCTGTAATTAGCTTGTTGGATAATCTCAAGGTAAACCAATATTTTTGCAAATTTATTTACCTAACATAGTTAATTAATACATATTGTCATCATAATTTTATAGAGGTTCAATAAAAGTCATGGATGTATCGAGATTCATCCTAAGGATTGCGGAGGATGGATTATTGTAACGGGGTTCATGGTTTTATTAATTTCACAATATCTATTCCCAGAAATTTTACTAGAGGTGGTATTAGGTGTCCATGCAGGAAGTGTGAAAATAAAAAGTATTTGCATCCAGATGCTGTAATGATGCATCTTCTACACAAAGAGTTTATGGAGAATTACCTATGTTGGTATACACACGGAGAATATTTGTTCGTAATAAGAGCATGGAAGAAATGGTGGTTGGGTCAACTTCTAGTGCTAGCAATATGCATGGAGTTGCAAATGACAACTGTAATCCTTACAGAATATGGTTATAGATGCAATGAGAATGAATCAAGGTAATGTCAGTCAATGTCCAATCATATAAAAAGAACTTAATGCAGATGCATCTAGGTTTTTTGATCTGTTGAAAGATTCTGACGAACATGGTTGTACGAACCATAATAAATTATCGGTCGTAGCACAGGTGTTCACCATTAAATTAGATCACTGGTTAAATGAGGGTGGTTATGACAAAATTATCGAATGGGCGAGAAGCATTTTACCTAAAGGAAACAGGCTGAAAGAGAACTTCTATACTGCAAAGTCCATGATGAAACCCCTCGGTTTAAGATACCAGAAAATTGACATGTGCCCTAACTTCTACATGTTATACTACCTTGAAAATGCTAAGCTGACTGAGTGCATGACATATGGGAATTCCCATTACAAACCTAGAACTGGCAGGGGAAAAACTCTCGTGGCATATAAAAAACTTAGATACTTTCTAATCACACTTAGACTGCAAAGGTTATTCATGTCACCAAGGACTCCTGAGTACATAACATGGCAACAATCAAATGATGTGGTTGATGAAGTGATGGTGCATCCTTCTGACGGCGAAGCATGGAAACACTTTAACAGTGTGCATCCTGACTTTTCAGTTGAATCAAGAAATGTATGTCTTGGGTTGTGTACAGACGGATTTAACCCATTCGGGTCATTTGTTGCTCCTTATTCTTGTTGACCGGTCATACTCACGGTTTATAACTTGCTACCGGGGATGTGTATGAGACCGGAGTTCATGTTTTTATCAACTGTCATACCCGATCCGAGCAGCCCAGGTCAAAATATAGATGTTTGTCCTTGACCGTTAATTGATGAGTTGACGTAGTTGTGGTCCTCCGGAGCTTTGACTTATGATATATCGAGGAAACAAAATTTTGTTATGAAGGCGGCTTTGATGTGGACTATCAATGATTTTCCATCTTATAGAATAGTTTCTAGTTGGAGCACGCATGGAAAACTAGCATGTCTATACTGCATGGAAAACAACAAGACATTCACGCTAACAAATGGAGGTAAAGCTTTTTTTTTTTACCATCACCGTCATTTCTTGCCTATGAATCACATGTACAAAAAGAACAGAAATGATTTATTTGTTGGCAGAGTTGAAAAGGATGTTGCACCCTCATATCTTTCTGTTAAAGAATTACATGATGTTGTATCAGAATACAGTGACATTGTGTTTGGTCTCCAATCAGGTAAGCAGAAGTTTTCTGGTTTTGGTTTGACCCACAATTGGGTAAACTGAAGTATCTTTTAGGAGCTTCCTTATTGAAAGACCAATCTTCTCCGTCATAACCTTGACATCATGCACATAGAAAAGAACATGTCTGAGAACATTTTCAACACCATCATGGATGTGAAGGGGATGAAAAATGACAACATCAAGGCTAGATTGGATATAGCTTTGTTTTGTAACCATACAAATATGGAGTTGGTTTGTGATGGGTCATGTAACACCCCATCTCACCAGCAAGATATTGTCCACTTTGGGCCTCCCAGTCCACCCAAATCCAGGGCTTCCACCCAGGTCCCCCTCACGGTTTTGTTTTTGGCAGCCACTCATGGCCCCAAAATGCATCTTTCAGAGTAGCGCAACACACTCACCCTGTTAGATATTGTCCCCTCTGGGCCTCCCAGTCCACCCATTCCGAGGGCTTCTACCTAGGTCCCCCTCAGGGTTTTAAACGCGTCTTACTAATCAAGGTGAGCATGCACTTATAAGGCCCTGACTCTGGACGCTCGCTTCCGATGTGGGATCTTACAATCCCCTCACCTTAAGACGAGCCATCCTCGGCTATGATACCAAATGTAACACCCTACCTCACTAGCAAGATATTGTCCGCTTTGGGCCTCCCAATCCACCCAAATCCAGGGATTCTACCCAGGTCCCCCTCACGGTTTTGTTCCTGGCAGCCACGCATGGCCTCAAAACGCGTCTTTTAGAGTAGCGCAGCACACTCACCCTGTCAGATATTGTCCCCTCTGGGCCTCCCAGTCCACCCATTCCAAGGGCTTCCACCCAGGTCCCCCTCAGGGTTTTAAACGCGTCTTACTAGTCAAGGTGAGCATGCACTTATAAGGCCCTAACTCTGGACACTCGCTTCCGATATGGGATCTTATAGGTCACGGGTCGCAAAACCAAGAGCAAGCTTCGTGTTAGAGAAAAAGACACAACTACTAGTCTATAAATGACTTAAAAGTCTGTGTTTTCCCGATGGACATGCCTCGAACATATCGAGGTTGGTTAATACGGAGGAATGCAGATTATATGGAATGAAGATTCATGACTGCCACGTGCTTATGCAAACACTCATTCCATTAGCTTATCGTGATTTGTTGCCAAAAGGGATATGAGATGCACTTATGAAGATTAGTCCTTTCTTTAGAGATATATGCTCTAGCAAGTTGAATGTTGATCAAATTGAGAGGCTTAAAACAAATATCGTCAAGACATTATACAAACTTGAGATGATATTCCCTCCATCATTTTTTGACTCAATGGAGCATCTCCCTATACATTTACCGTTCGAGGCAAAAGTTGGAGGACCGGTCCAATATAGATAGATGTAACCATTCAAATGATTAGATATTATAGTTGCAATTTAATTCATATATAAAAGTATTTTCTTTGTTTTTCTTAATTGAAATTTTTTTATTAATTCATTCAATGCAGGTACTTGTTTAATCTTAAGAAAAAGGTTAAGAACAACGCGCATGTTGAGGCTTCGATATGTGAGGCCTATATTGTTGAGGAGATCTTAACATTTATCTCGTACTATTTCGAACCTCATTTAAGAATGAGAATCAATCGCATTCCACAGCATGATGATGGTGATGAAGTGCCTTCTAGTGGGAACTTGTCAATATTCTCCAATCCTAGACGACCCACACCTAAAAATGTCTTAAGGGGAAGATATTTGTCGGAAATAGAGTTCAGACAAGAACACAATTATGTTCTATTTAACTGTGATGAGCCGAGACCTTTTATTCAGTAAGAATATGTACTACTAATTAAACTTTGTTAAGAATGTACTATTTATATATTGTAATATTATAAACCCATATAATTTAGAATAACCTTGCAAGTAACATCGACAATATTTACTGTCAAATAACTCACAGCTGACCGAATCCCAAATCTTTGAATTACAAGATGAGCAATTTACCACGTGGTTCAAAAACATATGTAAGTACTATCACAAACTCATTATCTCTTGCAAAGTTACTATATGCCATTACAAAATTCTCGTTTACTGTTTATTGTTGTACATTACATACAAGGTTTATCAAATGGAAATGAGTGTTGTTATGTCATTGTCTTCACTAAGCCTAGGCCCTGAAAGAAAAGTTAAGTGCTACAATGGATTTTTTGTCAATGGATATGTGTTCCATACTGAAGAATACGGGCATGGAAGAAAGACATATGATTAGTACTTAAAAGTGTATTTTTATCAAGGTTTTATATCATCATTTTGCACTTGAAGTATCAATAACTCCTTAACTAGAGCATGTTTTATAATAACATGTCTGATAATATAAGATACCTTTAATTTATGGTAAATGTTCATCTTAAATGCAGGCCTATCATATAAATGAAAGGATTGATTGATGAGTTTAACTACTAAAATTGAGAAGATAAAGAGAGGGCATGGAAGAAATACATATGATTAGTACTTAAAAGTGCATTTTTTTTTCAAGGTTTTATATCATCATTTTGCACTTGAAGTATCAATAACTTCTTAACTACTAAAACGAGCAAATTCATGGTTCACTGACAATACACACCAACGACTCCGTTCTATTTGCTGCACATGCGAAACAGATAGTAAGCTTAATTTAAATGAAATATATCATTAAATAATTTGTTGTTACTTAATTAATTTTTTTTCTTATAGGCTATGTCTCTTGGACGTGAGCCGAGTCTAATGGAGTTGTTTGTAGAGAGACGCACGTGCGGAGTCAAGATCGCCAAAAGGGGGTGTAACAGTTTGTTGACAACCGTGCTCAACACTTTGTGGTATGTTCGTTCAACTATTTTATTTTCTAAGTTATTATTTTTATTGAATTGAATATGATGATTTCTTTTTTCATTTTTAAGAGATCTATAATAGTCAGTTGAGGGAGAGATATGGGGACGATCCTTCGATCCATCCGGATTTTGATTTGGATTTATGGATGGAGGTAAAATCGTCTAGTGGACCCGATAAAAATTGGGTGTACGGGCTCTCCAACACTACGGCCGAGAACTTGCGGGCGACCTATAGTGTCTTAACCGTTGGTAGCTCCCAATCAGTATCGAGCACCTAATCTAAGAAGTTCATGGCCTTGCAGCAACACACGACTTATCTCACCGAAAAATACAATTAACTATCGACGAATTATGAACAAGACACGACTCATCTCACCGACAAATATGAGCAACTCTTGGCAAATTATGAACAACTTCGTCAAATGGTGATGAACTTGACATCACAGAGTGGTGATACATGTGCGTCCCCTTTTTGGCTGTATGGTTTCGAGAACAACCAGCCTCCTCCTCCTCCTTCTCCAGCTTCGCCATTGTGCTAATTTAATATTTTTTTTGAAAACACATTCAATTTGTAATGAATATTATTTAACTTTATTTTTTTAGTTTTTATGCTTTATAAAATTTTATTTGCATAATTGATTTTTTTACTATTAATTTATATAATTTTATATTATTTATTCTAAATAATTTTTAAAAAAACAAATTTAAAAATACACACCGATGGATTTACAGACAGAATACATCCGTCCGCATTTTACAGAGAGCTACTGGAAATGTCACAATCACCAAGGACTTTACAGACAAATACCGTCCGTCGGCATTTCACAGAGAGTGGTGGAAATGCCACACTCACCGACGACTATGCAGACAGAGCGGGTCCGTTGGCATTTTACCGAGAGCTAAAAAATATTTACTGGATATGCCACTATCATCGATGGAATAAATCCGTCGGTATATTTCCAGTGAGAATTTTTTTTTGGCGCGAATTTTCCGTCTGTAAAACCATCGGCAATATTTTTTTACTGACAAACTTTACGACAGAATGTGGTATTACCGACGAAAGGGATGCTGACAGACACTTTCTGTCGGAGATTTAGTCGGTAAAAAACTTACCGATGGAGTTTGAATCTTACACCGACGGATTATATCTGTAGGTAAAATTGTGTAATCTAGTAGTGTTACCTATATGAGAATTGATATAGAGAAGTCACTTATATTTGTAAAAAGACTCATATGATAGCTGTGTAAGTTATAAATAGACTTGAGATTACCAAATTAATTTATGTAAGGTGTTATAACCCAATTTTACCCCAATTTATCTTTCAAAAATTCAAAAAAAACCCTTCCAAAAGAATTAAAAAACCCAAAAATATTTCCCAAGTTGAATCGACAAAACTTTTTTAGATTTTTCTTGAACAAAATGAATTTTTCAAGGGTGTAATTGAAATAAAATTAGTTTTAATTGAAAGAATTAAAAGACCAAGGGTTGAAATTGTCAAATTGGCATAATGTGGAAGGTCTTATTAATTCAATCAAAGGTTTAATTGAATAATTTTTTTATTGTATAACTGATTTTTACTTTAATTAGAAGGATTTTGAAATTTAAAGGCCTTTTTTAAAAGCAAAGAAATTAAAGGATTATTTCTAAAACAAGTCAGAGGCCCAATTAGATCATTTTCATTGTTTAGTTTTAATTTGTGTCTATAACTACAGTAAAAACTCCACGTGATTAAACTTTTTTTTTAATAATTATAATAAATCCAATCCTAAAATAATCAAAAACCAAACCCCAACAAACCAGAAGTTTACGTGGCATTAGCAGGACAATTAAATGGGAATAAAAAAAACTAAATAATAGTACAAAATTACCAGAGAGGAGAGGTGAAACGAAATTAAAATGGATCACCTACCAAAAGCTATCGAAAACTCTAATAAAAAGAAATTGGAACCCAAAAACAAATGTAAACAGTGACAGTCTAATCCGTGAGTACAAATAGCCATAATCTCATACCAGCAAGTTGGGGCTTCATTTAATGCTCCATCATGACCTCTCAGGCAAGCAAGGCCAAGCAAGAAGAGACAACTTTGTCTCAAATGCAACAATCAGCAGCACGTGCTCCTTTTATCACAACCAGCGAGTGGCAAACCACACTATCCCCCACTTCACTTATCTTGCACTGCTACGATTTGATTGTAGTTGTGGGTTTACCAGTTAGCATTTCATCCTTTGTTTTTGTTTTTGTTTTTGTTTTAATTCTACAGCCAGTTGATAAGGATAAAATCAGCATTTTACTCTGCATTCTCATTTAGTACAGCGCAAGATGATTGACCCGCTCCATACTACAGGTCATGTTAAGTTTTTTTTTTTTTTTTTTAATATAAAAAATATTTAAATATTACTATTTTTTAATAAAAAAAAATTATATTATATGATGATTTACTCGATCTAACTCGATTGACTTTACTAATTTAAAAACAACTTATACAACATGTAAATAAATTTTGACTACACAAAATTTCAAGATGATATCTTTTTTTAATATTAGAATAACAACATATTTGATTAATCTTTGACAACCTGAGTTAACGTGTCAAATTCATGACCCGGATTATGAGACTATGATAACCCTATAGAATTATTAAACCTAATTCTCAATCAATCCAAAATTGAAGGATGAAATTGAAAAAAATCAATTAAAAAAGACCTAAAAAATGACCTGGATTAACATATTAAATTTGCAACCCTTGTCATAAGACTGATATAACCCCATGAAAAACAAATTGAAATAATTTACAAATTTCAATCCCTAACTGGTCCAATATTGAAGGATAAGATTAAAAAAAACATAAAAAACAACTTGAGTCAAGCAACCAAACACATGACCCGGGTTATCAGATTGAGATAATCTTATAGAAAAAAAAATAAAAAAAATGATTGATTGAATCCGAGTTAACCTATGAAATCCGCGACTTTAGTCTTAAAACTGAAATAACCCAATAGAGAGAAAGTCACAACAAATTATAAAGATCAATTCTCAATCATCAATGTCGAACCTAATGTAGAACAATGAAAATTGTAAAAATTATAGTTAAAAAATGAAATAAAAAACAAGCCAAATTAACCCGAGGTAACCATTAAGCACTATTACTGAGTCATGAGACCATGATAACTTAATGAAAAACAAAGCAAAACAAATCATGAAGCCTAATTCCTAATTAAACACAATATTAATTGATAAAATTGGGGGGATTAAAAAAAGAAAAAAAACGAGTCAATTAGGTTAACCCGCGACCAGGATCATGAAATAGAGACAAAAAAAAAAAAAACAAGTCCAATGTTAAAGGACATTTGACTTAGGTAATAGGACCAATATAATCTCTTAGAAAAAAAAATAACTTGATTTAACCGAGGTTAAAATGCCGAAACCCGTGATCTTAATTTTAAAACCAAGATATTCTTATAAAAAAACAAATCAAAATAGATTATGAAACTCAATTCCCAACTGATCCTATATTGAATGATAAAATTAAAAAACATAAAATAAATAAAAGACACAAAAAACAATCCAAGTTAACTCGGGTTAGTCCGTTAAGCATTATTCTCGTGTCATGAGATCATGATAATCTAATGAAAAGTAAATAAAACAAATCATGAAGTTTAATTCTCAATCAAATCAATATTAAAAAATGAAATTGAAAGAAAAAAAACTAATTAAGAAAAAAAATTGAGTCAACGAGGTTAACCTACCAAATCAGGTTAATTTGTCAAACCTGATATTTGTATCATGAGAGTGTGATAACTAAATAGAAAAGAATTTAATATTAAAAAATGAAATAAAATAAAAAAATTAATTAAAAAAAACATAAAAAAAGCAAAGCAAAGCAAAGCGAAAAAAATAAAAAATAAATAAATAAAATAAAATATCATTTCAATAAATAATACTTTATGACAAGGAGTAGATTAAAACACCATCGTGTTATTTTAGTTTATAAGTTTTTAGTTAATGTGCTTCGACAGATAATTCACCACAAAATTCAACATGTAAACTCTTTTCTCGCACGTGTTAACTACTGCGCTATAAGACACGATAGATGATAAAATAATTAAAATAATATATTAACTTGGTTTATAGTTTACATGACCATTCACTTTAGCTGTTTTTGATAATTACATGGAGTATGTGCATTTAGCTATTTTTATTATCCTTAGAAAAAGTAAGTTGATTTTTTATCCTATTAAATAATAAGTTGATTTAACAAAATTAATGTAATTATCTTATATATTTGAAACTACTAATTATATTTGATAAATTCAAATGTTTGTTCTGTTTGGTTTTTAATTTTTAATTTTTTTTAAAAAATCAAACTGAATCAAATAAAAATTATAAAAAAATTGTTGGTATACATAAATATTAATATTCAGTATCAGTTTCTTAGTAATCATTTTTCAATTTTCTTGAGTAAAAATATTATTTTAAATTTTTTAATTATTTTATTATTTTTTGAAAGTAAAAATTGAAAGATAAAAAAGAATTAGACAACTTTTAATTTATTATGAGCCCAAACTATTGATTCAATAAGTTCTAAGAACCAAAAAATTGAATTACCTGCGATGCTTGTGCCCATAAAAAATCACGGAGCCATCAATTAATAGTAATAGAACTCTGTGTAAAATATCCTAAATATCTGACTGCATTTTTCAATTGAAATATAATGTTACTATCGAAATTGCATTGTGCATCCAAAAGATTTTTTTTTTCCATTTGTTCAGTTTTTATTCTAATTAAAAAAAATCTAATTCCTCTTTTATCCTTCAATTTTTACTTTCAAAAAAAGGATGAAAATTTTTAAAACAATATTTTTATTCAAGAAAATTGAAAAGTGAGTGTTCGGTTTGTTTTTCTGTCTTGGTTCTGTTTCTTTGTTGGGTTCGGATTTGCGCACCCTTCCTTACCAATGGGTGGATGGACTTGCAAAAAAATGACTACTATTACTATATGACCTGCAAAGAACGAGGATATTGCCTGCGTATGCCAGAGAGTCAAAACGACAGACCCCAATTAGTTATTCAGCCCGCCAAGTTCATCTCCAACACGACCGCACGGAAAATGTCATTGAGAACAAAAATCAAACACCATCAGTGCCACAACCACCATCCCATCATCCCCAGTCCTTATCCCTATTTCCCTCGCTCCCTCTTTCATTAAATCCATATACCAAAGCAATGTCATTGAGACAAAACTTCAAACAGCTTCCCTTCATTAAATCCCACTCTTTGTTTCGCACTTTCTCTTCCTCCTCCTCTCACCAAGACCCATATTCTGTCCTCAAAGAAGACCCAGTAGATATCTGCACTTCTATCTGGGTCAAATCCTTCTCTTCACCATCAAACTTTACTTTCTCTAACCTCACTGGTTTCCTCTCCAAGCTCGACCTCTGGGCCCTCGCTTACCAACGTTCCTGCGCTCACGTCACCGGCAAGTTCCCTCCTCGAAACGCACTTCCCTCCCATGCTCTCCATTCCCTTTTCTCACTTCAAACTGCTGTCGTTCACAACCGCTTCAAATGGAACGACAAGGCCCACCAGATCCTTCGCAGCCCCAATGATAAGCCTTCTACCAAACTGGTTTCCAAGAGAAAGCTCAGTGCAATGATGGAATCTGATGATCCGTGCTTCCAAGACCGGGTTGTTCAGGAGATGCTTCTGATGGTGCTTGAACCTATTTTTGAAGCACGGTTTTCGAGGAAGTCTCATGCGTTTAGGCCCGGGAGGAATGCACACACGGTAATTAGGACTATAAGGAGTAATTTTGCTGGGTATTTATGGTTTTTGAGGGGTGATTTGAGTGAGATACTAGATGACATTGACGCTGATGTTGTAATGGGATGTGTTGAAAAAGTTGTTAGAGATAAGAAAGTGTTGAATTTGATAAAAAACGCGCTTAAATCGCCAGTTAGGATTCGAGAAATGGGCAATTATGGTGAAGAGTCGAGGAACAAGAAAAAGAGGAAATCTACGAAGAAGAAGATTTTGAATGAGAATGAGCCAAAACCTGACCCTTATTGGTTGAGAACTTTCTTTGATTTTGCTCCTGAGGAGGCGGCAAAGATACCCACTTATGGTTATTGTGGGATTTTGAGTCCGTTGCTTGCTAATGTGTGTCTTAATGAATTGGATCAAATGATGGAGGAGAAGATTGTTGACTTCTTCAGGCCAAATAAGCTTGATTCTATATGGAAACATTCGATTGATGATAGGTGTCATAACCCTTCTTGGCCAGAGTTTGTTCCATCTAGTGGAAAAGAGAAGACTAGGAAAATGGAATACATTCGATATGGGGGTCATTTCTTGATAGGCGTTCGAGGGCCTAGAGAAGATGCAGTGCAAATTCGCAAGGAAATTATTGAGTTCTGCGAGAGGAAGTTTGGTATCAGGCTGGATAATTCAAAAATTGATATTGAGCACATTACTAGGGGAATTCAATTCTTGGATCATATAATTTGTCGCAGAGTGATATATCCTACGCTTCGTTATACAGGGAGTGGAGGCAAAATTGTGAGTGAAAAGGGTGTGGGGACTCTGCTTTCAGTTACTGCTTGTTTGCAGCAATGTATTCGCCAATTTAGGAGGCTTAAGTTTGTCAAGGGTGATAAGGATCCTGAGCCATTGCCTTGTACTCCAATGCTTTACTCAGGTCAAGCCCATACTAATGCACAAATGAATAAGTTTCTCGAGACTATGGCAGATTGGTATAGATACGCTGATAATCGAAAAAAAGTTGTTGGGTTTTGTGCCTATGTGATTCGTAGCTCGTTGGCTAAACTTTATGCTGCTAGGTATAGACTAAAATCACGTGCAAAGGTTTACAAGATTGCTTTACGTGATCTTAGTCGGCCATTGAGAGAGAATAGTAACAATTCTGCTCCCGAATACTCTGATCTTTTGAGAATGGGACTTGTTGATGCAATTGAAGGTGTTCAGTTCTCCCATATGTCTTTGATTCCAACTTGTGATTATACTCCATTTCCAAGGAATTGGATTCCAGATCATGAGCAGGTTTTGCATGAGTATATCAGATTACAAGACCCCAAATTCTTTTGTGAATTGCATAGATCAATAAAGCGTCAAGGTTTGAGTCTGCCTCAAGATGAGATATCTGAAATTGTGTGGGATTACAAGACTCTTGGAGTTCGAAGGTACCAATCTAGTGGTGAAAATGAGCTAAACAATGGACTGCAGAAAGTGTGAGATGTCATGAATTATTGTGTGATGTTGGTGAATTAATTTAAGTGATGAAATTAAACTCCTTGGAGGATTGACTCTTGTAATGGCCTAAGAGTTTTCCCTGGGCACTGTCAATTCTCCATTAAAACATGTGCAGAAGCCAACAAAATTTTATCTTGGATAGTCTGGCCTACCTTGATGAAATTTTCATCACGTTATCTTCAATGATTACCTTGGGAGAGGTAAATTTTCGTGTTTTTTTTATATGAATAGGTGCATGACCTTTTTTTCAATTAAATCTTTCTATGGTATAATTAAATAAATTTAATTTTGAAATTATGATACAACTATAAAATAAAATAAAAAAAACAAAATTGAATTGTAAAACATAGAGAAAATTATGTCTAATCTTAAATTCTCACTTATTTTTATTTTTGTTAAAAAATTTATTTTATTTATTTTTTAATTTTTAGTTTTGAAAATGAAAAGATAAAGTTGCTCGAAAATATGGAAGATATAAAAAGTTTTTTGGTTTTACTGTTTTTTGGCAGCAAAACTTGTTGGTTATAGTGTCAACCAATTTTATTCAACTAGAAGAGTTCAATTATGATGGCTTTTAACCTTGATCTTGTCTAAAAAAAATATATGGGTTAAGAAAGTTTTTTTTAATTTGATTATATATTTTTAAATTATTTTTTAGATTGTTAAATTGGTTTATGTGGATTCTAAGAGTGTTTTTTTTTTTATAAAAATAAATTGAAAATATATTTTTAAGCTAAAAATCCCCCACTTTTAATGTGATGTTTGTTTTTTTTTAAGAAAAAAAAAAAAACAAAATTGTCATTTGTTCTTTAAAAAATATTTAAATATGGTCCAAAGTGTTGGCTTAATTTAAGCCTGAGTGCCTAAGCTTCTTAAAAGGCCCGGTGTATTAGGCCATCCAGACTTTCATGATTAAGTTGTTTTTTTTTTATATGTTTTTTAGTTTTTTTTATCATTTGTTTTTTTTTAAATTTTATCATTTAATATTAGATTTTTATTTAATTTTTTTATGAGATTTTTTTTTCAATTTAATCTATCAATATTTAATTATTTTTAATTGGTTTTCATGATTTATTTTAATTTGTTTATATGAAGTTATCACGATCTCATAAATATATCTACCAAAATAGTATAATTGATTTATTTTAATTTTTTAATTGATCTTTATTAGCTCATTCTGAAATTTTTTGATTAAATTTAAAATTTAAATTAAATATTACAGACGGAATCACCGACAGAATGTTGAAAAATATTAATATTTAATTATCTGTCAGTAAAACGCCCCAATAAAAAGTCTAGAATCCTTAATTTCACAACAGACCTGTCTCCTTTCTTCTTCTTCTTCTTCTTCTTTTTCTTCTCTTCTCTTCTCAACTCCTTTTCTCCTTCATGCTCAGGTATGTCTTTTTCTCCTTTCTTATTTTTTTTCTCAGTTTTTTTTAATTAGTATATTTTATGAATTTTTTCTTCTTCTTAGCTTTACTTGCAACTACATTAAGGTAAAAAAAACAATTCTTCTTTTTTCGTGTTTTTTTCACTATATTTGTTTTTTATTTTATTTTTAATTGTTTTTGTTCTTAATAATTGTATGAATGTTGTTGTAGGATTTTTTTTTTCCATATAAGATCAATTTTTAGTTGATTTGTTTATAGGATTTTTAATTTTTTTTCTTATGAATTTTTTTAGTTGAATTTATTTTTTTGTGTTATTAATTTGTTGCAATTTTTTTGAGTTGATTTTCTTCTTTTTTTTTTCCAAGCATTTTGAGTATTATAGTGTTGATTAATATTAATTTAATTATTTTATAGTTTTCTAAAATATTTTTTTAAAAAAATATTTTTAAATAATTACCGACGGAATTACATATGGTTTATTTTCGAGGGAATTACTGACGGAATGAAATATTTTTTTTTGCTCGCTTTTTCCATTTGTAAATCCATCGGTAATAATATTTTTTTATTACCAACAGAATTACCGACGCACAAAAAAGTACCGACAAAAAATTCACTAACGGAGACTTTTTGTCGATAATGTTTTTACCAACGGAATGATAGTGCAAATACTGACGAAAAATTCTGTCGATAAATCTAAAGATTATGGTAGTGAGAGGACAATTGTAAATCTCGTGTTTAATAGTGAAATTTTCAACTGAGAAATAATATTTTTTTTTTAAAAAATTATTATGGCTAAAGATAATAATTCTAAGTAAGTTAGTTAAAATCTAAGGCAAAAATAAATAAGAATTTGTACAAAAAAACTCCAGCTATTGTGATTTTGATGAAAATACGATGTATGGTATACAATGAGTGACATTATTATAATTTTGGAGAAAATCCTTCTCCTTTGCTAATAAAACTTGTCGATCATGGAAGAAAATTTTAGTTTTCCTCCTTTCTTCTCCAAAACTACTTAGATTATTAGCATGAGAGGATGAGTAGGTGATTTCTATCCATTATATGAAACCAATTTAGGAAGAATGTGTGAGAGAGAGAGAGAAAGAGAGGTTGGAAGCTTGGGGAGTTAGTGAGGGAAAGTGTGAGAAATTGAAGAGAGGGGAAAACTTTGGAATCCTTGCAAGAAACACTTTCAATTAGGTGATTTGTTTGTGGTAAAGGGTTTCTAACCAATTAATTCCAATTGTTGGTTGGATTTTGATCTATGAATTGAAAAATCCCTAATTTTCTAGATTTTAAGGTTTATGAAGCTTTTGTGTTGAAATGTCAAATTGATTGGCTATTAGTGATGTTGGGTTATGAAGATTGCATGAGATGGTTTGAATTGGACCAATTGCATGAGATGGTTTGAATTGGACCAATTGCATGAAGAATTGGAAAACCTTAATTTTTGAAATTAGGTTTCATGATGTTTTTGTGTTATAATGTTGATTTGGGTTAATTTTATTGATTTTGAGTTATGAAAATAACATGAGAATGGTTCAAATTGGCTAATTAACATCTAAAACTAAATAGCTCCAAATCTTTGAAGTTTATGTAAAATTGAAAG